>NC_133655.1:77694188-78027328 GCF_009905375.1 Apium graveolens
TGTTGAGTGTTGGCAGGGTCAAGTTTTCAAAATGATGTTTACATCAAATGAAGTATCTCGTAACTTCATTTTATTTTGATAATATTTTAAAGATTTAATCTATTCAAATCTTGCCTTATAGTCTCATCTATGTGATGAACTTTTGAAGCTAATTATAACTTGAACGGTGGTAGTTCAAGTAGTATTTGGGAAAGATATAAGTATATTGGGGTATCTTGTAACTTCATCTTTTAAACTTATATCTAATTAATAATTGTCTTATGAATGACTAAGATTTTCAGAAAAACGTTGAGACAAGGTTAGATATATGAGATCACCTTGCAACGATATTTTTATACAGTTATACACTGGGACTTTGTGTATATTATGCATGGAAGAGGACTTCCAATATTTTGAAAAGTATATATGTATATATACTGAATATTTTGCGACTTCATCGCATTATGATATCAAACTTGGTTTATTTCTTTTGACCAAGACTTTCATGAGTATTATGAGTAGGCTCATATATTGTAAATCATTATACATATTATTTTGGTGGGCTTGCTGCTCACCCTTGCTTTCTTCTTTCATCACACAACAACAGTTAGGAAAGATGGCCAGACTCCAGCAGACCCAGCGCAAGCGCGTGGGAAGCATCCCGCGTCTTCCCGATGATGTTGTGGCTGCTATAGCTGCAAAGGTAGATCTATTGGTAGATCAGGCATTCTATTTTTGAGAATCAATTATGTATAATTATAACTTGTGGCAGATAATGGCAATTAACTGTAAATTTATCAAGTAATCATTTTGGGTTGTAATAACTTTTAAATTGTGGATTCAAAGACTTGTACTTATTTAAATTTCATCTCTGAGACTATAACGGGTTGTGGTGTGTGTTAGTGTGGGGTCACAGCATAAGGTTATTTATTAATTAAGTGAAGTGATATTGTGGAAAGAAAGACCGTGACGACCCGGATCCCCGACCCCGGATCTGGGGGTGTTACAATAAGAGATAAAGAAAGAATTTCTGGTTCAAGGGATACATAATTCATTCCTAATATAGTTGAAGATGATGAAAGTAAAATTCCAATGAAGAAGGATTCTGCTAAACTTGAAATGATTCTGAAAGAGAAATATCTGTGCTACAATGAAGATTCTTCTCATCCAAGGATGATCAGACTTGGTGATGGTTTGGAAAGAAATCACATCTCAGCATTAAGGACTGCAATCTACCAGATTGGAAGTCAAGATGAAGAATTGAAGCAAGTAAAAGCTACACTAGCTCAAGTCCTGAGGAATAAAGAAGAAAAGCTGATATCAAACTTTGTCAAGAATCACTTTGGATTCAGATTGACTCAGTGAGATTGGTAAAAGCTACAAGGACTGTAAGTTGTAGTTAGTTGTCTAATTAAACTCTCATTGCATTTGTATTTAAATATTTTTGATATTATCAAATCTATTAACTTGTATATTTTTCATAATTTACAAGTTGGGGGAGATTGTTAGATATATTTGAGATGTCATGTCTAATCTGATTTGTATTTAGTTTTCAGAACTTAATAACAGGACTTATCAGGACTTACTGAAAATTAGAACTTACTGAAGTCAGAACTTAATATCAGAACTTAAGGCGTCAGAAGATATATATCAGGACTTAAGTTCGGGAAGACTTCAGATAAGGAATGCGGCTGATTTACAAGAGAAGATCTGGACTAAAACAAAAGAAGATATGCATGAGGAGTTAGAGGACTAGAATACTTGTAGAAGATATCTGATTGATATATTTTAGGAGACATAATTATATTCCATATCAATTAGAAGATATCTTGTAACTGTGTACTATATAAACACAGCTTAGAGTTTACACAATATGTGTTATCATTATCGAGAAGATTATATATTGTAACCTAGCAACTCTTAGTGATATTGTTCATCACTGAGAGAGAACAACAGTTCTATTGTAACAGAGTTTATTTGAATATACTTGATCTTTGTTACATACTTGTATTGAAATCGATTTGATTGTATAAACACTATATTCAACCCCCTTCTATAGTGTTGTGTGACCTAACATGGTATCACATATCATAGTTCAGACTATATAATCAAACACAACATATTTACCAAAATTCAAAAAATTAAAATCAGCTTTCTAAAAACTAAAAATCGCTGTTTCGAAGCCTGTAACGACATCCAATGGCTTAAATCCGCGAACCTGAATTTGTCAGTCTTTCTCAGTGACCCGATTCCAGTCAGAAAACACATATCGTTTGCAAAAATCGGACACTGGACTCAGATTTCACCAAATCTGTTCAACTTTTTTCAGAAATCGCATCGTATAAAATCTCCATAATAAAAGCAAAGTATATCATATATACTCACACAGAGATACATACAACTATCACATGATTATAAAATATATCATGAATATCATATATATATATAGGCATATACACGCACCAAAAATTATATACATGCTCACTTATATCAAAATTATAAACATACAACCGAATTAAAACATTTCGCAAGTAGCTCTAATGCCATTGTTGGGATTCATGACACAAACGTAGAGGAAAAATAAAAAATAAATATAAAAAATGAAACCCCAAATACAGGATCCATGTGAAATAAGACATTTAATTCGGAGATTAGATGTTTACCTTAATAAAACTTTTCTTCTGATGTGATGAATGTACAGATCTTGATGAACCAACACAGCAGCCCTCCTTTCGAAGATCTGTTCTCCAAGGTATCCACACGAACGGCCGATCGTCCAACGATAACCGAAGCCGGTACTAGCCGATTTGGTTGCCTCTTTTCTCTCTCTCTCTAGCCTCTCTAAGATGCAGAGCTGCTAGGGTTTTCTCAAAATGTGATGTATCAACTAAACCCTAAAAATATATATTTTAATGTATATATATATATGTGAGAGAGGATTTGGGCCTAATCCTAATCTTACTGGGCTTCTAAAAGGACCCATTCTGATTTTGGATTTATACTATTATTAAAGTCGAATTCTAATATATATAAAATTAATCAAGTCTCACTTAATTAATTATATAATTAAATTCGAATTAATAATAAAATATTTAAATTCATAATTTAAATAACACTCCGTTTTAAACGTTCTTTGTGTGTGACCCTTTAGGTTATTATTACGTTGGCAATAATTTTATTTTCTAAAAATAAAATTATAAGCAATTAGTGGCATCTAGTAATACATCATTGCTCCCCAAGTAGTAATAATAATTGGTGATTCAATTAAACCTTTCGTGAATAATATACAATATAATATAATCCATTTACCCTTATATTATAGATCAAACTCGAGGCATGCATTGTGTCATCCTCTGCAAGCGTTAAATCCTTCTTTCCTTGATCAATGAGTAAACTATTAAATAAATCACTATTTGAGCACGACCATGCATTTTATAGCCTTACTCAATCAAGGGGCCAGTAATATCACTTCTTTAATAAAGGAGGGCTAAATCCCATCTAGATCATTCATATTTCTCATACGATTCATAATATACCCAATGTCTACTTTTATTATTACCCGGTCAAGGATAACTTTTAATAGTATCAAAGTATATTAATTCTTGTATAGAAATATAATGATTTCAGGTCAAAGGACAAATACATCATTATCACTGTGAGATTAACTTATGACACTTTTAAACATATAGTATCATGTATTTAATACATGTGCCTGTGTTTTGACTTTAGTATCACCATACCTATGATCAATGAGATGTGATCATCAGTCAACAAACACACTAGTCTCAATGTATTTATTATCGTCCCTTAACAATAATACTTGACTAGGGACCATTAGGAATATCAATACTATTCTCATAATCTCATTTCTAAGTCACGTACTTAAAGATATAATAAATTACTAAAGAATAATCCATAAAATCATAATTAATAATCCATATGTTTCATAATATAAACATAATAGTGTTGTCTCTAGGACACAAACACTAACAAATTCTTCCTCTGGTGAATCCATGTTTAAGCAGAAATTATGACAATATGTTATACCAAGCTCTAGGTGCTTGCTTTATTCCATAAAGAGCCTTGAGTACTTGATAAACAAAATCTAGAAATTCTAGATCTTCAAAGCCAGGTGGCTGTTGCACATAAAACTCTTCTTCCAACTCACCATTCAGGAATGCACTCTTTACATCCATTTGATACACCTTAAACTTTGAGTGTGTAACAAATGCAAGAAAGATCCTTATTTTTTCAAGTCTTGCAACTGGAGCAAAATTTTCATCATAATCAATTCCTTCTTCCTGTGAATAGCCTTTTGCAACCAACCTTGCTTTTTTTCTTGTTACAATTCCACTTTCATCCATTTTGTTCCTGCATACCCACTTTGTTCCAATTATGCTTTTGTTCTTTGGGGCATGAACTTACTTCCAAACTTTATTTCTCTCAAATCGATTCAACTCTTCTTGCATGGCAGCTATCCAATCAGGATCAAGTAGAGCTTTCTCAGCTTTCTTAGGCTCAATTTGTGAAAGAAAGAATGCATGTAGACATTTATTTACAGTTGCACTTCTAGTCCTCACTCCAGCATTTGGATCACCAATAATTACATATCTTGTATAACTCATATCTCATTTTTTGGTGTGATTTTGTTGACTTGAATTTTCTGCATTTTCTTCACCATTGGCATGACTTGCAGAACTTTCTTCTCTTTCCCCCCTGAGTTTGTGCCATCAAATTCAGGTGTATGAGATAAGTTTTCATTCTCATGACTCACTTGCTCAGTTGACTCTTCATTCATTCTGTTGCTTGTTGATCCCAGCTTCATCTTCAGAATCACTATCAGTGTGTAGATTTTCAAACTTAAGGGCTTCAACTTCATTCTCATCAAGGCACTCTAAGTCTGGACACTTGTCATTATCAAAAGTCACATCTGTGCTTTTCATAATCTTCCTTTGTTCAAGCACATAAATCCTCTAGGAAGTTCTTTCCAATGAATATCCCAGAAAAATTGCTTCAAAAACTTTAGAGCCAAATTTTCCCACATATTCAGAGTTGTCTTTTAGAACAAAACACTTGCTTCCAAACACATGCAGATGCTTCACAATAGGCTTCTTTTTTGACAAGATTGAGTAAGGTGACTTGCCAAGACTTTTGTTGATGAGATATCTATTTTTAGTGTAACATGCAGTGTTGACAGCTTCTTCCCAAAAAACTTGTAGCCGAGTTGGCATCTTGCACCATTGTTCTAATAGCCTCAACTAGAGTTCTATTTTTCCTTTTGACTATCCAATTGTGTTGAGGTATCATTAAAGACGAGAACTCTTGAACAATACCCTTGTCTTTGCAGAATTCAGTTAAGATTGAATTTCTGAATTGTGTGCCATTGTCACTCCTCAATCTTTTCACACAATTTTGATCTTCAGTCTGCTTCTCAATTTTCTTGATGTGTTCAATAATGATGTGTGGTGTTTCATCATTTGAATGCATAAAATCTAACCATGTGTATCTTGAGTAGTCATCCACCATCATAAGTGCATATTTCTTTCTAGAAATTGATAAAACATTAACTGGTTCAAACAGGTCCATGTGAATATGTTGTAAATGTGCACTTATGGAATTCACAACTTTGCTTTTATGACTAGACCTTTTCAGTTTTCCTTTTTGACAAGCCTCACAAACTTCATCTTGAGCAAATTCCAGGTTTGGTATATCTCTCCCTAATTCCTTTTTCACCAAGGTATTAATAGCTTTGTAGTTGAGGTGAGAGAGTTTCTTATGCCACAACTTGCTTTGCTCAATAGATGCCTTGGTGTTGAAGCAATATAAGAAGCAATATACCATCCTTATTTGCTGAGTATAAATATGCAACAAACAAGCTTCCCTTTCTTGCTCCTTTCAAAGCAACGTCACCAGTGCTACATCTTCAATGACAATATTTCCAGAAATTAATTTGCCATATCCTATTGTGAACCCTTTGCTTTTGTCTCCAAAAGTCACCAATGGGCCAACCATCTCCTCAAACTGTGATAGCAGGGCCTTATCACCTGTCATATGTCTGGAGCATCAACTATCAATGATACATATGGCTCTCTTCATTTTGTCCTGCACACAATGAGGATTAAGTGTGTATAGCTACCCAAGCAGCGTTGGGTACTTTCTTTATTTTAACAAAAGTTGCATAAGTAGAATTTGATAATTTAGATTGAAGAGTGTTCAATGATTGATTTGCATTTTCCTTTTTGCTGTAGATCCAAGATTAACTTCTTTAAATCTACTCTCAATTTATGACAGCTTTTCATCACTTTCATATTGCAAGGAATGCAATCAAATTTATCACATAATGAATAGGTATCTTCATCCTTTGCTTCATTATATTTGCATGCTCCCACCTTTGACTCACTAACAGCCTTTTTAAATAGGCGAGTTAGGTGATTTGTAGAGCCACACTTCTGATATTGTGTCCTAGGAACATCTGCAACAATTGTAAAGTTATTGCTCTTGTTCACTCCAATTTTCCATTCCTATTCTTCTTCTTTTTTCTTGTATTATAAGTTTTGATCTCCTTTATTAGTGTCTTAGAAACTTGGTTGACTATGGGCTTCTTCTTAATTTCGGCAATAGGAGTGGTTTCTTCATTTTTTTCTCATTCTCTTTATCTACAAGTTCTTACTTGATGACCAACTCAACTTCACTAAAATTAACTTCACGTACCTTGAACACAGGTGCATCAACTTTCCTCAGTATTACTGGGACATCTTGATCAACAATTGCTTTCCTTTGTCACCTTCACTTTTCTTGTTGTTGTTCAATGCATCATAGTCCAAACCAATATCTATGTTAGCACATAATTTGTTCTTCTCATGGTACTATCCAACCAACTGAGATGTATTTATGAAAGACTTCAGTTTTACCTCATTCTTCTCCAACTTTTCCCTCAACACAGCTTCAATTTCACATGCACACTTAAGTTTTTTTTGCATGTAATCATTTTCTTGCTTGAATGTTTCAAGCTCAACAAGCCGCAATTCCAATTCTTGTTTTTTGGTCTCAAGCTTCTCATTTGTTTTTGACAGTCTACTAACTTCCTCAGTAGCTGCCACCATGCTTGTTTGGATATGAAACATCTCTACACTCATCTTTTCAACAAATCTTTATTTTGACTTATATCTAAATCAATAGTGGTTAGAGTTGGTACCTCTGATTTTGAAGAAGATGATTCTCCATGCTCAAGAGCCATGAGTGCATAATTTCTAAATTCTTCTTTGTCATCCTCTTCATCAGTGTCATCATAACTTTTACCTTCATCTATATAAGCTTTTCCCCGTTGTTTCTTCAAGATAGCTTCATATTTTGCTTCCTATTCCAGATAGGCTTTATCCTTCTTCACTTTCTTTGTCTTCCTGCACTCAATTGCAAAGTGGCCCAACTCATCGCAGTTAAGCACATTATCTTTGATCTATCAACAGATCCAGTTTTGTAACCACCTTTGCTAGCTGGGTTAAACCGAGTTGTTGATTTCCAGTTGCTGCTATTTGAAAATTGTCCCTTATTCTTGAAAAACTTTAGCTTTTTAACCCTAATGTTAGAGAATTTTCTATCCAGGTAAGTCATAGATTGATCCATTTCATCTAGCTCATCAAGGGTGTAGTATTCATCTTCCTCTAACTCTAAAACAATTTGTTTCTGAGGTCCCTTGTTCTTTTGTTCAACAGCACGACTAACTGGAGCCTGAGCATCTTGTTCATCTTCACTTGCTTCACTACCATTGACAACGAAGGCACTGGATCCATCAACTACATGTCCTTGGTTTTCCCTTAATGACTTCCTTTGCAGCATCTCAAGTTCATATGTCTGCAAGATTCCATACAATACTTCCAGTGTCATTCGGCTCAAGTCTCTTCCTTCTCTTATGGCTAATATTTTCTATTCAAGGTGGTTTGGAAGAGCTAGCAAAAACTTTAGGTTAACCTCCTCAGCTTCATAAAAATTTATCATGAAGTTGCAAGTCATTTATCAGTTTGTTAAACTTTTCAAAAACTTCAGTAATTCCTTCTTTAGGCTTGGCCATGAAACCCTCATACCGAGACGCCAAAATTCTCCTTTGATTAGACCTTACTTCCTCTGTACCCTCACACAGAATCTCAATCTTCTCCCAAATCTGTTTGGTTGTGTCAAAATTTACAATATTGTTGTACATAACATTGTCAAGTGACTTTATCAGAATTAGTTGCAGGCCATGTCCAGAGAGAATTTTTCCTTTACAGGTTCAATGTATTTTGAGGAGTCTTTAGGGGAAAAATGAGTTGGAATGACCATATCACCATCAGTAGATTCATCAACCCTTTCCATGGGAATAAAAAGGACGTTCTTGAGAATCTGTATGTACATGGGATTGGCCATCCTTATAAACAACATCATCTTCTTTTTCTATAATGTGTAGTCGGCTTTGTCAAAGGCTGGTATCTTGATGCTACTTAATTTTTGTGCACTCAAACTTCCAAGATCTTTATCTGTTTACTTTCAGATTTTGCTCTGATACCACTTGTTGCGTATTGAATGCAACACATGGGGTGAATATGTTTCTTGAATTTTTAGCCTTTTTAAAACTTGTTTGGATATTGTATGAACAAAGCAGTTTATATTTGCAGAGATATTGTTTTAGAGAAATAAATCAACAATCACAATATTTTAAAACTCACTTAATTTATATTAATTAAGTTTTCCTTGCTACAAATTCTGTGTTCTTAACAATATAAGAACTCGGCTTCTTTCTTGAGAGAATACAAGAAAATTATGAATCTTTTTTTTTATTTCTGAACTAAGGACCAGTGCATGCTTTATACACTAGAAGCAGGGGTTTACAAGACTTGCACTAAAATTTACTAAACTATTTTCTAAAGCAATCTTTTTATATTTCCATTTTTAACTTAGCAAATCTGTACATAATCTTGCAGGTCTGTGACCATCCTTTGTTCAGTTAATCTTGGCCCTTGATCTTGTAATCTTCCAGCTACTTTGTAGACTTTTCAATCTAGTGAATAGATCATTTGTTGACTAATAATCTTGAATCTTCAACTTGTCTGCATTCTCAATTTGAGAGGCATATCAAGATCTCCAGTTTGTTCTATAGAGAAGTGATATCTCCATAAGTATGATGACTTATCAAGATCTCTGAGTTCTCTATAAGTGTACTTGACTTGTCAAGGTCTCTAGATACTTGCATTTGAAATGACTTGTCGATATGTCTGAGATCTCTATATGTAAAAATGACTTGTCGATAACTCTGATATCTCTACATACATATTTTGACTTGTCGATATCTCTGAGATCTCTAATGAGAAATTGACTTGTCGATATCTCCAATTCTTCACATCTTCATTTATCTTGTCGATATTTCTGAATTCTCTACATGCATAAATGATTTATCGATATCTCCAGTTCTCTACATCTTCATTTGACTTGTCGATATCTCTAAGACTTCTCTATAAGCCATTTTGGACTTCTCGATAAGCCATTATGAACTTCTCAAATGACTTCTCCATATAACTTGATCTGTGACTTGTAGATATCTTGATTTATAACATTTTTCATATAACAGTTTTATTCAACTCCAAGCTTCTACACTTTTCTATGAGGCATGATCATGGCTTGATCTTCTTCCATAGTTTATTTCTTAGCTTTAACCTGTTCACAGAAAAATACTCCAGTCTAATCTTCTAACTTTTTTACAGACTCAAGAAATACAATACAGAATACAAAATTAATTATCAAACAACTAAATCTCAGGGTTGTCAAAGTGACTTAGTCTTTTTATTATACAAGTATGTCTTGCACAACATGCACCCATTGTATTTGCATAATAATGATCAACCAGGAATGGTCTTGATTTCTAAGAAACTAATTGGTTCTGAGAATTACGTATTTTGAAAATGCTCTATGCAAATAACTTTATCTGCTAAAAATAAGCTAGTAATTGTTACCGGTGAATCTCTCGCACCTAATGTCAAATCAGCTTTGTTTGCTCAATGGAGACGTGTTAATGACATGATAATAAACTGGATCCTGAACACTGTATATGAAGATATTAGAAATAGTATGAAATACTTAGATAGTGCACAAGATGTTTGGAACAAATTAAGTGAATGTTTCTCTGCTGTGAGTGGACATAAGTTCTATGAAACTCAAATGGAATTTTTCAAGCTTGAACAAGGAAATGAATATGTCCAGATATATTTTCACAAGGTGAAAGGTTTTTGGGATGAAATTAAGTCACTACAACCTATGGTTAAATGTACTTGTGGAGCAAGTAAGGAGTGTGAGGCTCAATTGGAGAAAACAAATCTGATACAGTACCTTATGGGACTTATTCAAGTTTTACTTTAATAAGGGGACAATTATCGATGATAAATCACTGGCCTTCTGTAAATCAGATGTTTATGTTAATCAAGAAGGAAAAGAAATATAGACAGTCTCAGCATATCAGTCTTATTGCTATGATGGTGAATTTACCTAAGTCACAACATAATACTCGTTTCCAGTCATCTAAGTTTTCTAATAGGACAACTGTTGAGTGCACATATTGTCATGTCAAGAATCATACAAAGGAAAAGTGTTTCAAAGTTGTTGGATATCCATAGGCTCATCCATATCACCTAAACAATAAGGGCAAGAAACAATCGTATACTAAGCCAGCAACATCTGGACAATAATTACCATCTGTGAATCCTAGATCTGGTCATGCCCTCCAAGTTTCAAATCATTCACAAGAATTGGCTTCACCTTTAGTTCAAGAGACCAGTATTGTTTCATTTTCAAAGCAGATGGAGACACTCCAATCTCAGATGAATGTGCTTATGCAAAATTTTCAGAAGACTTCACATTTGCGTCAAGGCTCTCAGAATCAGTTTACTTTTGGTCATCATAATATTGCAGGTACTGTCTTATCATGTACCACTATTTCTGATAATTCTCAAAATATTTGGGTCCTGGATACTAGTGCAACAAACCATATGTGTTGCAATCCAGCTTTGATGCACAATGTTACTTTTATCTTGTCCAATCACTGTGAAATTTCCTATTGGGGATTCCGCCTTAGTTACGCATACCGGTTCAGTCTATCTAGCACTAGTATGTCTAGTATCCAATTATGTGCTTTTAATTCCTTCTTTTAAATTCAATTTACTTTCTATTAGTAATTTGTCCTTATAACATAACTCTAACATTTATTTTACTCCAAATAAATTTATTCTTCAAAAGAGTGATGAGAAGAAGCTAGTTCTTGGAATTCTAGTAGATGGTTTATACAAGCTAGATTCTGCTTCATCGACTTCAATTTCTTGTTCCTTATATGTCCAAAAAAATCCTCCTTCTTTGTGGCACCAATATTTAGGACACATCCGTTTTAATAGTCTTATACAAATTCCTGAATTAGAGGTTGAATTAGAGGTTCCTAAAGATGAACATCTCCCACACTATTCTGTTTGCCCATTGGCTAAGCAGTGTAAACTCCCATTTCCTATCAGTTCTTCTCCATCGGCTAATACTTTTGATTTGGTCCACTATGATGTTTGGGGTCCATATCAATCTAGATACATAGTAGTTGTAGATATTTCTTTACCATCCTTGATGACCATGCAAGAGCTCTATGGACCATTCTTCTTCCTATAAAATAACATCTTCGAATTTTTGGTTGTTTGGCATACATGTCACAACATAATTCTGAAAAATTTGATTCTTTAGCCGTCTCAACTATTTTTGTTGGTTATCCTTTGGTTATCCTTTAAATCAAAAGGATTATAAACTTTATGACCCTGTTTCTCAAACTTTCTCAGTATCACACCATGTGGTATTCTAAGAGAATGTTTTTCCATATTCTGCTTCATCTTCACAGTCCACATCTCTTTTATATTTTCCGTTTACTCCTGGATTATCTGATGATTATGCTCAAAGTCCTCCAAATGTCACCATAGAGGCTTATCCTCCAAATGACAATACTTATTCTCCACCACACTCTGGTGATACAACTTTTGATCCCACTTTTCCTCAAGATGATTCTGATTCTCATATAATTGAATCAGTCCTGTAATTGATTCTGACCACATTTCATTGTCACCACCACATTTGAGAGTCTCTACTAGGGAAAAGATACACTTCTTGGATGAAATATTACCATATTTTCAGTTCTATTCCCACCTCTCATAATGTTGCTGTCAGTAATGCAGTTCTCCTTGATTGTCGAATAGATGCGGAGAAGTTCAAATCTTCTCATAACCCATATGCCTCCATTTTTTCTTGTAATGTTTCTTCATCCACACATTACAAGGAACCTTTTAATTATAATCAAGCTACTATTGACCAGAGGTGGATTGATGCAATGCATTAAAAGTTACAAGAATTAAAAACTAATTAAACCTGGCCAGTTGTTCCTTTACCACCTGGTAAGAAAATGGTTGGTTGGAAGTGGGTTTACAACGTCAAGTACCTTATTACTTGTGAGCTCAATAAATTTAAGGCTCGTCTTGTGACCAAAGGTTACACTCAGACTAAAGGGGAAAACTACCACCATACTTTTGCTCCAGTTGCCAAGATTGAAACTATTAGGACCTTATTATCCATTATAGCTATTAAATGATGAATTATTCACTAATAAGATATTAATAACGCTTTCCTCCATGGAGATCTTTATGAAGACTTCTATATGAAATTGCCAAAAGGACATCCCCTTATTGTACACCTAATTTGGTCTGTAACTTCTCAAGAGCATATATGGCTTACATCAAGGCAATGGTTTAAAAAATTAGGTTTTGTTTTGTTCAGCCTTGATTTTGTGCAGACTAAAGCAGATTATTCTCTGTTTACATTAACTTTCGGGGAGCATTTCATTGTTGCTCTTGTTTATGTTGACGATATTAAGTTAACGGGTAATGACACCTCTATTATTCTTCATGTCAAATATGTGTTGGATGCATCTTTTATTATTAAAGATCTCGGACTTATTAAGTATTATCTAGGCTTGGAAGTCAGTACTTTACCAAATTGTATTTTCATTCATCAACACCTCTAATTCATTAAATATGATTAATTAATTAATCATATTTATTCTACATCGTGAGGGATACTTCTCAGCATATCACGACTATCCGGATAATACGAATTCACTGCTTCGAATACCAAGAACCTATTCAGTGAGTAGTTACCATACAATCAATTCCTTCTACCCTGCAATGTCACGATTAAATAGAAGGCATGGAACTTGTGTCAAGCCAATCTTATTTAATCACTTGCTTTCCCATTCACTATGCTTAGTTCTATTTAATGTAAATTAGAAACTCCTTTCTAATTTCATTCACTCTGGCCAGAGATTCCTGAACTAGCATAAGTGGATCAGCCTTAAACATTCTCTTCCTTCACTGGAAAGGGTAGATCCTTTATTGATCATACACTATCTTCGTGTACAAATTCCTATACCTAGTAGAGCCCTTATAATTGTCCCTTGAGACTAAGAACTAAACCAAAGCATAGTTCACTGTACACAAGATGACTATGATGACCTCAAGTCTAAGGATACTTGTACAACTATCACTATGTGAACAACCGCTGACACGTGAGTGAACTCCATCAGTTGTTGAGCTGTGTGAGTCATGTTCAGTGAACTTATTCTATAATAAGCACCTACATACTAGCTCTAGTGTCACCACACAAATGTCTATGAGAACTAACATCCTTCATAATGAAGCAAGCATAGTCTGTACCGATCTTCACCTGGATTGGACTGATATCTGCTCGTCACACTAATTGAATAAGCAACATCAGGCCTTGTACACAACATCGCGTACATGATAGATCCTATTGCTGAAGCATATCGAATCTTACTCATACTCTCTCTTTCCTCAGGTGTTTTAGGAGACATTTTTTCGGAAAGGGACACTCCATGGCTCATCGGTATGAGACCTCTTTTGGAGTTTTCCATGCTAAACCTTTTAAGCACTTTCTGGATGTATGTACCCTGGGTAAGACCTATCATTCTTCTAGATCTATCTCTATAGATCTTCATACCGAGAATGTAGGATGCTTCTCCCAAGTCCTTCATGGTGAAGTTCTTTGATAGCCATACTTTGACTGATTGTAGCATCGGTATATCATTTCCTATAAGAAGTATGTCATCCACATACAATACAAGAAATGTTACCGTGCTCCCACTAACCTTCTTGTAGACACATGGTTCATCTATGTTTTTGATAAAACCAAACTCTTTGATTGTCTCATCAAAACGGATGTTCCATCTACGAGAACCTTGCCTTAAACCATATATGGTTCGCAGCAGCTTACACACTAGGTGTTCATTTCCTTTGGAAAGAAAACCCTCTGGATGTGTCATATACACTTCCTCCTCAAGTTCCCCATTGAGGAAGGCCGTTTTCACGTCCATTTGCCAGATCTTATAGTCATAGTAAGCAGCAATCGCAAGCAAAATCCGAATTGATTTTAACAGGGCTACATGCGAAAAAGTTTCATCAAAGTCAATCCCTTGCCTTTGTTTGAATCCTTTTGCCACGAGCCTGGCCTTATAGGTCTCCACCTGGCCATCTGCTCCAATCTTTCTTTTGTATACCCACTTGCACCCAATAGGCTTAATACCTTCAGGCGCCTCAACCAGAGTCCATACTCGGTTGGTATACATAGATTCCATTTCGGATTTCATGGCACTATGCCATTTCTCTGAGTCAACACTACTCATAGCCTCATTATAGGTCACAGGGTCGTCATCATCAATGATTGACAACTCATTGTCATTCTTAATGACAAGGCCATAATACCTCTCAGGTTGGCGAGACACTCTCCCTGTCCTACGAATGGGCTGTTCCACAGAAGGTTGTTCAGTCTGAACAGGTGTTTCCACTTGATCCGTAGTAGTTTGTGCTTCTTGAACTTCATCAACTTCATTTTTTCTCCCACCGTTTCCTTCAAGGATAAACTCCTTTTCCAAGAAGGTAGCATGTCTGGAGACAAACACCCGATGATCGGTGTAAAAGTAATACCCCAAAGTCTCTTTAGGATATACGAGAAAATTACATTTTACGGATCGAGATTCCAGCTTATCTGGGTCAACTTTATTGACATAAGCTGGACATCCCCAAATCTTAACGTGTTGAAGACTCGGTTTCCTTTCTTACCATATCTCATATGGTGTTTGAGGAACAGATTTGGAAGACACCTTATTCAGTAAATATGCTGAGGTTTCCAATGCATAACCCCATAGGAATACTGGAAGATTCGCATAGCTCATCATGGACCGAACCATGTCTAACAAAGTTCAATTTCTCATTTCAGATACCCCATTTAACTGCGGAGTATGTGGAGGAGTCCACTGGGAGATTATACCATTTTCTTTGAGATAATCTAGAAACTCTCCATTCAAGTATTCACCACCTCGATCTGATCGAAGAGTTATAATACTGTGTTTGGTTTGTTTCTCCACTTCATGTTTATATTCTTTGAACTTTTCAAAGGCTTCAGACTTGTGTTTCATCAAATACACATATCCGAATCTAGATCTATCATCTATGAAAGTAATGAAGTACGAAAATCCACCCATGGCTTGCGTAGACATTGGTCCACATACACCTGTGCGTACCAATCCTAGCAAATCTGCAGCCCACTCTCCATGTCCACTAAATGGAGATTTGGTCATTTTACCCAATAGACAAGACTCACATGTAGGATATGATTCAAAATCAAAGGGGTCAAGTAACCCTTCCTTATGCAACGTCCGCAGTCTATTTTCACTAATATGACCCAGCCTACAGTGCCATAAATAGGTCAGATTTTCATCATCTCATTTTCTTTTATTAGTTTGTTCAATATGAAGTAAATCATGCTCTACGTCACATACATATAGACCATTATTTAAAATCCCACGTCCAAAAAGAACATTATCTCTAAGGATAAAACATTCGTTATTCCTAATAATAAATGAAAAACCATCCACATCCAACATATGAATAGAAACAATATTCCTCACAATAGAGGGAACGTAATAACAATTATTCAAAATAATAGTCTTTCCCGTAGGCATATGTAAACTAAATGATCCTACAGATATGGCCGCAACCCTTGCTCCATTGCCCATACGTAGAATCACCTCATCTTTTTCAAGAGTCCTACTTCCCTTTAGTCCTTGCAATGAATTGCAAATATGAGAACCACAGGCGGTATCTAATACCCAAGTAGAAATTTGACCTAGTGGCATATTAACTTCGATCATGAACATGCCTGAATCAGAAGCGGTAGTCTCACTACCCTTCTTCTTCAATTCTGCAAGGTAAACCTTGCAGTTCCTCTTCCAGTGCCCCAACTTGTTACAGTGAAAACAAACAGCTAAATTAGGACCAGTCAACTTGTGAGCATCTAGTATGCTCCAGAGTGATAGTGCAGAAGATATGACGAATATAGTAAATCTGTAAATGATAAACACATAACAACACTTAGCAAATATTCAATTTCATTTCAAAAACACTATATGAATCGGGTCTTTATTTATAAGTGTCTCCCACTAGTTTATCTAATTTTTTCAACCCCTAAGTGAAAATTAAGCATTCATAATGCCAGTGGGAATAGGGATCCTACATTCCATCACACAACCTCGGCTGTGGCACGAAACGTCATGTGATGTTCAATAGGCATACAACTCTTGTCAATTATATCTTATGTTATTCCCTAATATAAGTTTAGCCTCTTGAATAATTGAGTCACGGTTGTGGCACAACAAACTCAATATTCTAAGTCAAGTCTAACCCAACTTTTCGTACAATTGAATCAGTCTCCAACGGCCCACGGCTGTAGCACGTACCGACCTTTAGATTCTAATTCAATGTACACATCTCTATGTAATAAACAAGTATTTCTTATTTCGAAATCAAAGCCCTCGGCTGTAGCACGAAACGACAATAATTTAAAAATAAGAACCACTTTCTACTATGTTGGAAGGCTATGACCGACACAAGCCCGTTGTGTCATTGGCCAATTACTACTTGATATTATTTAATTTTAGAGGGATTATATTACGTTACAATCATAATCATATTATAAAGAGATTCTTCCTTTTAAATTAAATATTTCAAATCAATAATCGATAATCAGATGATTCCCAGATCGGGTGGAGCATTGTCAAGAGGCGTCACTTAATAACTCTTTCTTACAGATAGAAATCTATTGTTGACAGAATCATCCTTTCTCTCAATATTGAAAATTCATATTCAATTACGTGTTTCATAAACACAAGAATCTCATGATCGTATTCATAATATTTATTGTTAAGGCAAGAAACGATTCCTATTCTAGATTTTCTAGAGCACGTCTTATATTGATTTAAGTTCACCTAAATCTATCATCGCATGGTAAACATAAGCATATATCTCATACATAAAATTAAATAAACAAGTAAATGTAAAGTGCAATAAAGTAATTGTGTTTGGTTATGGTCCCATCCTATGTGATCTTTATCAAGCTCATGATAAAGATCAAGGTCAATCTAATATGGTGATGGAAATAAATATAACTACTTATTACATAAATCTTCTTCTTTGTTTAGACTTCTTGTATGACTCATCTTCTTCTTTGTATCACCTCCATTGGATAGCCTTCTTGAGTCTTCAATTACATTACATGATTAAAAGTAAAACTAATCTAATGAACTTACAAGAATAACTCGAGTTACATTCGAGATTTATGATTACAAAGATTGACGACATGCAAGTCGTATTTAAAACCAAAACCAAAACCATTACACTAAGGTCGAAAGGCCATAACCATCCACCATGCTCATACAACACATAAAAGCATGTTAAAACACACAATCTGATCTTAACATATCATATTATCCATGATCTAATTATAAAAAGAAAATATGACAAAAATCAGAAAAATCAGAATCAAATCAGAAAAACAAGAATCACTGTTTACGGGCAGTAAACAACGTCAAACTCCTTACAGACGAGTTGTTGATAGCTTAAGCTATCAGTTTTGTTCAGACGCTCGTTTACCTATGGAATAGGGTATTCGTTTGCGTAAATCGGACACCAGACCCAGATTTTAGCAAATCTGCAGCAGCCAATTCAGAATCTGTATCTAATATGATTCTCATAATTAGAACAAACATAAATCATGTATATATCAGTATATATACAGATTACATAATCATCTTATGATTATACAACTCACATGAATATCATATATTCAAAACCATACATATATAAGCATATTATATCAACATCAAATCATGACGAATCACGTACATGCTCATATATCGAAAACAGTTAAACACATAAACGAATTAAAAACTTTTCGCAAGTAGCTCTGATGCCATTGAAGGGTTTTTAGCTCATAAACGCAGCGAAAATGTAAATTTAAATCTTAAAAAAAAAACGAAACCCTCCGCAGGATCCATGCGAAAAATAATATTTAATTCGTAGTTCAGTATGTTTACCTTAAGAAGCTTTAGGTTAATGGAAAGATCGAGGTCTTTAATGGCGATCCGAAAATGATGAACGGAGACCCTTAGCAGCTGCTCCTCAAGTGTGAAGCACTCCACCGGTATCCACCAAGAAAACGATGTAATGAAGGAGGAGGAGATGTAGAGAATTAGGGTTTGTAAATCTTTTTTTGTTGAGGCAAAAATAGGGTCTATAATAGTATATTTATAGGCAAAATTTTCAGCTAAAAATTTTCCCATAAAATATTATTATTATTAACCCTTCATTATTCTCACTAATAATTAAAACACCTTTTAATTATTAATACTTTTTCTAAACTCTTTAGAAATAATTCTCTCGCTTGATTTAATTTCCAAAAATTAAATTCTTAATTAATAATATTAAGAACCTTTTCTTAATTAATTTATAATCAATTAAATCTCATTTAATCAATTATTAAATTTGCCAATTAATTATTTATTTCATAAATAAATAATTATCAGCCATTATTAATTAATTCCTCCACCATTAAATCATTCTCTTTTATGGTGTGACCCTGTAGGTTCAATATTAAGCCGGTAGTAGAAATAAATAATAATAAAACTATTTTATCATTATTTATATAAATTCTCTAATTCATTAAATATGATTAATTAATTAATCATATATATTCTACATCGTGAGGGATACTTCTCAGCATATGGCGACTATCCGGATAATACGAATTCACTGCTTAGAATACCAAGAACCTATTCAGTGAGTAGTTACCGTATAATCAATTCCTTCTACCCTGCAATGTCACGATTAAATAGAAGGCATGGAACTTGTGTCAAGCCTATCTTATTTAATCACTTGCTTTCCCATTCACTATGCTTAGTTCTATTTAATGTAAATTAGAAACTCCTTTCTAATTTCATTCACTCTGGCCAGAGATTCCTGAACTAGCATAAGTGGATCAGCATTGAACATTCTCTTCCTTCACTGGAAGGGGTAGATCCTTTATTGATCATACACTATCTTCGTGTATAAATTTCTATACCCAGTAGAGCCCTTATAATTGTCCTTTGAGACTAAGAACTAAACCAAAGCATAGTTCACTGTACACAAGATGACTATGATGACCTCAAGTCTAAGGATACTTGTACAACTATCACTATGTGAACAACTGCTGACACGTGAGTGAACACCATCAGTTGTTCAGTTGTGTGAGTCATGTTCAGTGAACTTATTCTATAATAAGCACCTACATACTAGCTATAGTGTCACCATACAAATATCTATGAGAACAGACATCCTTCATAATGAAGCAAGCATAGTATGTACCGATCTTTGCGGATTATTAATTACCAGTTAGTAATCCTACGACTAGGAACTATTTAAGTTTAGAGTTATCATCTTTTAGGTCTCATTATTATGATCTCATCACAATCCATAAAAAGCTTTACTCTAAACTGTGGTATATCTTATTTAAACATTTAAATAGATAGAGCCCGCAATAAAAACAAAACAAGTCTTTTATTAATATCAATGAAATCAAAACAGATTACATAAAAGTTATTCCTAAATCCTCATACATGATTAGACTTAGGACATATCTCTTTCACCGTGTCTGGTTATTGCTTGTTACTTGGTACTTCTCTAGTTAGTTCGCAATCCAAGAACACATAAGGTTGTTTCATGATCAACTACAGAGTCTGAACTTTGTTCTTTAGCTGACACTACTTGTGAATTGTCTTGGATGCATCTCCTTTTATCTGAACTTACTGTTTCACAACATTGTCCTACTGTTATATATTGTGATAATCAGGCAACTTTGGATATTGATGGTGATCCGGTTTTTCACCCTAAGACTAAACACTTTGCTATTGATTGTCATTTTATCTATGAATTGGTCGAACTATAGAAGATTCATCCAGTTCATATCTTTAGTGCTCACCAGTTGGCAGATATCTTTACTAAAGGTCTTAACGGGAGAGCTCATTGGTTCCTTTCCTGATTAAATGTGCTTTCATCTAATCACATTTCATCTGTGGGGGGAATACTATCTAATACACAGTTAAGTAGTGATAATACAAAAGAAGAATGATGTCATTGCTAAAGTCACTGGGTCACTATGTCATTCTGTTAGTTACAACAACTGTTAAATAAGTTTGTCATGGTTTCAATTCTAGCTAGCTACTATATAAGTACTTCTCTGTAATCTCTCTGGATAAGTGGTTCATTTTTATCATTTTCTTTTCATGTAACAGAATATAGATATTGATTATATACAAGACTTACATCCTTGAATCTTCATCTTCTTCATTAAGTTTTCTGCAAATTATACACGAATACTTTACATTTCCGCAACTCTAAATATTTTTTGTCACTTCATAATTAAATGTTATTTGTAATTTATTAATACTTAGAAAGTAAAATGAATACAAGTGATTATGCATGCTTGATGTATAACAATCACTCTAAATATAAAAAAATTATTAATTTGTTTTTAAATTATTTAATGTATTTATGTGTTAGAAATGTGATTAATAAGTCATATTATATAGGCCAATGACGTTAAACAATAAGTTTACTCACTGAATGACATATGATAATCTCCGTTCCAATAACTTTTTATTTTGGGTTATTCCAATCAATTGTTAATATTTTCTAAAATAACATATAATCTTTATAATGGCTCCAAAATTTACCCCCCGCTTTCTTAATTTTTCTTCAACATAACTCATTTTTTTATTTCTATATCTAAAAACGATATTAACAACCTATGGGAAGGTGGGCGTTATGATATATGTCATAAAATGATTAATAGTGAAGTATAAATCATACATATATGTATAAATAGTTTATTTTATTTTTTTATTTCATTATTGTTTTTAAAATATTTCGCCATTTCATTATGTTGGAGGACGAGTTTAGATTGGTGACAAATAAAAATATACATGTATGTATATATTTGTGTATATCCTGTATTAATTTATATATATATATGTATATATTTATTATATGTTTGTATGTATGCACATATTAATTATACAATAATTGATAATTTCTAATAAATGAATAAAGAAGTAAAATAAATATTATATAAATATTAATGTAGGGGTATAGTTGTTATATGAATTAATTTGCTCAACAGGCCCCCTGACGATGTTAACAAACTATGGGAAGGTGAGAGTATATGATATATGTCACATAATTATTAATAATGAAGTGTAAATCGTATATATTTCTATAAATTGTTAATTATATTTTTTATTTCATATAATTTAATATAGTATTTGGACATTTCATTGTCTTGGAGTCCGGTGTTAAATTGATGACAAATAAGAATATATAAGAATGTATCTTTGTATTTATGTGTGTATATACGTGTGTGTATGTGAGTATATATGTGTGTATGCATGCATGCATGTATGTATGTTTGTATGTATGTATCTATGCATGTATTAATTTATATATATGTATATATTTATTGTATTTATGTATGCATGTATGTATATATTAATGTATGTATGCACATATTAATTATAAAATAATTAATAATTTTTAATTAATGAATGCTGAGGTGAAACAAATATTATATAAATATTAATGTAGGGGTATAATTGTAATATCCCATATTTTCAAATATTATTTTTATGATTATTTTGGAATTGTTTATGTGATTTTTATGTGAATTTTGGTGAATTATCGGATAATTGGAGTTGATGTTTTGGATGTTAAATATGATATTTTTTGAGTACTCTAATTTTAATATATCCAGAATAAAATATAGATAATTGTGATATTTTTCTGGTAATTTTTGGACTGTTATATGATTTCATAATGATTTATGAATTATTAATTATTTTCTGAATAATTACCAAAATTATTTTATATAGCCGGGAATCGTTCGACTTCAACTGTTTTTGCGTTTTTACAACCCGAAACTCTTCCGAATACTCCTTCCTAACCTAATCTGGTAATTCCGGACATTTTCCATGTTTTGACATTTTCGATCCGGATTACGGTTTGACCCGTGCGCGGCCCGGCGCAAGATTTTTGATACGGTACTTATTTCGATAAATCAACTAAACCCGTATTCTCGAGAGACGGGATATTTTTACATTATTTTCGTATATAGTGTTTTATGAACAGCTCGGTTTTGATAATTATCCAAATCTGATATTAAATTGTATCGTTTTTGTAGTTACTTAGCAGCTAAGTAATCTATTTTTGGATCGTTTTATAGTTATTTAGCGGCTAAGCAACTAATTTATCGATCCAAAATGATCCAGAACGAACCAATATTCCGTAAATATTAATAGCATATTTCTTATTTCATTTATTTCGTCTATTCATTTGCAACCAGTAAAAATACAGTAAATACAGAGAAAACCCCCAGCATCCGATACGTTCCTAAGAATCAAACGCGCAAACGAAGGCGTTATCGAACTCCGATTCGGGCGTGCAGCATATCAAAACGAAGCTCTCGAAATCTTTTTTCTGAATCAATCATCCGTTTTACCCAGAAATCAAGGTATTTTTCCAATTTAATTATTTTAATTCGAATAAAATATGGATTAAAATATGAATTTTTGTTCTTGATTTTGTTTGTGCGATTTGATGGCATAATTATGTAGATATTTTCTTCCTGGTCATTTTGGTATATTATATGATGAATTTGGAGTTCAATAACATATAAAAATTTGAGTTTGATTCCCGAATTCAAAAATTAAGGTTTATAGAGTTTGAATGTTTTTAATTGATTTTGGGTATTTCTTTGTTTGGGGTTATTCGTTAAAATTGATTGTGGCAACTGGTAGATCGTCAAAAGACGATTCGAATGATATATATTTGGTTTACAGACGATAGCCGGAAGGGCTTCGTCGGAAAATCGAACCCCGCGGCGGCGGGATTTTCAAGCGACGTTTCCGGGTGATTCTTCAGTTATTCAGGCGATTTGATTCTGCAGATGTGTTCCTGGATGTCTCAAGAATATCCCCTGTTAATTTTTCCGCGTTCTGGGTTGTTTTTGTGTCGTCGGAAAAGCTCCAGTCGCCGTTAATAGCGACTGGCCGGCTGGAAGGTGGCAAAACGAGGAAAACAACGAAATTACCATTTAGCCCCCTATTTTGCAGAATTTCTGTTTCAGTCCCTGAGTTTTTCAAAAATCCCAAAAATCATATTTCGGTTTTATAATTTTCAGATAATGTATTTTCTCTTTATAATTATTTTCAGAAAATGTTTTTAATTATTTTAAATTCCCAAAGTTTATTACTTTTAATTCTAAAAATTATTTTTTAATTCGAAATTAAATCCAAATTATTTAGTTAATTAATTTTAATTGATAATTAATTATTGAATTAGTCAATTAATTTAAATTTTTATTGATTAATTGATTTAATTAATTATTAAATAATTTTAATTGATTATTTAATTAGATTTAATTTTTTATTTTGATTTAAAAATTCTGAAAAATAGTTTCGAGCTTTAAAATATTATTTTAAATTATTTTCCAGGCTCGATAATTTTTATAAAATTATTTTTGGGTGTTCGAGCCCTATTATTTAATTATTAAATGAGTCGGAGACCGTTTTTAATTCCGAAAAATGTTCAAAAATTTATATTAAATCAACCTTTCGTCCGTTTAATACGAAACGAACGCCTCTAGACTCAGAAAAATATTCCGCCTTCAATAAAAATACTTTCGAGACCTAAATCCTCTTGTTTCGAAAGGTCGCTTATTTTACGAAACATTCTGAGTCAATTTTTGATCGATAAATCTTATTTTGACCAGATTTCTGTTTTAAACGTATCGAGTCGAACCTTTTGATGAATCGAGTCATATGTGATATGAATTATGTGATACGTGGCTTATATGATTATGTGTTTATAAGTTATGTGAAATACATGTGTACATGAGTCAAGAGTCCTGTGTTTGTCTGTTATATTTATGTGTGAGCTATCGTATGGGTAGACGATAGGCTTTTGACGCGCATTATATCAAGTTATTATCATTTAGATGATTAAATTGTGATCTTTTAATTATAGATGCGAGTCTTTCAACACGATCTGGACCAGATGGAATGGATGTGGGCTAGAGTTGAATTGTATGGAATAATGGGTTGCAGCACTACATGAGCAGCAGATCAGAGATTTAGCGAAGTAAAAGCGGTGATGCATTGAGATGCCAGACTGAGATAATTGCGTTTATACGAGTGTGACTAATTACTAAATCTCAAAGGCAAGTACCCCTGACTTCACTTATCGTTCAAGTGACGTTTATTTCGAATCATATTATGCAAGTATTCCTATCATCACTTATTGTTCAAGTGATATTTATTTTGAATCTTATCATGCAAGTATTGCTTTCCCTATTCTCAGTTTAGAATTGATAAATGTTTTACATATCGCTGAATTAAATGATTCTGTTTATGCAAGTACTCATCTGCTATTCTATGTTCAGAATAGCTAAGTGATTTTACTTATCCAATTATCGGATTTATAAATGTTTTGGATTTTGAGAAAAATGATTTAGTTGCGAGTTTCCTGCCCAAGTGAATGGGCGAATAAAATTATTTCGGGTGTCGATTATTATGACCCCATTTCAAAAAAAGGTTTTAAGATTGGATCATAATTGCGTAAGTGACCGGGATGGACGGTCCAGTGGAGGGCTATTTCTAAGTGTCATATGAAATATTATGACACAATTTTTGCCACAGGCAGGTATATTGCCTTTTTATTTGAGTACTCGTATTTTTGGGGTCATGTTTCTACGAATCATGACTCACTGCTATCACACGGGCTGATTAGCATGTGATAGTACGTCCGTCGGAGAATGATCCCAATCCAAATTATCATATCGTTTTTGATATTCATAGAATAAATGATTTATCAACTGTTTCTGTTTTGGATTAACGATGAAATGCAGTTTTGATTCAGATTCTGATTTATGCTGATACTTACATTGTTTTTAAATATCAGAGGTGGTATTAGTATAGATGATTGATGTTGATTTCAGTATGGGATGTTGTGAGCATCAAAGTTCGTATTGATATCTAATTTGATATGACAACAAAATAAGTATTAATTTCAAGAGTTCGGTTTTGAGTAAAGTTTATGATTCAATCCATAATCATTGTTTCATATTATTGTGGTTTACGATATTTCCGTAAACACTATTTTAAGTTTTATTCTCGTCAAGATTCAAAGTATTGCTGAAGCATTTCGCTCAAAAATATCAAAATAATTTTGAATACAATTAAGGAATCAATTCTGGGATTCCTCAACTAAAATTTTATGACTCAACAATTATGGTTTTAAATGTTCTGCTCTAATGCAGATGTTGGTTTTATATCAAAAGACCCTATATATATCATAATGATCTTGCTGAGCATTTCTTACGCTCATACTTGCCTGTTTTCAAATTTAACCTCCAGTGAGGATTAGCTTGCGCTGTTTAACTGCGTAATTCGAGGAAGCAAAGAAGAAGCTCTTGGAAGGTGGTTGGTCCAGGGTTTGCGGGCTAGTGTAAGTTCTTTTGTGTAAAGTTGTTTATATTATATTATATTATAATTGTGTTATTTTATAGTTGGGCCTAGTATACTTCTTTTCGAAGTTATACTAGCGGGTTAGTATTCAATTAGAATTTGTTGAAAAGAATTTTAAAAGAAAGTGAAAAATTTATTTGCGGAATTTGGATATCTTGTTTCTAAAACTGTAACCTTCAAAGATCTTGGATTAGTTTGGGGTCATTTTTGCTAAATATCTTCCGCTGGCATTTATTTATTGATTAAACAGGTTAATTTAGAGTGAGATTTTATAGTGACGACCAAATCATCTGACCCCGGATTTGGGGGCGTTACAATAATTGTCCTATTAATTAAATTGCTCATCAAATCCCCATGTTGTTGTATTATATATTTTATTCTTTGAATTTAATGTAATATTTTGTCATTTCATTATGTTGGAGGACGAGCTTACATTGATGACAAATAAGAATATACGAGTATGTATATGTGTGTGTATGTCCATGTATTAGTTTATATATATGTATATATGTATATATATATATATATTTTGTTGGATTTTAATCGCAGCGGAGCCATGGTAAAACACTTTTACACATATTAAATCCAAATAAAAGCATATAAATCGTGGTAAAAATATAGGGATCGATTACTAACCTTTAATATGCGATCCAAAAGCAACGATCGGAGATCCTTAGCAGCTGCTCCTCAAACGTGAAGCACTCCACCGGTATCCACCAAGAAAACGACGTTAAGGAGGAGGAGGAGGTGGAGAGAATTGGGTTTTATAAAATTTTTAGGGTTAGAATAAAAATAGGGTTTATAATAGTATATTTACAGGCAAAATTTTCAGCTGAAATTTTCCCATAAAATATTATTATTATTAACCCATTTATTATTCTCATTAATAACTAAAACACCTTTTAATTATTAATCCTTTTTCTAAACAATTTAGAAATAATTCTCTCTTTTGATTTAATTTCCAAAATTAAATTCTTAATTAATAATATTAAGAACTTTTCTTAATTAATTTATAATCAATTAAATCTCATTTAATCAATTATTAAATTTGCCAATTAAATATTTATTTCATAAATAAATAATTATCAGCCATTATTAATTAATTCCTCCACCATTAAATCATTCTCTTTTTATGGTGTGACCCTGTAGGTTCAATATTAAGTCGGTAGTAGAAATAAATAATAATAAAACTATTTTATCATTATTTATATAAATTCTCTAATTTATTAAATATGATTAATTAATTAATCACATTTATTCTACATCGTGAGGGATACTTCTCAGCATATCGCGACTATTCGGATAATACGAATTCACTGCTTAGAATACCAAGAACCTATTCAGTGAATAGTTACTGTACAATAAACTCCTTCTACCCTACAATGTCCCGATTAAATACAAGGCATGGATCTCGTGTCAAGCCTATCTAATTTAATCAATTGCTTACCAATTACTATGCTTAGTTCTATGCAAATTAGAAACTCCTTTCTAATTTCATTCACTCTGGCCAGAGATTCCTGAACTAGCATAAGTGGATCAGCCTTGAACATTCGCTTCCTTCACTGGATGGGGTAGATCCTTTATTGATCATACACTATCTTTGTGTACAAATTCCTATACCCAGTAGAGCCCTAATAATTGTCCCTGGAGACTAAGAACTAAACCAAAGCATAGTTCAGTGTACACAAGATGACTATGATGACCTCAAGTCTAAGAATACTTGTACAACTATCACTATGTGAACAACTGCTGACACGTGAGTGAACTCCATCAGTTGTTCAGCTGTGCGAGTCATGTTCAGTGAACTTATTCTATAATAAGCACCTACATACTAGCTATAGTGTCACCACACAAATGTCTATGAGAACAGACAGCCTTCATAATGAAGCAAGCATAGTATGTACCGATCTCTGTGGATTATTAATTACCAGTTAGTAATCCTATGACCAGGAACTATTTAAGTTTAGAGTTATCATCTTTTAGGTCTCACTATTATGATCTCATCATAATCCATAAAAATCTTTACTCTAAACTATGGTATATCTTATTTAAACACTTAAATAGATAAAGCCCGTAATAAAAACAAAACAAGTCTTTTATTAATATCAATGAAATCAAAACAGATTACACAGGAAGTTATTCCTAAATCCTAATAAATGATTGGACTTAGGACATATTCCTTTCAATCTCCCACTTGTACTAAAGCCAATCACTCTGGTATCTAATACCCATCTAGTCTTTATGACGATCAAAGTGACTTTCAGAAAGTAGCTTTGTGAGTGGGTCTGCTATGTTGTTATGTGTGTCAACTCTATTTCAATACAATACAAGAAATGTTACCGCGCTCCCACTAACCCTTTTGTAGACGCATGGTTTATCTACGTTTTTGATAAAATCAAACTCTTTGATTATCTCATCAAAACGAATGTTCCATCTTTCGAGAAGCTTGCTTTAAACCAAATATGGTTCGCATCAGCTTACACACTAGGTTTTCATTTCTCTTGGAAAGAAAACCATCTGGCTATTTGCCTGATATCATAGTCGTAGTAAGCAGCATTCGCAAGCAAAATCCGAACTGATTTTAACAGGGCTACAGGTAAAAGGTTTCATCAAAGTCAATCCATTACCTTTGTTTGAATCCTTTTGCCCCAAGTCTGGCCTTATATGTCTCCACCTGGCCATCTGCTCTAATCATTCTTTCGTATACCATATACATAGATTCCATTCTGGATTTCATGGCACTATGCCATTTCTCTGAGTCAACACTACTCATAGCCTCATTATAGGTCACAGGGTCGTCATCATCAATGATCGACAACTCATTGTCATTCTTAATGACAAGGCCATATTACTTCTCAGGTTGGCGAGACACTCTCCCTGATCTATGAATGGGCTGTTCCACAAAAGGTTGTTCAGTCAGAACAGGTGTTTCCACTTGATCCGTAGCAGTTTGTGCTTCTTGAACTTCATCAAGTTCAATTTTTGCTCCCACTGTTTCCTTCAAGGATAAACTCCTTTTCCAAGAAGCTAGCATGTCTGGAGACAAACACCCGATGATCGGTGTAAAAGTAATACCCTAAAGTCTCTTTAGGATATCCCACAAAACTACATTTTACGGATCGATATTCCAGCTTATCTGGGTCAACTTACTTGACATAAGCTGGACATCCCCAAATCTTAACGTGTTTAAGACTCGGTTTTCTTTCTTTCCATATCTCATACGGAGTTTGAGGAACAGATTTGGAAAGCACCTTATTCAGTAAATATGCTGAGGTTTCCAATGCATAACCCCATAGGAATACTGGAAGATTTGCATAGCTCATCATGGACCGAACTATGTCTAACAAAGTTCGATTTCTCCTTTCGAGATACCAATCTGGAGGCGTCCACTGGGAGACTATACCATTTACTTTGAGATAATCCAGAAACTCTCCATTCAAATATTCACCACCTCGATCTAATCGAAGAGTTATAATACTGTGTTTGGTTTGTTTCTCCACTTCATGTTTATATTCCTTGAACTTTTCAAAGGCTTCAGACTTGTGTTTCATCAAATACACATATCCGAATCTAGATCTATCATCTATGAAAGTAATGAAGTACAAAAATCCTCCCATGGCTTGCGTAGACATTGGTCCACATACATCTGTGTGTACCAATCCTAGCAATTCTGCATCCCTCTCTCCATGTCCACTAAATGGAGATTTGGTCATTTTACCCAATAGACAAGACTCGCATGTAGGATATGATTCCAAATCAAAGGGGTCTAGTAACCCTTCCTTATGCAATGTCCGAAGTCTATTTTCACTAATATGACCTAGCCTACAGTGCCATAAATAGGTCAGATTTTCATCATCTCGTTTTTTTTATTAGTTTGTCCAATCTGAAGTAAATCATGCTCTACGTCACAAACATACAGACCATTATTTAAAATTCCACGTCCATAAAGAACATTATCTCTAAGGATAGAACATTCATTATTCTTAATAATAAATGAAAAACCATCCGAATCCAACATAGGGATAGAAACAATATTCCTCACAATAGAGGGAACGTAATAACAATTATTCAAAATAATAGTCTTGCCCGTAGGCATATGTAAACTAAATGATCCTACAGCTATGGCCGCAACCCTTGCTCCATTGCCCATACGTAGAATCACCTCATCTTTTTCAAGATTCCTACTTCTCCTTGGTCCCTGCAACAAATTGCAGATATGAGAACCACAGGCGGTATCTAATACCCAAGTAGAAATTTGATTTAATGACATATTCACTTCTATCATGAACATACCTGAATCAGAAGCGGTAATCTCACTACCCTTCATATTTTTTAATTCTGCAAGGTAAACCTTGCAGTTCCTCTTCCAGTGCCTTACCTTGTTACAATGAAAGCAAACAACTTTGCTCTCGGGGTCTTCAGCTTTTGGTGGAACCGGCGTTTTTTCACCTACTTTCTTCTTCTTGGAAGGGTTCCTCTTCCTTTTCTTAGGATTGGAACCTTCACCAATTAGAAGAACAGAACTCTTCTTAGGGGGAAAATTCGATTCCGTAGTCTTCAACATGTTGTGGAGTTCAGGCAGGCTGACATCCAACTTATTCATGTGAAAGTTCACAACAAACTGCGAGAACGAACTCAGAAGCGATTGCAAGACCAAGTCTTGGCTCAGCTCCCCATCCATGGCAAAACCAAGTTGTCCAGGACATTCAATCAAATTGATCATCTTAAGTACATGGTCATTCACAGATGATCCCTCAGACATCCTACAACCGAACAGCTCCTTCGATATCTCATATCGAGTTATCCTCCCTGCCACATCATACAACTCTTGTAGATGCATGTGGATAGTGTGAGCATCCATATGCTCATGTTGCTTCTGTAGTTCAATGTTCATGGAAGCTAGCATGATGCATTGAGCAACATTTGCATCATCTATCCACCTACGATACACAACATGTTCATCATTATGTGCATCACTAGCAGGTTCAGTAGGCTTAGGTAAGTCAATCACGTATTCCAGCTTTTCAATCCTGAGAACAATTCTCAAGTTTCGAAGCCAGTCAGCATAATTAGGACCAGTCAACTTGTGAGCATCTAGTATGCTCCTGAGTGATAGTGCAGAAGACATAACGTACAAAGTAAATCTATAAATGATAAACACATAACAACACTTAGAAAATATTTGATTTCATTTTAAAATACTATATGAATCGGGTCTTTATTCATAAGTGGCTCCCACTAGTTTATCTAATTTATTCAACCCCCTACGTGAAAAATTAAGCATTCATAATGCTAGTGGGAATAAGGATCCTACATTCCATTACACAACCCCGGCTGTGGCACAAACCGCCATGTAATGTTCAATAGGCAGACAACTCTTGTCAATTACATCTTATGTTATTCCCTAATCAAACTTTAGCCTCTTGAATAATTGAGTCACGGCTGTGGCACGACAAACTCAATATTCTAAGTCAAGTCTAACCCAACATTCCGTACAGTTAAATCAGTCCCCAAAGGTCCACGGCTGTGGCACGTACCGACCTTTAGATTCTTATTAAATGTACACATCTCTATGTAATAGACAAGTATTTCTTATTTCGAAATCAAAGCCCTCGGCTGTAGCACGAACCGACAATGATTCAAAAATAAGAACTACTTTTCTATCATGTTGGAAGGCTATGACCGACACAAGCCCGTTGTATCATTGGCCAATTACTACTTGATATTATTTAATTTTAGAGGGATTATATTACGTTACAATCATAATCATATTATAAAGAGATTCTTCCTTTTAAAATAAATATTTCAAATCAATAATCAATAATCAGATGATTCCCAGATCGGGTGGAGCATTGTCAAGAGGCGTCACTTAATAACCCTTTCTTACAGATAGAAATCATTTGTTGACAGAATCATATTTTCTCTCATATCGAAAATTCATATTCAATTATGTGTTTCATAAACACAAGAATCTCATGATTGTATTCATAATATTATTATTAAGGTTATGAAACAATTTCACTATACTAGGTTGTCTAACAAACGCCTTATGTTCATTTAAGTTCACCTAAATCTATCATCGCATGATAAACTAAGCATATATCACATATATAAACATAAATAAACATCAAGGTAGGCATGTTACATCATCTAGCATATTGCTCTAAGCATTATACATCTCTATGTATCACATGAAGCATTTAAAAGCAATTAAAACAGTTAAAACAGCTTTAAAACACTTTCGGAAATATAAACAGTTCAAAACTTTTATGTAAACTAAAATTTGATCACACCATTAGATCCGTCTCGGAAAAACAAATCCAACGATATATTGCACGCCCAAAACGGAGTTACGAAACTCCCAGAAAATCAAATTTAATGTGGACAGTCGGGCTGTAACGCATTACAGGAACGCGTTACAAGCCCTGTAATGCATTCCGGTGATGCGTTACAGCCCTTTTAAGCCATTAAAAGGTGTAACGCATTCCGTGAATGCGCCACAGGGTGTAACGCATTCCCAGAATACGCGACACCCCCCCGCGCGCGCGTGCGCCACAGGCGCCTGCAGCAGCCGCACCTGATCTGTCTTCTTCTCGAACAGCGTGCCTGACAGCTTCTGTTCCTTGCTTTGCTTTTTCTCCGTGCAGCAGCATTCAACCGTACAGCAACCAACACAGCCATACAAGGAACAGCAGCAGATACAAACATATATATATATATATTCTATATATACATATATTTACTTATTTAATTACGAATTTTAATTACAAGAACTTCAAAAATTCATAATAAAAAATCTATACATCATAAAATTATGAAAAAAATATCCAGACGATCTACAACACTTGTAGAACCCAGATCAACATTCAAAATTATTCTGAGTAACGATTTCTCATCAGACAATATTAATCCATGATATAACTTGTAAAAATCATAATTAATTCATACAAGCACATAAAATTCTAAATTTTTTACCACAGATCTATATGCATACAACCTAAGCTCTGATACCATTGTTGGATTTTAATCGCAGCGGAGGCATGGTAAAACACTTTTACACATATAAAATCCAAATAAAAGCATATAGATCGTGGTAAAAACATAGGGATCGATTACTAACCTTTAATATGCGATCCAAAAGCAACGATCGGAGATCCTTAGCAGGTGCTCCTCAAACGTGAAGCACTCCACCGGTATCCACCAAGAAAACGACGTTAAGGAGGAGGAGGAGGTGGAGAGAATTGGGTTTTATAAAATTTTTGGGGTTAGAATAAAAATAGGGTTTATAATAGTATATTTATTGGCAAAATTTTCAGCTGAAATTTTCCCATAAAATATTATTATTATTAACCCATTTATTATTCTCATTAATAATTAAAACACCTTTTAATTATTAATCATTTTTCTAAACACTTTAGAAATAATTCTCTCTCTTGATTTAATTTCCAAAATTAAATTCTTAATTAATAATATTAAGAACTTTTCTTAATTAATTTATAATCAATTAAATCTCATTTAATCAATTATTAAATTTGCCAATTAATTATTTATTTCATAAATAAATAATTATCAGCCATTATTAATTAATTCCTCCACCAGTAAATCATTCTCTTTTTATGGTGTGACCCTGTAGGTTCAATATTAAGCCGGTAGTAGAAATAAATAATAATAAAACTATTTTATCATTATTTATATAAATTCTCTAATTTATTAAATATGATTAATTAATTAATCACATTTATTCTACATCGTGAGGGATACTTCTCAGCATATTGCGACTATCCGGATAATACGAATTCACTGCTTAGAATACCAAGAACCTATTCAGTGAATAGTTACCGTACAATAAACTCCTTCTACCCTACAATGTCCCGATTAAATACAAGGCATGGATCTCTTGTCAAGCCTATCTAATTTAATCACTTGCTTACCAATTAATATGCTTATTTCTATGCAAATTAGAAACTCCTTTCTAATTTCATTCACTCTGGCCAGAGATTCCTGAACTAGCATAAGTGTATCAGCCTTGAACATTCGCTTCCTTCACTGAAAGGGGTAGATCCTTTATTGATCATACACTATCTTCGTCTACAAATTTCTATACCCAGTAGAGCCCTAATAATTGTCCCTGGAGACTAAGAACTAAACCAAAGCATAGTTCAGTATACACAAGGTGACTATGATGACCTCAAGTCTAAGGATACTTGTACAACTATCACTATGTGAACAACTACTGACACGTGAGTGAACTCCATCAGTTGTTCAGCTGTGCGAGTCATGTTCAGTGAACTTATTCTATAATAAGCACCTGCATACTAGCTATAGTGTCACCATACAAATGTCTATGAGAACCGACATCCTTCATAATGAAGCAAGCATAGTGTGTACCGATCTCTGCGGATTATTAATTACCAGTTAATAATCCTATGACCAGGAACTATTTAAGTTTAGAGTTATCATCTTTTAGGTCTCACTATTATGATCTCATCATAATCCATAAAAAGCTTTACTCTAAACTATGGTATATCTTATTTAAACACTTAAATAGATAAAGCCCGTAATAAAAACAAAACAAGTCTTTTATTAATATCAATGAAATCAAAACAGATTACATAGGAAGTTATTCCTAAATTCTAATACATGATTGGACTTAGGACATATTCCTTTCATATTTATTGTATGTATGTATGTATATATATGTATGTATGTATGCACATTTATACTATTATATTAAAGATGAAACATTAAAAGTTTGGTCCTTGGTCACTCAATCCAGAGCTAGATCAAACTAGTGAGAACTGTTAGATATAATCTTAAAAAATATTATACAAGAAGTATAAGGTTCAAATCCTACCAACAATATATTAAAATTAAAATTTATAATATATAATGATAAAAATAACCGTGATGCATTATAGAATTATTATAATAGGGGTATAAGGTTCGAATCCCAACAACAATATATTAAAATTATATTTTACAATATATAATGATAAAAATAACCGTGCATCGTACGCGTTATATACTAGAATTAATTATACAATAATTGATTATTTTTAATAAATGAATGGCGAGATGAATTAAATATTGTATAGATATTAATGTAGCGGTATAATTGTCATATGAATTAATTTGCTCAAGAAACCCCTGACAATCTTAACAACCTATGTGACAGTGGGAGTATATGATATATGTCACATAATTATTAACAGTGAAGTATAAGTCGTACATATGTGTATAAATAGTTTATTTTATTTTTTATTTCATAATATTTAACATAATATTTGGCTTTTTTATTGTGTTGGAGGACGATGTTTAATTGATGACAAATAAAAATATATGAGTATGTATCTATGTATATACGCGTGTCTGTGTGTATTTGCATATGTGTGTGTATGTACGTGTGTGTATGCGTGTGTCTATATATGTGTCAGCATGTATATATGTATATATGTATGTATGTATGTATGTATGTATGTATGTATGTATGCATGCATGTATGTATTAATTTATATATATGTATATTTTTATTGCATATATGTATACATGTATGTATGTATTAATGTATACACATATTAATTATAAAATAATTAATAATTTTTAATAAATGAATGATGAGGTGAAATAAATATTATATAGATATTAATATAGGGGTATTATCGTCATATTAGTTAAATTGTTCATCAAACACCCATGTTGTTTTATTATATATATAATAGATAGATTATAATATTTTAATTTATAAAATAAAATTTATCGTGATATTTTTGGGAAGAAAGTGTTTTACTAGGGAAAATTAATAAGTTAACGTGTTTTAGTTGAAAAAAGGTATTTAATTCAGATACAAACTAAAATTAAAATAGATGTTATAAGTAAATTTATTATATTATTTTAGTAAATATAATTTGTTGTAATATTTTTTGAAGAGTCGGTGTTTTAGTTGAGAAAAATAAATTAGTTTATATGCTAGTTAGGTTATTATAGATTTAAAATAAATAGTTTTAAAATTAATTAAATAAGTATAACAAAGTTATAATAAAAATAATAATTAAGTAAGGATAATTAAATAAATTCAAGAAGTATTGTATGACCGACCTACCACAACACTTTTAATATTTCGTCTATTATAATAATGTAGCACTAGATGTACCAAATTGGGTCCCAGAATTTGGTTCCAAATGATGTGGCATTGGTAATTTGACAATTTGAGATGTTTTAATTGACGAAATATATGTCAATGTTGGAGGGTCCACTATTACTAATTGATTTGTAGTCAATCAGATAACGACACATGGCATTTGGATCCATTTTGGATACCGATTTGGGGCCTCCAGAATTATTCATTATAATAGTAAAGAGGATCCTACTCCACTATATATATATAATCCCCTTATAATAAAAACTAAAAACTAAATTAAATAAGTTCTAAATCGTGTCTAAATATAGCAAATATGGTATGAAAATTAATCGTTGGGAGATCGAGAAAAATACAGTGAAGTTGGAATTAAAAAAAAACCCACTAATTAAACGAAAAAATCAAAATTAAAGATGGACCGGATTAGATGAGATTTTTGTGAGAAGATGTATGTTAGAGTATCTCCAACATGATGCATTATTAGTTATCAATAAAATCTAGCTAGCAACAAAAAAATTGAAAATATACCTAATATGTAAAAAAGAGAACTCTCCAACGGAGGCACCTATTAGCAAATTTTCTAGATAATGAGAAAACAACACGCTACATATATTGAATCAGAACCCATCACTATATCAAATCCACCTCATTTCCCTCTAAAATGAATATATTCTCCCGCTATAACCCTAGTTATGTGTGTGAGTATACATGTATAAATATTTATAATTTAATAGTTATAATATATAAATATATGTGGTATTACTTTTTAATATTATATTTTAATTTTATTTAATGTTAAGCGTAAAATTATTTTATTATAAAATTATAAAAAAATTCATTGTTAACTAAATTCATTAATTACATTTTATAACTATTTTAGTGTACATTGATTATTTATAAAATCATTAAAATTTGAAAATAACAATCAATATAATTTTTCAAATATAGCTAACCATTATAGCTAAGTCCATTAAAGAAATTTTTTTTACAAGTTCAACAAATTTTAGATAATTTCTATTTTACACTGTTTTAGCTAATGAAAATATTTGCTCCCATTGGAGATACTCTTAATCTTGTGTGGTACTTATAGTAGGCCATTATTGGTATAAGGGTTTAGATTAGTTTTTAGTTTTTATTTTAATGGTTGTTTATATTTGATCATCTCTCATAATATAGATATGTTCCGTAACTAAATTAACTCTTTAGCCTGTGTAAGGCACGAACATGTTCCGAATGCGGAATGAATTATCAATGATATATATATATATATATATAATGTATTTGATGTGTTATAAATTTTAAATATATGATGTATCTGCATTCTTAAAGTGTGATAAAAGTTAAATGATTGTTGATATCAACGAAAGTATGTGTTATGAGATTCGAGATCTCCTAATTTGTTCATGAAAGTTCGATATCTCTTTTATTCATACAATATAATTTATGATTTCTTTTAAAATAATAACTTGTACTCACACGCACACATATGAGATTCAAGCTATCGATATGGAGTACACACACAACAATATATAATGCAGAAAAATCACGTCCCAACTTGTATTATTAATCAAAACAATTATCAATAATACATTCAATACATAAGACCTCAATGGTGTCCCAAACTTAATACTTAAGTCAAATAATGCTCAAACATACAGTCAATACGATAACACCTCAGTGGTGCCCCAAGCTGATATTTGAGCCAACTAATGCTCAAATATCTCCTGAATGATACCCAAGGTGGTATTTCTTGATTATATATATCAAACATAATATGGCTATGCATATATAGCCATACAAAACTTAGCCACCAAGACTTATTGATGTGTAAAATAATAAGAACTGCAAGCGCACAATGTTTAGTTGTAGCAATTACAGGTCGATCCACAGATACTATAAATTTTCGAAACCCTAAAAATTTAAATTAGGAAAACTAGATAGATAGATTTGAGAGGAGTTTTAATTAACCTAATTAGAAAATAACAAATAATATGGAAAACCTAGGAATCTGAATCCGTTAATCAATCACAATTAATATGAACATGCCCTAAAATCAATTCTTTTTTCTTTACAAAAATAACGTATATCAATTAACGAGACACGTATATACTATGAAATTTGTTATTTAACAATAACCCATCAAAACTTCATGGAGCAAGCATAAGTTATGAAAAATAAATCCGGTAACAATAATATATCAAAATAACTTTGTCAATTGTACAATTAAGCACCTAGAAAAATCATGAGAATCAAATAATAGGAACGAGAAGATATCAAAGCAATTAAATTAACTTCATCTTCATCCTATAGAACAAATTTAGCTATACATAATAAAAAGAAGAATAAAATAAATAACTAATTGGGTGTCTTGGGGTGTTGGGTGTCTTGGGGTCTGTAATATACAAGAGGGGAGACCCATATATAGAGGGAAAATATGAGGTTTTGGTTCTTGGAATACAAGTAGGATTCTAAAAGTATTTCCTTCTTCTTCGGCAATAAGTATTCTATTTATCTTCCAATTTCTTTGACTTCAAGAATAGTCCACCTCCTTCTTTATTTGCACCTTTTCCAACTCAAATTCTGATTTTATTATTTTTCATACAATACAAAGTAAAACAATTTATTTATTAATAAAATTATGAAAACGAACATAAAATATGTATTAATAATATGCAATTATTTGGACTTATCAAATGCCCCCATACCTATCTTTTGCTCGTCCTCGAGAAAAATCAAAAAGAAAAATGCTAACTAAGAAAAGTCGTGTGCTCCTTCTCGTAGGTGTGACGGGAAATTTTAGGTTTACCAACCCGTTAAACTCATAGACGATCTCTACAAGAGAAGTGTTGTCTCCTAAGGGTTTATAAAAGATATTCCCATAAAATCTGTGAAATACTTTAGTAAGTGTCCAAATTCTATCAACGATAACATTCATCAGTGTCAACACAATAATATTTTGGAAAAATACATGCCTTTAAGACTCTCCTAATTATAGCCAAAATGTAGGTATCAATAATCCACTTATATCGACTCTGAACTTTTACAAAAAATCCCAAAGTGTGTCATGAAAGTAGGTCTTTGAAGATTCAATTGAGTAAGTATTTCCTCTTTTTCAATCGATATTGAACGGACCTAATCTCTATCAAAATAAGTATCTAGCCAAAATTCACAGTTTTTTTAACTGACTATGCAATGTCTATTTTCTTAGGCTTTTTATGTTACCCATGTAGCGTGTTTTGGGTCAATGACTCCCAAACCAGTTGGTCTTAGGGCACTAGGTTTTAAAATACCCCTACAGACTTAATTACTCGAGTAACAAAGGCCACAAAACAAGACTAGTCAATTATACTACTTGTGCCCATCATCTCAATCTTTTTTGTATTTATGAGGAATATTGGGTATTGAAGTTGTTTATTCAAGCATTTTTTTTATTTTTCTCTGTTTTTTCTTTTTTTCCGCAAAATAATATTTGACATTGTCTCAACATGTGGGTTATGTCTCAGATATCGAAAACTTCCCTCAACAATCTTTCCTACAAAGACCTTGTGCAAATGTGCCGTCTTAGACTCTTAAGAAAAAAATCGTTCGACACGATTTTCATGAAGACAACTTTACTCAACTACGTTCAAATAATCTCAAGACATTATATATATAAGTTTTAAAAACTGCTAACACTAATTAGTATTAAAGTACAAGAGTGGACTGTACAACTTAGCTAAAATATTCCTGTTTTTTTAGATTTTTTCAGTATACATAAATCATGCATTGTCCTCAATGAATACAAATGAGAGAAAAATGATAAAGTAAAAGGACGAGAATACCCGATAAAGACATGACGGAGAATCATAATTACTTATAACACACACACACATTCCACACACATAATTAATCACCTATACCTACACATTATTATGGGAGACACACACACAAAACATTTTTTAACCAATACCAAAGCGTGGGAAAACTACCTTCGTAACACAATCAACACACATGTGAAACTCACCCATAAGAACATTATTATCCACTAGAGAGATAAGATCATGCATCAAAATAAAATTAATAGCACTAACATAATCTATAGACCAATTAGACACTTCTTTATATTATTTATGTAGATTAATGACTTGAAATTCTTGGTTATGAACTTTGCTATTAGAAATAAGAATATCATAAGTTTCATTATCAACTATCAAAGACTGATTAAGGGTGAAAAATGGTAGAATATGATCAAGAGTGGGTGGCTCATCAACAGTAGTATTAACAATGGCTCTAGGATTAAAAGAAATATCCTCTAGTTGAGTTTCATATTTAGAACAAATCACATTAAATATCTCTAACATCTCATCACAAGTGAAATTCTTATACAACTCATGAAATTCTCTATTGTTCTCATAATCAAGTGAAATATGTTCCTTAAGAAAAGAATCAATTGAACTATCATCAAGATTCGAGAAAGACACAACCTCATCTATCAAATTAACTCCTACTTCAAAAAGCTCATTAGGTTGATTTCCTACATTAAAGATATTCAAATCAATCGACATGTTTCCAAATGTGAGTTTCATCGAACCATCCCTACTGTTAATCAAAGCATTAGAGGTGGAAAGAAAAGGCCTTCTTAAAATTATAGGGATTTGATTTTTGAGATTTTTGACTGGTTCAGTTTCTAGAACAACGAAATTAAAGGGGAAGACAAAATCACCAATCTAAATCAACACATCTTCAACTATACTCTTTGTAATTTTACTGAAGAGTGATACAACTATTTTTCAATTCACCTAAACCCAAGGCTTGATAGACAGATAATGGAAGAAGATTCACACTAGCTCCTAAATCGAGTAAAGCTTTATCAATGAAGGTGTTAGGAGCAATTGATGATATCAAACAGAAATTATCAGAAGCATCAATGGATGATGATTACAAGCATCAACGAATGATGGTGATATCAACGGATGTTGATATTCGATGAATAATGGTATCAACGGATGATGATGTCAACGGATGATGAATTCAGTATTTGTCACATCAATTGATCTTTGAAGAGGAAAAGGAAATGTGAATTTTAAGTCGGTGGAGGACTTTATCTCAGAAGCAATAGTATAGGTTTCCTTGTTGTTAATAGAATAGGATTCCTTATACATTGGTAGTTGTGCTCTATATAAAGCATAGTTTAGGTTCATGCTATAAGCATTGCGACATTGTTATATCTTTCGAATAACCTAGCAGCTCTCAAGGATATTTATTCATCCTTTTGAGAGAGTACTTGTGTAATATGTTTTTATAAGACTGATATAAAAATTGTTGATTCTGTTTGTCTAGTTAATCATATAAAAATCGTTGATTCTGTTGAAGCTTTGTCTAGTGTCAAGAGGCTGCAAGGAAAAGGACTTTTTCCTGGATAAGCACACAAGAACCTATATCTCAAAGGGGTACAACAACTACATCTTCTGATCCAATCACACAAGAACCTGCATCTCAAAGTGGTGTAGCAGATATTGAAGCACAAGAGCCTCTGATTGAATCTACTCAGGAGTATATTACTGCAAATGTGGAGACGAGTACACAGGAACCTGGTTGTCAAAGTCATCCAGCAACTTCTAATTCTCCAGCTACACAAGAACCATTGCATCAAAGTTGCAATGCAAGCCTTACTCCTGCTGTAGTAACTCTTATTATTGATGCTAAAGGCAGAGTTCATTGGTCTCAAAGGTCTACTGATATTCTATCAGTACCACAGCTGAATGTTCGCACGAAATCTGCATCTTCAGATTCACAAGGTATAAATACCGGTGTTACTTAATCAATATTTGATTTAAATACTTATTTAGTTCTTTCAGCATTTATAATATGGTTTTAATGATATAAATCATGTTATTATGATTTTATCTAGACCTTAGTTAATGACTACCTATAGTTGTAAGATCATAGATCACCGTTCTTTAGCCACCTCTTATTTTTGTAGGACAATCTTTCTGGGCCTTTTTCTGTGAGATGTGTAAAAAGATTGAGAGAAAAAAAAATTAAGAGAGGCAGGATCCTTCCTCGCAAAAGGAGAGGTAAATGATATATATGATTTAGTAATCCTTGTGAGGAAACTCTGACTATTAAAAGTCATGAGATGTGTGGTGTGAGGAGTAGTGAGACTACTTTAAAAGAATAGAGAGATTAAGTTTAATTTGCTACATGTTTGCAGATGCTGAACAACTGTCTGTTGTATCTCAGGAACACTCTGATGTATCAAAGGCTATTGATCTCCCTGCAAGTCTAACTACTGATACTTTCTTGTAGTCCATACATTCTACTATTCCACCACATGAGATAATCCCTATTTTTGTCGAAAAATAGTCCATTCATTCTTCTATTCCATCAAATGAGATAATCCCTGTTGTTGTTGAAGATGTAGTAGCACAACAGTCCATTCATAAAGATTCATCCATTTCAGAATCACCATAACATTCTACATGACCTGAGCTCCTGGAAGTTCATTTTGAAGCTCTGATTCATTTATCTACAATACTTGAAGATGTGGAGATAACTGCTGAAGGTGTTGAAGCTTCTGAAGCCACGGGATCAATTTCTCATTCTATTCTACATACTGAAGCTGACGATAAAGTTCAGAAATTAGTGCAAGATCCAGCTGCTATTGAAGAATCTAATGATGGTAAAGAAACTCATGTATCTAATGATATATTAGATGTGACGGCCTCAACCCCGGGGTCAGGAGTTGATGTCACCAACAACAATAATAACAATCATAAATCAGTCCAACTCATTAATAATACATAACTTCGACCCCTTTACCAAGACCTTTTCTAGGTTTAAGTATGACTTAGGTTACTCATCTAACACAACTCGAATTACCTTACACAATCCTGGCCACTAATTTAATGCAGCAACTCAACATACCTCATCTGGTCTGAGCACAACTACCTCAGAGGAGCCTGATACAAAAGCAACTGGAACTCTGCCCTGACTACCGCGCAAGAATCTCCTAGGCATCTGCAATACATGTATAAAACATTCTGCAAGGGTAAGCAATTGCTTGCTCAGCAGCACCACTATATGAATAACAAGTAAAACAGTTTAAAGTAAAGCAGTTATAGGAACAGAATTCATATCTTGCCAGAAATATGTAAAACAGATATAAACTGGATATCAAAACTAGCATGCTCTCTAAAACAAGATCAACAGTCGTGTGTTGTGCATAAAAACCATAGTTCAATTTTTAGCATGCTATTCCATTTTCAAACCTTCCATTCCACTACAGGAACCATAACCATCTGTCCCATTACGGGGGCCCAAAGATATTTGTTCCATTACCGGAATCACCAAAAATCACAATCAGATATGTATTGTATGTTATCTAGGGACGGCTGATCAGGCCTCCGCACAAATTATCTAGGATAGTTGGCCGGCTATCACACAAAATGTCTAGGAAAGCTGATCGGGCTTTCACACAAAATAACCGGATCCGCAGAGACTAGCTAGGTCTCTGATTATCTATGCTGGACTAATCGGTTATGTAATGCGCGCAACCGAATTAGCCACTTACGCAACGTTATCCAATATCTGATTCGTTTTATCCAGTTTCAGAATCACTTTTACCTAACTCTTGTTAAAAATCAATTATATCACAGCACACTATTCAAAATCTCTTTTTTCATTTTCAATCACACTTGAGAGATAGATATTTTCAGAAGTTACTTTTCCCCAAAAACACATATTTAACAACATTTTCAAACATAGGGGATACGTAACTTAAAATGTTTCTGTTCCATTACGAGAATAAAACATTTAGTTATTCACATATACTGAACCATAAAAGAATGGTCAGGGGTACTTGCCTTGCAGAGCGATACAACTATCTCTGATTGACCTTGAACCGATTCGGGACACTCAGCTTTATCGCTTTACTGTTTGACTATCTGGATCCGACTTCAACGCCCAGGTCCTTCGCTTAGGAACCTCGCTGCGCTTGTCTACTGATCACTAGATTATCTTTAGTTCGATATCACTTTTTGAGTCCTTTGACTAATACCTACAGAGCGGAAATACCCTACGTTAGACGTCTAGGTATGCTTGACATATCCTCAATAACACATCTACCCATTCGATATCAAATCCCGACTCATACTTATATATATTATTATAATACACACATCAATTTAGGGTTCACGTTCTCAAAATCGGTTTGGTATTCATTTTCAGAAACTACGCATACTCGTCCTTTTACGAAATTAGGGTCATTGAGTTTTAACAAAACATTCACCACAACATACAATCACGTTCCGCACAAAATATATATTTATATATATTTATTTATTTATACTCGTTCGACCTTCCGATAATTACAGGGTATGTCCCGAATTTCTGAATTTAATTTCCAAAAATTCAGGCAGCACCCCCACTGTTTACCGGCCTACCCGTCGAACAACTCGACGTCTCAATCAGCAATCTCAAACCAACAACACAATCACAAGTCACAAATTCCCAAACGTCAATCCAAATCAATTAATTATTATTATCCAATTATTTACATCTCAAAAATAATTTACGAACTACATTAATATTTTAAAATTTTAGGACTCAGATATCGATCATCACGGTCCACCGTCGACTCGCCGAGGCTCATCGCCGACGGCGATAAAATATACGGGTTTTCGACTATATCGAATATCCTTCACGAATTTCATCGATTTTTAAATAAATAATATAATCCCCGCACAACACTTGTTTATATCACGGAATATGAATCATTTATGATTATAATTACAAAGAAAATCCAACTGTCTCAATTTGTTCAAGCCCAGCAGTCAACAATTAACATTAACAGGGGCAACATATGCAACCGAAATAGCAGTGATAAAACACGCAGCACAGCACCCACTCCTCTACCCCACCGGTCACCTTGCCGGAAGTTCAAAGCGATGGCAACCGGAGCGGCAGGGGCGGCACATCACAACATGCATAACTGATCACTATACGCCTCTACATACACATAAATATATGTACATAGGCCTAACAATCAACAAAAACCAAAGCAATCAAACTGAGAATTCAATAGTGACTGGAGGAGTAAAGAGACCAGGCGGCCGGAAGCTCACCAAACAGGGAAATCCGGGGAAACAAACGGGGAACCCAGGGAGAGATGGAAACAAAAAAAAGGAACGATGCAAATGGATGAATACTGATTGAGAGAGATTCCCAGAGAGACGAGAGCCAAGAGATTAGAGCGGAAAGGGAAAAACAAGAGAGAGAGAGAGAGAGAGAGATAATGAGAGAGAGATGTATAAAAATGATAAGAACGGGTATCTTTATCCCAATTTTTAATTTTATTTTTATTTATTCTTATAACAGCAATACACAACAACAAATAAAATGCTGCCACGATGTTATGAATTAACAGAGAAGCCACACGCGTCCCACTACTTACTGTAGGTCCAATTTCTGACCCGTGTTTTAAAATTAATAGACCGAGGTGAACTTAAAACGACTTCCGAAAATTATGGAAACAGTCTCAAAATATTATAAATATCCCGAAGTTCATTAAAACATAAATTTTGAAATTTTTTAAACAATTTCTAAAACACAACTTGTTCCCGCTTTTCTCAATTAGACGAACCAACGTGCGGGTGAAATTAATCTCAAAAATCCCTAAAATAATTTTAAAATTCTCAGAATAATATGAACTTAATAAAATATAAGTTTCATAATTTTTGAAGATTTCCATAATTAAATATGGATTTTACTATTAAACACACTCAGAAAATCATTTAAAAATAAATAATTACTAAAATATTGATTTCTCAATTTTATAAAGTCCTAAAAAATAATTATTGAAATTATAAAGTCATAAAAACAATTTAAGAGACAATCCAAGTATTTATGGAAATAAAACTGCAATAATACCCCTTTTTAACAACTATCCAAAATCATACAATTCATCAATTAACCACACAATTCAATTACATGCACTAGTAATCACATTCACATAGTGACAGAGTAATAACCCACTGACTGAACCCACACAAATATTTTATTTAATTATTTTTTCCATAATTACACATTTAAATAATAATAAAATATATGGGTCGTTATATTAGATCTTAAGAATGATCTTTTCTTTCTTGAAGATATGCCTATGCATGTGAGACAACAGAAAATAAAAGAGTTAGATGCTAAGAAAAAGCAGGATTATTCTGATAATCTCTGGAATGCTTATTGGAAAGATAATACATATCCTATTTCCAGAACACGTGCAATTGAACATCTGGAAATAGCTGAACAGAAGATTACAAATCCTAATATGCTGAATCATTTGAAAGCATCAACTTTGGTTGTCAGATCCCTACACACAGCTCATGAAGCAACTACTACTCAAATCAATCAGATTAAAGAATCATTGATTTCTTCAAAGCTGCTTACTCATCAGGAAATTCATAAATAAATTTCACCAATAGTTACCAGATAAACTGCAATTGAAGCCAGTCAAGCTAGATTGGAAGCTCATCAAACTCAAATGTCTGATCAACTTACCGAAGTACATAATTCATTGGAGCTGATTATTTCTCTACTACTTGGTGATGATGCCAAAAGGGGGAGAAAATTGATAAATCTAAATGCAAACAGCTGTCATTGATAGGTACTGATGATGAAAATCCTGATGGAGGCAATAAGGGGGAACATAAGGAGAGTAAAAGAGGAAGCAAGATGAATGAAAGAAGAGTTGAAGAATTGACTGTGACTACTAAAATGCTACAATCTTCACAAGTCACACCTGTTGCTGATGAAGACCAAGGTATTCTGGAGAAAGAAGCCAGTGCTGAAGCATGCCAATATCTTCAAACTCTGAAAGTTAAAGGAAGAAAGATAACTTTATTCTACAAGAATCCAAAGATTCAATTATTTGATTCTAAGGTGAGTAGAAGAATATTTACAAAGGAAAATCCTGGAATTGATCTTGAACAGCTAACGCAAATGGAGGAAGACTTTAAAAATTCTATGAAGATAACAAATGCTGATATTATTATTGTTTCTCAAGTACTTTATGAAGATGATCCTTCTAACAGACCAACCAGAGGTATAGTTATAAGGAAAATCAGTCAGGCAGAAGATGAAAGATCTCTCAGATCACAAGCTATTACAACTGCTGACATGAAGTTTAAAGGAAATGAGAAGATTGAAGAAAAGTGAAGGATTTCAAAGTCTAAAGCCAAAGATGGAGTCAGTATCTGAGGAATTTTAAAATCTTAAACTCTAATAGAGTAATTCTATACAGTAGTTCAAGATCTTAATAATGACATTTTTTTACTTGAAGCATAAATCATTCAAGCTAGTCAAAGAAGGAAGATTTCTGGAAGCATTCTGAGCTGAGGAAGTGAAGTTAACCTCTGACATTGCTCAAGTTAAAGAAGCAGTCCCGGATGAAGAGTTAAATTATGATATCCACTGAAGCAACATCATATAAACCATAATTTAAAGAGGCTTCCATATTGTTGAGGGCAGCTATATATAAATAACTTTAGGTCATTTTTAATAGATATCAAGTTAGAGATGGACCATAGTGCAAGGAGAAGACGACAAGAGACCTTTAGCACAATTCAACAAAGGCGAAGACGATCTAGTTTATTCTTGTGAATCTTTGTTTTGAGTTGTGAATTGGATGCTTGTTTCTTGTTTTTCTGAACCTATACTCTGGTTTGTACTTGGTTTTATTTATTTGTATAAATACTACGTTTGTTATATCATGTTTTCATCGGAACCTACGTTGATGATGAATCTGATTATGGGCTAATCATTATCGTGGGGTTCTAGCGGATTTATTTATGGATTTCTTTAGTTAAATTGTTTGATGCCTTAGTATATGGTGATTGTATGATATCCTAGTATTGGTTGTGCGTATTCGTCCTATGAGCGTCGCGAACTTATAAGATAGTGTGTTAATTCTTAATGAAGCGAAAGTGAATTTAAGGATTTAGAACTTGCCATGCTAGCATAGGTTCATGTATGTGTTTTGCATGATTCATAGGTAATTTTAACCATCTTACTTGCCATATATAATCAAGATCGATAACTTGTGCTTAAATCATTATGTTATCAAATTCTACAGATATATAGGGTCTCAATATAATTGGTGCCTATTCAGCTTCTATCTCTTTTATGGATGTCTGGTAGAATGGTACTCGTGCAACGAAAGTTGGCGTTTATCAGTTTCATGTTATCTGATTAGTGTCATCACCATTACATGCTAAGGTTAAGAATAATAAAGCTATTGAATGAAGTGTTTAATGAAGTTAGAATCCCATATTTGTCATATATATCAATTCAGTCAATTTTATTCTCGTAGTTATAATTGTTAGCGTAATTCTTAGTTATAAACAATCTCAATTTGTTATAGTCTTAGCATTGGATAATAACCATATATTGTTGCTTAGGTGCATAAATTAGATAGTTAACCAATACAGTCTATGTGGGAACGAACTAGAAAAGATTCTATACTACTTGCGAACTCGTATACTTGCATATATTATTAGCGCATGTTTAGCGACTAACAAGTTTTTGGCGCCGCTGCCGGGGACTGCAGTGTTAATTTATAGTTTATGCGCTTTCCATCAGTGGCCGTTAAAGTTTATTGACTCGAACATTGTTACTTATTTGTTCCTTGTCTGGTTTTAGGTACTCTAGGGAGGGTGTATGCATACGCGTTCGCGTACTCGTAAGAGAAGACTGGATAAAGCCGATGAAGAACTTGTTGTAGTTCGTAGGGAAGTTTCTGAGGAAGAAAAGAAGTTAAAGGAAGAATAGAAAGTTCAAGAGCCAATTGTAGTAGGTATGGGTGATCAAGCAGAAAATCTGAAGGCTTTGATGGACTATTCTAAGCCTAAGATTAATGACATACAGTCTAGCATCATCAGACCATCCATCAAGGCTAACACTTTTAAGATTAAGTTGAGCATGATTCAGATGATACAGAACTCAGTTCAGTTTGGGGGTTCTCCTACTGAAGACCCCAACATGCACATCAGGGATTTCATCGAGATCTGTGACACTTTCAAATTCAACGATGTGACTGAGGATGCTATTAAGCTACGACTCTTCCCATTCTCTCTGAGGGACAAAGCTAAGTGCCGGTTACATTCTCTACCAGCAGGGTCTATCACCACTTGGGAAGATCCTGCTTAAAAGTTTCTCACTAAATTCTTCCCCATGGAGAAGACTACAGCAATCAAGAATGCTCTTACTCAGTATGCTCAACAAACTGGAGAATCTCTGTGTGAGGCTTGGGATCGATATAAGTGCCCACACTATGGCATACCTGATTGGATGATTATAAACTATTTCTATAATGGATTGGGTCCTACTTCTAGGCCCATGCTTGATGCAGCATCAGGAGGAGCCTTGTTGGCTAAGAGCTACGATGAAGCTTATGAACTTATTGAACTGATGGCTGCTAATGAGTACCAGAATCCTTGCCAAAGACTGACTCAGGGAAAAGTAGCAGGAATTCTGGAGTTGGATGTAGCAACTGCTATCGCTGACCAACTTAAGGCTTTAACAATGAAGGTGGACACTTTGGCTAATTATGGAGTTAATCAAATCACTAGTGTCTGTGAGTTTTGTGCTGGTGCCCATGAGACTGATCAGTGTGCAATTTCTAGTGAATCAGCTCAGTTTGTGAGCAACTTCCAGCGATCGCAACAACCTGTGCCAGCCATCTATCATCCTAACAACCGTAATTATCCTAATTTCAGTTGGAGCAACGCTCAGAATGTGGTTCAATAGCCTTATTAGCAGTATCCAACTAAGCAGTACAACCCCCTGGTTTTCAGCAACCGCAGTATGCACCAAGACAACAACTTCAACTACAACAAGCTAATGAAAAATCTGAATTAGAGGAGTTGAAGCTTATGTGCAAGAGTCAATTTGTTTCTATCAAGATCTTGGAAAATCAGATTAGGCAAATTGCCAATACCTTGCTAAATCATCAACCAGGTACATTGCCTAGTGACACTAAAGTGCCAGGAAAGAAGTAAGCTAAGGAGCAGGTAAAGGCAATCACCTTGAGGTCTGGGAAGGTTGCGAATCTCGAACAAACTCAAGAGTTGACTGAAGAAGCTGGGGCTGAGAAAGAAGCAAAGGAGCAGGAGAAAGAAGTGGAACCAAGGAAGACTACTGTTGAGCACACTCCGCCTGAGGGTAATACAGAGGAGAAACGGATATATCCTCCACCACCTTTTCCTAAGCGGCTGTAGAAGAAAAAGCTGGATAAGCAATTTGAGAAGTTTTTGGAGGTGTTCAAGAAACTTCATATCAACATACCTTTCACTGGGGCTCTCGAGCAGATGCCTAGTTATGCAAAGTTTATGAAAGTTATTCTCTCTCGGAAAGTGAAGCTAGATGATTTAGAGACTGTCGCTCTCACGGAGGAATGCAGTGCTGTGCTGTAACAGAAGTTGCCTGCAAAGCTTAAAGATCCAGGAAGCTTCACTATTCCATGTACTATTGGAAAAGTGTCTTTTGATAGATGCTTATATGACTTGGGAGCTAGCATCAATCTGATGCCTTTGTCAATTTTCAAGCAGTTGGATCTACCTGATCCCAAACCAACTTATATGACCTTGCAGTTGGTCGACCGTTCTATTAGATATCCGCGAGGTATTATGGAGGATGTCTTGGTCAAGGTTGAAAACTCATCTTGCCTGCTGATTTTGTAATTCTTGATTTTGAAGAGTATAATAAGATTCCCATAATCTTGGGAAGACCTTTCTTGGCAACTGGCCGAACCTTGATCAATATGCAGAAGGGTGAGTTATAATGCGAGTTCTGGATCAGGATGTTACTTTTAATATATTCAATGCTATAAAATTTCCTACTGATAATGATGAGTGCTTAAAAGTAGAGTTGGTCGATTCGGTGGTTACATCAGAACTTGATCAATTGCTAAGGTCTGATGCCTTAAAAAAAGCCTTATTGGGAAATTCACACAGTGAAGATGACGAAGGTGAAGAGCAATTGAAATATTTGAATGCTTCTCCCTGGAAAAGGAAGATTGATATGCCTTTTGAATCTCTTGGAATGGAGGAATTGAACAAAGCTCCTAAACGCTTCAAGCCTTCTATTGAGGAAGCCCCCCCTCTTGAGCTTAAGCCTTTACCTGAGCATTTGAGGTATGTATTTTTAGGTGATGCATCTACTCTGCCTGTTATTATTGCATCTGACCTTTCAGGTAGTGATGAGGAAAAGCTTTTGAGGATTCTGAGAGAGTTTAAGTCGGCAATTGGATGGACTATAGCAGATATCAAAGGTATCATCCCTTCTCACTGTATGCATAAAATTTTGCTAGAGGAAGGTAGCAAGCCTAAAGTTGAGCAGAAAAGAAGACTTAATCCTATCATGAAAGAAGTAGTGAATAAGGAAATTCTGAAGTGGCTAGATCCAGAGATCATCTATCCTATCTCTGACAGTCCATGGGTAAGCTCGGTTCAATGTGTATCAAAGAAAGGTGGAATTACTGTGGTAGCAAATGAAAAGAATGAGCTTATCCCTACCAGAACAGTCACAGGGTGGAGGGTATGTATGGACTATCGAAAGCTGAATAAGGCCACTAGGAAGGACCACTTTCCATTTCCCTTCATTGATCAGATGCTTGACAGGTTGGCCGGTCATGAGTATTACTGTCTTCTGGATGGCTATTCGGGTTACAATCAGATTTGTATCGCCCCAGAAGATCAGGAAAAGACTATGTTCACTTGTCCATTTGGTCTATGTAGTGCACCAGCCATATTTTAGAGATGTATGATGGCCATCTTTTCTAACATGATTGGCCAGAATATGGAGGTGTTCATAGACGATATCTCAATCTTTGGTGATTCTTTTGATAAATGCTTGCAAAATCTTGGACATGTTCTCAAGAGGTGTGTTGAGACCAATCTGGTTCTCAATTGGGAGTAATGTCATTTTATGGTGCGTCAGGGCATTATTCTCGGGCACAGGGTTTCTAATAAAGGCTTAGAGGTGGACAAGGCCAAGGTGGGGGTCATTGAGAATCTTCCTCCAACAATTTCTGTTAAGGAAATTCACAGTTTTCTTGGTCATGCGGGTTTCTACAGGCGTTTCATCAAAGATTTCTCAAAGATGTCAAAGCCTTTGTGTAGTCTGTTAGATATAGATGTTCCTTTTAAATTCGATGATAAGTGCCTTGCAGCTTTTGAGACATTGAAGAAGAGTCTAATTATGGCACCTGTCATAACTGCACCTGATTGGAATGAGCCTTTTGAGATGATGTGTGATGCAAGTGACTATGCAGTTGGAGCAGTTCTTGGGCAGAGAAAGAACAATATATTTCATGTAGTCTACTACGCTAGTAAGACTCTAAATGGTGCTCAACTGAATTACACTACTACGGAGAAATAACTTTTGGCTATTCTCTGCGGTTTTAAGAAATTTCGATCTTGTCTACTTGGGACTAAGGTGACAGTTTTCACTGATCACGCCGCCATTTGATATCTCGTCTCAAAGAAAGACTCGAAGGCTATATTGATTCAATGGTTTTTTTTTGCTCCAAGAATTTGAACTAGAGATCAAGGACAGAAAAGGAACTGAAAATCAAGTTGCTGATCATCTCTCACATTTAGAGAATCCTAATGCTACTTCATTGGACAAGACATTGATAAATGAGTCTTTTCCCGACGAGCAGCTGTTTGGAGTGCAAGAAGAAGAACCGTGGTTTGCAGACATTGTGAACTATCTTGTGAGTAATATCATGCCTCCCGACTTATCTTATGCTCAAAGGAAGAAGTTTCTTCATGAGGTCAAGTGGCATTTATGATACTTTATTATGCTCTAATAAGCTTTGAATTGGTGTATTTATACTCAAGTTGTTATGGGTTTTAATATAATTTCTAGTGTTTTTGCATTTCAGGCACTATTCAGGTAATTAGGTGAATTAGCATTGTTTTGGTGCTAATTTGGTGTCCAGGTAGTGTTGGAATAAAAGCTCGTGGAAAGCCGGCTCGAAGTTGCAAGATTTAAGAAGAAATCTGAGTATTTCCAGAAGGACGGCGCGCCCGCGCTGTGATAGCGCGCGGCCGCACCGAAGCCGAATTTCAGAATCCTGTTTTTACTACAATTCTAAAAGGGAAGGCTTCCATATTGTTGAGGGCAGCTATATATAAATAACTTTAGGTCGTTTTTAATAGATATAAAGTTAGAGATGGACCAGAGTGCAAGGAGAAGACGACAAGAGACCTTTAGCACAATTCAACAAAGGCGAAGACGATCTGGTTTATTCTTGTGAATCTTTGTTTTGAGTTGTGAATTGTATGCTTATTTCTTATTTTGCTGAACCTATACTCTTGTTTGTTCTTAGTTTTATTTATTCGTATAAAGACTACGTTTGTTATATCATATTTTCATCGGAACCCACGTTGATGATGAGTCCGATTATGGGCTAATCATTATCGTGGGGTTCTAGCAGATTTATTTATGGATTTCTTTATTTAAAATTGTTTGATGCCTTAGTATGTGGTGATTGTATGATATCCTAGTATTGGTTGTGCGTATTCGTCTTATGAGCATCGCGAACTTATAAGATATTGTGTTAATTCTTAATGAAGCGAAAGTGAATTTAAGGATTTAGAACTTGCCATGCTAGAATAGGTTCATGTATGTGCTATGCATGATTCGTAGGTAATTTTAACCATCTTACTTGCCCCATGTAATCAAGATAGATAACTTGTGCTTAAACCGTTATGTTGTCAAATTCTATAGACATATAGGGTCTCAATATAATTGGTGCCTATTCAGCTTCTATCCCTTTTGTGGATGTCTAGTAGAATGGTACTCGTGCAACGAAAGTTAGCGTTTACCAGTTTCGTATTATCTGATTAATGTCATCACCATTTCATGCTAAGGTTAAGAATAATAAAGCTATTGAATGAAGTATTTAATGAAGTTAGAATCCCATGTTTGTCATATATATCAATTCAGTCAATTTTATGCTCGTATTTATAATTGGTAGCATAATTCTTTGGTATAAATATCTCAATTTGTTATAGTCTTAGCATTGGATAATAACCATACATTGTTGCTTAGGTGCATAAATTAGATAGGTAACCAATACAGTCTCTGTGGGAACGAATTAGAATATATTTTATACTACTTGCGAACTCGTATACTTGCATGTATTATTAGAGCGTGTTTAGCGACTAACACATTGTTATATCTTTCGCATAACCTAGCAGCTCTCAAGGATATTTGTTCATCCTTTCGAGAGAGTACTTGTGTAATAAGTTTTTATAAGAATGATATAAAAACTGTTAATTATGTTGAAGCTTTGTCTAGTTGATCATATTAACTGTATTCACCCCCTATAGTTGATTAAGGGCCTAACAGAAGGTATTACATATGACACAAGAGATGGTAGGACAACCAGGATCCTTATACTTCACAGGGATTTGATTTGACAATATAGAACTAACATACGAGGTTAGGAAAACTTTCTTAGATGAGTGGTTCTCTTATGAGTACAAAAATCTTTTAGACATTTAACATAAGAGGGAACTTTTTGAATTGCATCTAAAAGAGGAATGTTAATCTTGACTTGATTAAAGACTTCCAAAATCTTATCTAACTGAGCATATTATTTGTTTGATATAAGTCTTTGAGGAAATGGAGTTTTTGGCTTAAAGACTTTTTCACTAAACACATCAGAGTGGTGTTTTGAAGGTGGTTCTTTGGGTAGTGATGACTCATTAGATTCAGAATTTTCAGAATTTAAAGATTGTGGAAAATTATGATTCAAGAATAGAGGATTTGGTTCAGATGTTAGCTTATCTTCCTGATGTGTATTAACAGAAGTATGATTGTTGAATTGATTGCCAGACCTTAGAGATATGACGGAGTTCATATTTTTATGAGACTTTTGGTTTTGTTGAAATTTAGGATTAACCCCGGGTTGACCAGGGAAATGATTTTTCTCTCTCTCACTGATTTTGTTTGCCAGTTGACTAACTCGGACCTCTAGTTTAGATATGGCTTGTGTGTTTGAATTTAGCAACTGCCTATCTTGGGTCATAGCTTAGATGAAAGATTGTTGAGACTTAAGTAATGCCTCCATACTCTTTTCAATGGAATTCAATTTCTTATCAGATTCACTAAAACCAGGAGGATTCAAGGGGACCCAGTTATGATAATGACCAATATTTTGAGGAGGATATGGGTTGGGATTTTTTTGTTGGGCATGGACCAGGATTGGGCTTTTGAAAAGCAGGTTGAAAATTTTGTTAAACTGATTGTATTGACCTTGGTTCCATGAAAATTTTGGGTGATTCTTCCGACCAGGATTGCATGTGGGTGCATATGGATCATTCCTAACTTTAAGTTGAAACATGGCATTGACTTGTTCAATTTCAGGGCAATTGTCTATTACAAGATTATGAGAACTACAGTTTGCACAGATAGAAAATTGAGAAGACACAGTGTTTGTTTCTAAGGATTGTAGACGTATAGTGAGTGTAGCTAACTTAACTTTGGTTGTAATAGAATTACGAACTATGTGTAAGCCCTTAGTAAAGGGTTATGAGCATATAAATGCAACGTAAATGATGTAAAATTAAATTAAAACCAGTATAAAATCGAAACCCTACGCATGATTCATGCGAAAATAGATAATGAATTTGTAGTAAGAATATTTACCTTAAATAAGCTTTAACAGTTTATTAATGGAGGATTAATGGAGTTCCAAACTTTGTTGAATCACCACGTATCCTACTCTCTCGATCTACGCTCAATGGTATCCACAAGAATGCTTTTCTCGAAGTATTGATGTGTACTAGCACCTGAAAACTCCAACTCTACTTCTCTCCCTCTTTCTCCTCGAACGACTAGGATTTTGTAAATCATGTATCCTTATATATAAATCAGCCCTCAAAGAGTTTATATATAGAGAAAAATGAGTTTTCTAATTTTAATCTAATTATAATTAATACTAATCCGAAATCCATTTTATTATTTAATTAAGTCACACTTAATTAATTAATAACTTATTTCAAAATTAGTTTAAGTAATTTCTCTATTTATTTATTTAATTAATTAAGTCATACTTAATTAATATCATTAATAAAAAAATTACTTATTTATGGTTTAAATTCATAATTTAAATTATTTCTCCTTCAAGCATTCTTTGTGTGTGACCCTGTAGATTATTATACGTTGGCAATAATTTTAATATCTCATATTAAAATTATAAATAATGAGTGGCATCTAGTAATAAATCATTGCTACCATAGTAATATATTTAAATCGGTGATTCGATTAAACCTTTCGTGATAATGTACAATCTAATATAATACCTTTAACTAAATATGTTATGGATCAAAAACTAAGATGTATAATTGCTGTATTTATTACTAAGGAACGTGAGCTTCGAGGCTCGATTTGACTGTTCTTGTGTTTCGTGACTCAATCTGCCTTAACAAGATGCCTACGTACCTTGCTGATTGCCAATGATCAAGTCAAAAAACATAGTTCTGATCTGTGGGGTGAGGCCCCTTATATAGATGTTGGAAGTCCCTGAATTGGACTTGGTATAGGAGACTTGGTGGTCAAGTCTCTGAATTAGAATGGACTTTGGAGTCCTAGGAAGTAGGAAGCTGATTCCTTATCCTATGAGGTTCCGTGGAGTCCAATCTAGAAGGATTTATATCCCCACTAGGACTTATCTTACTAGCTGTTTTTCTCCCATATTAATTAATTACGAAATTAATTAATAATCAGGGTTTTGGGCCTTCTTTGTTCCATCAGGCCTGATCTGATCCATTAGGCCTGATCAACGTGTTTAACCTTTTTGGTCTGAATATCCTACATCTTCTTATTGGGCTTTGCAGCCCAATTCATACGTAATTAATGCAACATTAACTACGTAATCATGATTTATTTATCCCTATCATTTGCCCCCCAACTTTTGGGAAACAATGACTAGGTTTCGCAGAAGTTAAGTTCTTTCGTTCCCTTCCAGGGTGTCGTTTTTGCATAAAGTGTGGAGCGACCTACATATTTATAACGATTTTCTTTTATTCCTTTTATTCAGGAATAATCTTAATTTTCAGGCATTTTTCCCTAAATTCTGGGATTTTTCCTTGATTTTCTGGATTTTCCCCTTAATTCTGGGATTTATCCTTAATTTTCTGGATTTTTCCCTTAATTCTGGGATTTATCTTTAATTTTCTGGATTTTTCCCTTAATTCTGGGATTTATCCTTAATTTTCTGGATTTTTCCCTTAATTTCTGGGATTTATCCTCAATTTTCTAGATTTATTCCTTATTTCTGAAAATATTAACATTTTTCAGAAAATATTTTAAGGAATTTCCTTAATTTCTGTAATTTTCCTGGAATTTTTCTTCTTTTTCTTCCCCCTTTTTCCTTTTTTCTTTTTTTTTATACAAATTTTGACCAGGAATCCCATTCGACCAGGATCCTGGTCGAATTATCCTTCATTCAGCCCTGGTCGATGGTATTTCGAGGAGGATAGGTTCGAGCAAGAATCCTGGTCGAATTTCGGCCAGGATTTTTTCCTATATTTTTTTTTGAATTTTTGAGCAGAAAATTTTCGAGTAGGAAATTTTAATTTCGGTCAGGAGCCCTAGTTTTGACCGAATTAACTTCCCTTAGTTGCCCAGGTCGACAGAAATTCGGGAAGGATCCACTCGATCAGGATCTTCTCTTGATTTCTAGTCGAATGAGTCTCAATTCTGGTTGAATTAAGCTTATTTTTCAGCCTTGATCGACAAGATTTCGACCTCAGGAACTTCGATCAGGATTCCTTCGTGTTTCCTGGTCGAATGGGTCTTAATTCTGGTCGAATTAAGGCTATTTTTTTAGCCTTGATCGATAGGATTTCGACCTCAGTAGCTTCGATCAGGATTTCCTTATATTTCTGGTCGAATGGGTCTTAAATATATTAATTTCTTGCATATATTTCTGTAATTTGGATTTGGGTCCTTAAACCTGGGCTTGATTTTTTTGGGCCATCCTTTTTTTTTGGTTTATAACTTGGGCCCATTTCAACTGGGTTTTGTATTTTTAACTAATTGGGCCCTTTTCTGGGCTGGTTTTATTGGGCTGACCTTTGGGCCCACTGTCTTTATTAATCCTGGGCCTGAAGATTTCGCTTTTCTTAAAAATCATTTGGGCCTCAAACAAGGCTTTTTCTATTTGGGCCTTGGTACTGGGCCTTGGGTTTTTCAAGATATTTCTAGAATTGGGCCTTATTTCTGAGCCCAAATTCCAAACTCTTCTAAGGTTTTTCTGGATTCTTCCAGAATCTTCAAAAAATTCAAGTTTTTCTCTTGATTTTTCCAGGAATTTCCTGGATAATTCGAGAACCTTCTTATTTTTGGGCCCAAATGGGCTTTTCAAGGCCCAAATCACCTCCTTCTTGGCTATATAAAGGTGGGATGAGAGTGTGATTTCCTCACACCTCTCATTTCACCTCTTCACACGATCTTCAACTCTCAATCACTTCTCTTCCTTAAGTTTTCCAGCCACCTTTCTTTCCAAGGTTTTCAGGTTTTTCCCAGCTTTACTAATGGCTGACAAGAATTCCGAGAGGGCGGCCAAGATAGCCTCGGCTTCAAAACGAGGTAAGGATATCGAGATCCGTTCTTCATACATGTCTTTAATCGATATGATTAACACTTAGGGGGATGAATATCCCTCTACTGCACATCTCAATTCTTTAAATCATTGTAACACTTGGCACAACATTGATTTCGATAAATTAAATGCACGTTATAATGTTCTTCCTCCTCTTAGATTAGTTCCAGTTTTTGGTGGTGACCGTACTTGCCACTGGAAACCCAACACTCTCTTTATCTATACAGATGCCCTTGATGCTGGGCTTAGGTTCCCTTTTCATCCCTTCATCCCTCATCTTTTATCCGATTTACAAATCAACCCATGTCAGCTTCCTCCAAATGCTTGGAGGATCATTTTATGTTTTATGGTTTGTTGCCTTAGGGAAGGTTTTCCCCTTTCTGTAGCTATTTTTAGGAAGGTTTTTCAATGTTACAATAGTGCTTCTGGTAATTGTGGTTGGGTCTATGTCAAACAAAGACCCAAATGTAAGCATATCTTTAACGGCGCCTCCAGTTTTGGTTATTTTATTGGGTTATGTTGGGAGAATGGCGACTGGGGCACACTATTCAAATCTTCCTTCGGGAAGGTTAGTGATGGTAGCCTCAAATCCATTCACTTAACTCCCGAGGAAACTAATATCTATAATGAGCTAACTCGGGACGACGACACTACTACTAGTTGGACTCTCTTAGAGGAATTCTCCCTCATTCATGTGGGACTATCCTCTGTTTCTCAACAGGGTATTTTTCTTCCCTTCTCAATTTTATTTCATTTCATGCATTATTGACACCACTTATTTTATTTTTTATCTTGTCTTGCAGCTGCCAAGGAGATCAACGAGGAGAACGTGCCCCTTGTTGAGGAAACTGCTAGAATGAAGAAAGCTCGCCTTGCAGGCCTGGACACTCGAGGAAAGGCCACGGAGCCTAACTTCTTGAGGAAGCACAAGGAGCCCGTGGGGGAGGCTTCAGCTGAGGGAGCTGAGGGCCACAGTGCTCCTATTACTGCTGCTGCCCCTGCTGCTGCTGCGACAGGCGCCTTCCAGCCTCTCTGGGGATTCCGCCGAGGAGATACCGTGGTTGGATCCATGAAGCATGCTTGGGATTGGTCCTACCATGGAGTGACTCCCAAGGATTTTACTGATGTGGTGGCCACCCCTGATCTTGAGAGGATAAAGCTCATGGGAGCTCAGTCTCTGGCTTCGGTATGCCTCCCTTCTCTTTTTTTATCTTTCTTACTTGTAGCATTTTCCTGCCTTACACTTCGTCAATTGTTTTATTTTAGTCTAACGCCTATTTCCAAGGCACTGTGAGGCAAGCTGAGTCGTGGAAGCAGGCTTCTGACAAGGCCGACAATGCCCTCAGGAGGCAGCAGAAGAAGTATGCTGCTCTAGAGAATAAGTTCAAGCACAAGGAGGAGGAACTCGGAGAATCTAATGCCGAGCTGGTGGTACTTCGGGCAGAGAAGGATAAAGCTATAGATAACTACCTGGACTCGGAGGAGTTTGCCCAATCCATGAGGATTAGGGATGACTCAGTCTTCCCCGGGTTTTTTAGGACTAGTTGGGACACGGCCCTTGGGACAGTGAACGAGGCTTGTCCTGACATTAACCCGATGGACTATGTCTGCCCTGATGACGAGGCTTTGCTACAGAGGTTTCGTACTCGAGTAGTTGTCTCGGGTGACGTCCCTTAGGACCCGCTTCTCCCTCCTCCTGAGTCTTCTTCCAGACCTGCCGAGGATGACAGCTCTTCCTCCTCCTCCGAGACGATAGAGACATCTAGCGAGAACGGAGGGGATGACGATATGGATGCTGAGGGCACCTCAGCTCCTTAGAGCTTTTCCAGCCCTACGTGGCTTGTTTACTTCATCTTATTTTCGAGACTTTATTTATCAAACTCTTGTAATATTTGATCTACTTTATTTATCAGAATTTATGCATGCATTTCATGTATTTGGTTTTACTTGCCTTGCCATAGAGATTCAAACATATTTCGAAAACTTTATGAATTTTCATAAATTGTTTGGGATTCATCCCTTACATGAGTCTAAATAAATCTCAAAATAAAACTAGAACATATAAATCCTAAGCAAGCAAAGCTTCAAGGTGCTTTTTAACCTACTTGTCATCTTGACAAGTGAGAAATGTATTTAGCTGCCCTACACATAGTAAACCTTCAGGTTTTATACATGCCAAGTTCTCGGGACTTCAAAACCATCCATAGTCTCCAGCTTGTAGGTTCCTCTACCTTGAACACTCTTGACTTTGTATGGCCCCTCCCAATTCGAGGCAAGCTTCCCTTTCTATCCTACACCAGAAGCTTCTATCTTCCTTAAGACTAGGTCACCTTGTTTGAAGAACCTTTCTTTAACCCTTAGGTTGTAGTAGAATGAAGCCTTTTTCTGATATTCCATTATCTTCGCATGTGCCTCATCTCACACTTCATCAATTAAGTCCAGGGCTAACCTTTGTCCTTCTTCATTCTCCTCAGCATTGAAACCTTGAATCCTGGGAGACGAATGTGATATCTCCACGGGAACAACTGCTTCTGCCCCATATGCTAACATGAAGGGAGTTGCTCCAATCATGACTCTGCAGGTAGTCCTATAGGCCCATAGTATTGGAAGTATCTCATCCACCCAATTATTCCTCGATTTCTCGATCCTCTTCTTCAGTCCATCCAGGATTATTTGATTTGCTACCTCCGATTTCCCATTGGCTTGTGGGTGAGCCACAGAGGTGAACCGTAACTCAATTTCATTTTCTTCACAGTACTTCTTGAATTCCTCATTGTTGAATTGTGTTCCGTTGTCGGTGACTAGGATACGGGGAATTCCATACCGGCACATGATATTTTCGCACAGGAACTGTGCAACCTGCTTAGTTGTGATTTTAGCCAAGGGTTTGGCTTCAATCCACTTAGTGAAATAGTCAATGGCTATAATCAGGAACTTCCTTTGTGTCGTGGCCATGGGAAAAGGCCCCAGAATATCCATTCCCCACATAGCAAAGGGAATGGGCGAGTTCATAGAGGTCAGCATCTCGGGGGGTTGTTTAACAACAGGTGCATGCTTCTGACAGTGATCACACTTCTTCACATATTCTTTGGCATCAACCATCATTTCCAGCCAATAGAAGCCTAAACGGGTTATCTTATGAGCCAAGGCCCTGCCCCCCAAGTATTGCCCACAAATACCTTCATGTACTTCCTCAAGAGCCAAGAGTGCCTTATCGGGCCTGAGACAACTTAAGTAAGGAACTACGAAAGATCTTTTGTACACAATCCCCTCTATCAAAGAGTACCTTAGTGCCCGAGTAGCTAACTTCTGTGCTTCAGTAACATCGTTTGGCAACCAACTGGTTTGAATGTGGGCCTTAATGGGATCTATCCATGACGTCCCTAGGCCTACAGGAGCTACGAGCTTAATATAAATGCTTCGTGTCTTCAAAATGCGGAAGTACACACTTCCTGAACTTTCTTCTATCTCGGATGAAGCAAATTTTGATAATGCATCTGCCTTAGCATTTTCCTCCCTTGGAATGTGCTCAACATGGCATTCATTGAAATGGGTCATCACAGCCCTTACTAGGCGGACATACTTAGCCATCATATCATCCCTTGCCTCAAATTCTCCCTTTACTTGGGATATGACCAGCTTCGAGTCTCCACGGACTTTTAAGTTTTTGACTCTAAGTGTCCCTTCTAGGCCGAGGCCAGCTATCAGGGCTTCATATTCTGCCTCATTGTTTATGGTTGGGAAGTCTAATTTCATGGCATACTCAATCAAGAACCCATCAGGGCTTTGTAAAACCAATCCTGCTCCACTTGAGTTTGTTTTTGATGCTCCATCAAAATAGAGAACCCAATATTCTTTCTCCTTATCAGCCTTCTCTTTGTTCCCATTATCAATTTCCTTGTCTTGAGGTATGGTATCTTCCCACCCCCCGACTTCTTGGTTGGTTATGGTACATTCCACCATGAAGTCAGTTAATGCCAGGGCTTTTATTGCTGTTCGTGGCTTGTACTTAATGTTGAACTCTCCCAGCTCTATTGCCCACTTGATCAACCTCCCACTAGCCTTGGGACTATGAATGATATTTCACATGGGCTGATTTGTTAGTACCTCAATTTGATGAGCCTGAAAGTAGGGACGTAACTTTCTTGAATCCATCACCAAGGCTAGAGAAAATTTCTCAATAGTTGAATAATTCAACTCAGCACCATGCAAAATTTTGCTGACATAGTATACGGGTTTCTGGCCTTTCAATTCCTCCTTAACCAATACAGCGCTCAAGGCACTTTCTGAAACGGCTAAGTACAAGAATAAAATTCATTCAAAGCTGGCTTGGCCAACAACGGGGCCTGGGACATATATTTCTTTAATTCTTTGAATGCTTTCTGGTTTTACTCATTCCATACAAAGTCCTTAATGTTCTTTAGTGACTTGAAGAATGACAAGCACTTATCTCCTGACTTGGAGATAAATCGTCCCAGCGCAGCAACCCTTCCTGTGAGCTTCTGAACATCCTTGACAGTTTTTGGTGATTCCATGTCCAGGATTGCCTTTATTTTATCGGGGTTAGCCTCGATCCCTCTCTTGAAGACCATCAATCCCAAAAAATTTCCAGATCCTACTCCGAAAGCACACTTTGTAGGATTTAACATCATCTTGTGGTACCTCAGGATCTGAAAAGCTTCCCTCAAATGGGTTATATGATCAGTCTTTACTAGACTCTTGACTAACATGTCATCAACATAGACTTCCATAGTCTTACCAATAAGATCCTTAAAAATTTTATTTACCAACCTTTGATAGGTGGCTCCTGCATTCTTAAGACCAAATGCCATAACAAGATAACAATAAACACCAAAGTCAATGATGAATGATACCTTTGGAATGTCATCCTTGTGCATCTTAATCTGATTGTATCCGCTAAATCCATCCATGAAGCTCAGCATCTCATGCCCAACAGTGGCATCAATCAAAGTATCAATTCTTGGCAACGGAAAACAGTCTTTAGGACATGCATCATTCAGATCAGTGAGGTCTATACACATCCTCCACTTTCCATTGGCCTTCTTCACCATTATAGGGTTTGCTAACCATTCCGGAAATTGAATCTCCTCAATGAAACCAGCCTCTAAGAGCTTTTCTACTTCCTGTTTTATAGCCTCTTGTCTTTCCGGGGCAAAGTTTCTTTTCTTTTGTTTCACTGTCTTCCGGTTTGGGTCCACATTTAACTTATGAGTAATCAGCTCCGGATCTATACCTGGCATATCGGCTGCTGACCATGCGAACACATCACTATTTTCTTGTAAAAATCTCACCAACTTCCCTCTAAGGGGCTCCTCAAGTGTGGCTCCAATAAAAGTCATCCTCTTAGGATTCTTGGGGGCTAAAGAAATCGAAACCAAGTCTTCTGCTGGCTTTCCTCTTTTTTCATTATTCTCTCGGATATCCATATCTTCAATAGGAAGAACCTGCCCCCCAACTCCATCTGCCCTCAAGGAGGCTACATAACAGCTTCTAGCCATTTTTTGATCTCCTCTCTCTTCTCCAATCCCATTCCGGGTGGGAAACTTCATAACTGAATGGTAGGAAGAAGGGACTGCCTTGAAGGCATGTATCCCTGTTCTTCCCATGATAGCATTATAATTTGAACTGGCCTTTACCACCACAAAGTCCAACATCTGCGTTGCTTACCTTGGTTCCTGGCCTATGGTGGTATGCAACTTGATTATCCCTTCCACAGGACATTCTACTCCCGCAAATCCATATATCGGCATGTCGGTTGGGGTCAATTGGGAGTCGTTATATGCCTTCCTTAGAAAGACGTCATGGATCAAGATATCCACTGAAGCACCATTATCCACAAGGACCCTCTTGACCGGGCTATTTCCTATTATCGGTGTTCTGACCAGCGGGTCGTCATGAGGAAATTTCACACCCTCTAGGTCAGAATCATCGAAAGCCAATGTTACTTCTGTCCTGGCCCTCTTCGAGGCTTCTCCAACAATATGCATAACCTCTCTAGTATATGCTTTTCTGGAGTTTCTGGATAATCCAGCAGCGGTTGGTCCTCCAAAGATTGTGTTTATCACAGGCCCTTGAGGTCACGGCCCTCCATAAATTGTGTTTATAACCGGTCCTCTAGGCTAGGGATTCCGCCCCTGATCGTCTTGGTTCCTCCTACGATCTTCAAAGTTCTTCCTTCCATTGTTATTCCTATCCCCTCCTTCTCCAGTGTATTTGTTCAATCTTCCTTTTCAAATGAGGAACTCTATTTCATCTTTCAGCTGTCTACACTCATCGGTGTCATGACCAACATCTTTGTGAAATCTGTAATACTTGCTCTTATCTAGTTTGGCAGGATCAGCCTTCAAGGGCTTAGGCCAACAAATATCTCAATCTTTTTCGATTTCCATCAGGATCTAGCTTCTAGGAGCATTCAACTTAGCATATTCAGTGAACTTTTGCTCAGGTCCTCCCTTCTTGGGGTTTGAATCAGGGTTTTGTTCGGTTCTAGGATACTTGTCCTTAGCGATATACTCCAGATCAGTTTTCCGCTTCTTGCCTCCAGTTGGCTCATTACTCACTACGGTCTTCCACATGCTTTCTTCGACCTTGATATACTTCCCTGCCCTATCCTGGAGCTGCAACATGCTTTCAGGGGGACGTTTGGCCAAGGACATCTTAAAAAACTCATCTCTAGTTCTTTGTTGCAGTGCTATCATGGCTACCTTATCATCAAGGTCTGGGACTTTTAAAGCCTCCTTTGTGAAACGATTCAGGTAGTCTCTCAAGAATTCCTTTGTTCCCTGCACAATGCTCATAAGATATGCTGAACTTTTCTCGTGAACTCTCCCACTAATGAATTGCTTAATAAAAGCCTGACTTAATTCTCTGAACGACCCAATAGAGTTTGGGGGCAAGCGACTATACCGCCTTTGAGCCATACCCGACAAGGTTTGAGGGAAGGCCCGACACTTAATAGCGTCATTCACGGGCTACAACAGTAGTGCATTAGAGAATATCCTAACATGATTAGCGGGATCTCCCGTGCCATCATAAGCTTTGATAGTTGGCATCTTGAACTTCCTTGAGATATGGGCATTCATTATTTCTTCAGTGAAGGGGGGAGTAGGATTATCAGGATCCCCAAGGGGAAGAAGATTGCTTGGATCAGCCCTTGGGACAACAACCCTTCTCCGTAGTAGACCATCCAGGTCTATGACAGGAGGAGGATTTCTCCTGGGAGGTAGTGGGGGTCTGGTAGTCTGGTGCGCCTCCAAGTCGCGCCTCAACCTTTGAATCTCAGCCTCATGAGCCCTGATCCTTTCCTGCACTTCTTGAGAGTTTGTCACTTGGGTGCTTTGAGGACATTGGCTTCCATCAGCCATCGGTTCTTTCCCAGCACGTCTTCTTCTTGGGGCAACTTCATCATCCGAAGATTCAGAGTCTCTCTCAGTGTAAGGACCAGAAAACTCCTGATCCTTAGGAATAGGAGCCAAACCTCGTATGTAGGGGGCGATCACCCTCGTGCTTCAGTCCGTCCAGCATGTCCACTTCCTCCCACCTCAGGGTGAAAGGGCATCCCATAAGGGGGTTAGTGGTCACAACAGTTGAATACTCGTACCCAATGGGTCGAGAGTTCACAGGTGCATGTAGTTGTTGAACTTGGGGATTCGTACCTTGAATAGCCGGGGGAATCGTCTCTTATGGCTGAGGTTGAGTTGTCCCTGTCTGGGCTTCCCCTTGGGTAGGTGCATAAGTTGAATGAGGAGGTATCTCCACGGTTGATGAAATCACCAGAGATGTCCCCGATGGTGTTCCTTCCTCCAGAGCTCTAATTGTTCTCCGTGTTCTCGCCATGGTTGTTGTTGTGCTTCCCCATAGTCGGCGCCAAATGTTATGGATCAAAAACTAAGATGTATAATTGCTGTATTTATTACTAAGGAACGTGAGCTTCGAGGCTCGATTTGACTGTTCTTGTATTTCGTGACTCAATCTGCCTTAACAAGATGCCTACGTACCTTGCTGATTGCCAAGGATCAAGTCAAAAAATGTAGTTCTGATCTGTGGGGTGAGGCCCCTTATATAGATGTTGGAAGTCCCTGAATTGGACTTGGTATAGGAGACTTGGTGGTCAAGTCTCTGAATTAGAATGGACTTTTGATTCTTTATCCTATGAGGTTCCTTGGAGTCCAATCTAAAAGGATTTATATCCCCACGAGGACTTATCTTAATAGATGTTTTTCTCCCTTAATAATTAATTACGAAATTAATTAATAATCAGGGTTTTGGGCCTTCTTTGTTCCATCAGGCCTGATCTGATCCATCAGGCCTGATTAACATGTTTAACCTTTTTGGTCTGAATATCATACATCTTCTTATTGGGCTTTGCAGCCCAATTCATACGTAATTAATGCAACATTAACTACGTAATCATGATTTATTTATCCCTATCAAAATATTATAGATTAAACTAGAGGCATGTACTGTGCCATCCTCATCACAGTTTAATCCAAGTTTTCTTGATCAATGAGTAGACTATCTTATCAAATCAATATTTGACGGTGGCCACACATTTCATAGTCTAGCTCACACAAGAGGACAATAATATTACTCCTAAAATAGGGAGTTAAATCCTATCTAGATCATTCAAATTTCTCATACGATTCATAATATATCCGATGTCCACTTTTTATCATTACCCGGTCAAGGATGACTTTTAATGGAATCAAAATATAGTAATTCTCGTATAGAAATATAATGACTTCAGGTCTAAGGACCATTTACATCATTATCACTGTGAGAATAACTTATGACACTATAAACATGTAGTATCTCACAACGGATCAATCCAACACCATGTATCTAATACATGTGCCTGTGTTTTGACTTTAGTATCATCATACCTATGATCAATGAGATGTGATTATCAGTCAACAAACATACTAGTCTTAATCCATTATTATTGTCCCCTATAATAATACCCGACTAGAGACGTTTAGGAATATTGATACTATTCTCATAATCTCATTTCTAAGTCACGTACTTAGAGATATAGAATTGCATATCATATTCCAAGGACATTTATTAATCTAACATTTATATTGTAGTAAATTAAGAATTAATAAATTATAAAAGAAATAATCTATAGAACATAAATATTAATAATCCAAACGTCTTAAACTAAAATATCATAGTGTTGTCTCTAGGGAAGAAACACTACCAATCTCCTACTTGCACTAGAGCCAATCACCCATTTATTTGATACTCATGGAACTAGTATGACCATTGTGCTTCTACTATGACAAACCCTTAGTTAGTGGGTCTCCAACGTTATCATTATTATACACTTTACATTTATATCTCCTTGATTATTAATCTCATTAATAAGGCGATATCTCGTTCGAAAGCATCGTTATATCTGGCTTACATTATAGAATCATCAATGTTCTTGCTGTGAACTATTCCATCTAACATCACTTATATTTAGACAAAATACAAAACAGACATAAACACATAATCATCTTTGTCTATCCAAAAATTAGGTTCAGAAACCAGCATCAGTGTAACCCTTCACAACTAGTTCCTTATATTCTCCATACACCAAAAATAAATCTTTAGTCCTCTTTAAGTACTTAAGAATATTCTTGAAAACTATCAAGTGAGCCTCACCTGGACTAGACTGGTATCTGCTCGTTGATAAGTGGAATTTATATCCACTTGGAACGCTTCATATCGGCTTAATTTGGTGTCTTGGACTTAAGTATGTGGTGTTTTTAATGTGTTTTTGCGTTAAGTCATTACAGGGCTCTAGTCAAAAGGAAGGAAGGAGTTTTGTAATGTTTTTATGCTAATAAGAGGTCAGGAATGGAGTTTCAGAAGATCGCACGAAGAAAGGAGCGCAAAACAGCAAAAATCAGTATTTTTGTCAGAAGCACGGTGCGCCCGCGCCATAAGCGGGGAGGCCGCGCCAAGTGATCCAGTAAGGTAGCGCGCCCACGCCATAGGTAGCGCGCCCACACTATTGCATTTCTGTAGAATCCTGATTCTAATGCGATTCTGATTGTTTGAAAGTCCAGGTCCATTTGGGGCTTATATATAATGATAAACAGACGTTTTTAATAATAAGGAAGCCATGGAGAACATTAAGAAGACCTAGAGCACACGAGAAGGATAAGGAGAAGAGGATTTAGTTTCATACTTTTGTATTCTTCAATTTAGGAGATACTTTTGGATGCTTGTTTTTGCTTTGTTCTAAACCCTAGTACTTTTATATTATCTCGTAGAATTCTGAACTTATTTATTACCATGTTTTTATTGGAACCCATGGTGACGATATGCTTGATCATGAACTAATCATTGTCATGGGGTTCTAGCGGATTTATTTATGGATTTCAATAGTTGATTGTTCTAAGTCTTTAGTGTGTGGTGATTTATGATTCCCTAGTTTGGTTGTGCTTATTCGTCTTTGATGCATAGCTAACATCTAAGATTGTTTGTTAATATCTATTGAAGCGACGGTGAATATAGAAGTTTAGAACTTGCCATGCTAGCATAGGTTTATGTATGAATTGACATGCATAATTCATAGTGTAATTTAACCATCTTACACACCCTATGTAATCATAATAGATAACTTGTTCTTAAACCATTATATTTTCAAATTCTATAGACATTTAGGGTCTAAGCATAATTGGTGTCTATTTGGCTTCTATCTTGATTGTGGATGCTCAGTAGTATGGTATTTGTATATCGAAAGGTAGCGTATAATAATTTTGTGGTGTTATCTAATTAGTTATCATCACCATCGCATACTATTGATAAATACATAAACTTTGGATGAAGTATTTAATGAAGTTAGAATTCCATGTTTTATTCTCATATAAGTATATCACTTTTAATCACTTAGTTAATGCATGCTAGTATAATCTCTTAAGTAGTTAATCAACTCAATTTTTATACTTGTCTTAGTTGTGAATGATAATCATACATTGTTGCATATGTGCATAATCTAAACTTAACCTAAACCAGTCTCTGTGGGTACGAACTCGACTTACATCTTATACTACTTGTGATCACGTACGCTTGTATGTATTTTCGCGTGTGTTTTAGTGCGAATACTCGTCATGCTCAAAGCATACAAAACATCAAGATAAATACATATTATTGTACACATTATAGATCCAATTGCTGAAGCATATGGAACTTTCTCAAACAGCCCTTATCATCTAATGATTTAAGGGGAAATTATATTCTGAGATCACTATCCTATGAGACATCGAAATATATCCTTTCTTTGTCTCCTGCATTCTAAAATGATGCAATACTTTATCAATGTATGTACTCCGGATAGGTCGATTAATCTCTTCAATTTATCTTTATAGATCTTGATCCCTTGTATATAGGTAGCATCGCCTAAGTCTTTCATCAAGAAACTAATTCTCAACCAAGTCTTAACAGCTTGTAGAGAAGGTATGTCATTCTCTATTTGTTATATGTCATCTACATATAATACTAGGAATGTCACATGGCTCCCACTAACCTTCTTGTAAACACATGGTTCATCTTCGTTTTGAATAAAGCCAAACTCTTTGACAATATCTTCAAAATGAATATTCCATCAACTTCAGGCATGCTTCAATTTGTAAATAGATAGAAGCAACTTACAGACCATCTTAGCAAACTTTGGAACGAAAAAACCCTCAGATTGTATCATATATACATTCTCTTTAAGGCTCCCATATAAGAAAGTGGGTTTGACATCCATTTGCCAAACCTCGTCATCAAAGTAAGCAGTTATTTCTAGCAAAATTCTGATGGAGTAGACCACAGTAACTAGTAAAAAAGTCTCATCATAGTCTATACCATGAATTTGTTTGAAACCTTTTGCCACTAGTCGCGCCTTATAGGTCTATACTTTACCATTCATGTCAGTTTTTTTCTTGAAAATCTACTTGCACCCTATAGGTTTTACCTCTTCGGGTGGATCAAAAGTCAATACTTTATTTTGATATATGGATTCCATCTCAGATTTCATGGCCTTCATCCATCTCTAGGAGTCTAGACTGTTCATAACATCTTGGTAGGTGAGAGGCTCATCATTATCCGTAAACATCACATCACCATCTTGAGTCAAGAGATATCCAAAATTTCTCCCGAGATCATGGTGAATCCTACTAGATCTACGAACAACTTTTGTTTCTTGAACAGGGTTACTTTTAACATTTTGATGTACATCCCGATCTTGTTCCAACTCTGGTTCAATATTATCATGTGGTTCTTGATCATCATCGAGATACATTATCCTCCCACTGGTGTACTTGATGATAAGCTTAACAAAACACCTTAGTAGATTTAACTTAGTGAATTTTGTAGCACCCGATGGATGATCAGTTATAGTCCCGATGGATGATTCAATATAGTCTCGACGGATGACTAATTGATATTCATCTGGTGAGTAGCTTATGTAACAATAAATCATGTAGCACATTTCTGCAAACAACTTTGTATAATATTCTGTAGTAGCTTATGAATCATGTAGACTACTAGTAGATGTGCAGAATAGGTTGATTAAATGTAAATATAAGATGTCTTGTAATTCTGCACAAATGAAATGGAGTCAAGTGATAAATGACTACCCGAAGGATGATCAACAAAGCTACCCGACGAATGATCAACAAGGCTACCCGACGGATAACAAGCATGTACCCGATGCATGATCAATTCAAATATCCGTTGACAGTGACAACACAGTCACATGCGTCGAGTGTTTGTAAAAGGAATGTAGCAGCCTATTTAGCAGGATTTTGAGAACGAAGAAGCATTACCATTTCCATGCAAGTTATGATGATTTTCAAAGATGCTGGAATAGAGTAGTGAAGCAGCATGGAGTTAGACTTGATAGGTTTTGTTTTATTATCTTGTCTTATTCTATGTAAACTTGGTGATATATAAACCAAGTGTAGCAAGTAGAACAACAACAACTAACAAACTAAGAAAACACATTTTTAGCAGAGAAACATTTGTAAGCTGTATTCTGTAGAATTTCTCTATAGTTTGTTTGTTCACTTGTGAAGCAGCTGTGAGCTATTCAAGCTTCACAGGGTTCTCTTGATATATATATATATATATATATATATATATATATATATATATATATATATATATATATGGTAGATACATTCAAATCCACCAGAAAGTTTTAAAGACTTGAGTTTTTATTACCTTATATTTGATTAATTTAACTATGTATTCCGCACTTTGCAAATCAAACAGGTAGATATAAATTGAGTTAGAACCATTTTTCATAAATCTCAAAAAGAAGCCAGAATTACATTCAACCCCCTCTTCTTTAATTCTTTTTGTATTGTTAGGGAATAACAATTGGTATCAGAGCAAGCTCTTGAACTACAAAGAGTTTAAAGATCACAACAAAATAACAAGATGAACAAGAAGGATATTGTAGTCAAGATTCCATTTCTGGACAAAGACAATTATCACCACTGGAAGGTGAAGATGCACCTACATCTTCTTTCTCAAGATGAGGCCTATGTGGATTGCATAGAGAGAGGTCCTCATGTGCCAATGAGAGCTGCAACAGGCAATGAACCAACTGTTCCCAAGCCTAGGCATGAATGGTCAGATCCTGATATTGAGCAAGTCAGGAAAGACAAGAAGGCCATGAATATATTATTCAATGGAGTTGATGGTGATATGTTCGATAACATAATTAACTGCAAAATAGCCAAGGAGGTTTGGGACATAATTCAGATTATCTGTGATGTTACTGAGCAAGTAAGGGAGAATAACATGCAGCTGCTAATTCAGCAATATGAGCACTTTCATTGTGAAGATAGTAAGTCTCTCACTAATATTTTTAGTAACTGCTAAATGCTCTGAAGTTGCATGGAAGAGTCTATCAGACAAAAGACTCCAATCTCAAGTTCCTTAGATCTCTTCCAAAGGAATGGAAACCAATGACAGTCTCATTGAGAAACTCTCAAGATTACAAGGAGTTTACTCTAGAGAGACTGTATGGCATCCTGAAAACTTATGAGCTTGAAATAGAGGAAGATGAGAGGATGGAGAAAGGAAGGAAGAAAGGAGGGTCCATAATACTGGTTGCTGAGTTGGAGAAAGAGAAAGAGGTGAAGGTAGAAGCTGTTGAGTCTACTTCAAAGGTCTGTGACAACAAGGGCAAGGGGCTGGTAGCTGAAAATGAAGATTCTTTGAGCCAAGATGATATGGATGATATTGATGAATGTTAGGTCACACACACTGTAGAAGGGGGTTGAATACAGTGTTTACCACAATCAAATCGAATATAAGAACTCAAGTAACAGAACACAGATTTTATTCAACACAATAAACTCTGTTATAAAGAACTATTCTCTCTCAGTGATGAACAAATTATCACGAGAGCTGCTAGGGTTACAATGAATAATAATTTCGATTAAGATAACACATATAGTGTAAACCCTATGTCTGTGTTTATATACTACACAGTTACAAGATAATCTTCTAATTGATATCGAATATAATTCTGCTTCCTGATATATATCTAGTTATCTTTTCTTCCAAGTATTCTATTTTTCATAGAATTCTTCTTCATGCATATCTCTTCTTATATTTGTCTTGATCTTCTTTCCTTTGAATCAGTCGCCTTCCTTATCTGAACGTCTCCTTAAGTCCCGATATTATCTCCTGATAAATATCTCCTGATAACTTAACTTCTGATAACTTAAGTTCTGATAGCTTAAGTCCTGACTTCAGTATAAGTACTGATTTCCAGTTAAGTACTGATTTGTCTTGTTAAGTAAGATCTGAAAACTAAACACAAATCATATTAGACATGACATCACAAATATATCTAACAATCTCCCCAACTTGTAAATTAGCATAATATACAAGTTTAACAGATATTTGATGATGTCAAAAACATTAAGTACAAATGCATGAGAATTTGACTACAACTTACAGTCCTTATAGCTTTACCATCCTCAAAGTCTGATAACAGCTTCAGTCTGTACATCCTTCAGAATTTAAGCAGTTGTAGATCTTTGACTTGGCTTCAATTTCTGATCTCTTTGATACCAGGAGTTGTTCTGAGATAGTTCTTCAACAGACATCTCTCAGCATATTCAAGTTCATTGACTATCCTCCTTTTATCAATTTTTAGTTCAACTGTATCTTCACCAGTTTGAAAGATAGCAGCCCTGAGATCATTTATTTTAGCTTTCCTTATATCCTGATCTAGTCTGATGATATAGGCTTTATCAGACTCTAGATTGAATTCAAGTCCCTTAATACCAGAAAATGTAGTGATGATTTTAGCAGTATTAGGCTTCATTTCAACAATTTCTCCACTGTGAGATCTGTACTTAGGACAGTATGGGATGTCAGACTTTACAGAGTAAAGCTTCTTCTGTCTTTGAATATTTGATTTTAAACACCGTGCAGCACTATCTGTTGATCTGTTTTTCACTTGAAGTAGAAATAGAACATGTTCCAGTTCTTCAAAATACTTCAATGAAATAGCATTCTCCCTGATCTGGAATACCCTCCTATCTGTCATAAAGTATAACATGATATCTTCTTTCAAAACAGAGTGGTAAACCATTTGTACAGATTCAAGTTGATTCAATCTCTCAGGAGTTGCTCCTACACCTGGTTCACTTAAGGAAGTTGGATCATTGGTAGTGTTGGGTATTCCCTTCTCTTTAGAACTACCCAATCCTGATTTGTCTCTTGCTTCCTTTCCTATAACAACTCTTAATTCAAAACCACTTGATGTAGTCTTCAAAGGTTGAGTCTCTTGAGCTTCGGTGAATCCTGGTGGTAGAATCTTTGAAGGTTTAACATGAGCAATGTTAGAGGTTTCCTTTTTCTTATCTTCTGATATCAAGCCAACTTGAGCTATATCAAAGGTTGCTTGCTTCACTGTCATATCAGAACTTACTACATCTTGACTCTAAACAACTTGAGCCATGTCAGAGGTTGGTTGAGTAATCTTCTTTTTCATCAGAGTAAGACTATCATCTTCTTCATCAATTATTTCTTCATCCATGATTGGCACATATACCTTTACAGGTTCACCAATTTTTTCTTTGCCCTTGGATTTTGGATCTACCTCCACTTGTGATTTAGCTTTGGTTGCCTCATAATTTGTCCTCTCCTTAATCACAATACCCTTAGGTTTTGGAAGTTTCTTTTCAACAACAGAAGCTTTAGACTTGGAGTTGACATTTTCTGCTTTAAGTCTAGCTTCTTCTTCCTTTAGACTTTCAAAGTCCATTCCTGGATTTTCTTTGAGAAATAATCTTTTTGAAATTTCTTCATCAAGCTCCAAATGTCCAGTAGAACTTATCCTTTTACCAGTATCAGAACTTATTCTTCTCCCAGCATCAGAACTTGTTCTTTGTGTAGAAATTTCAGTTGTGTTTGATGAAGAACCTTTACCTTGACCATGACCTCTACCCTTTCCAGAGTTTCCCTGGTCATCATTTCCATTATCCTTACCCTTCAGTACTTGACTAGATTTGCATTTCGACTTAATTACTTTCTCCCCCTTTTTGGCATCAGCAGGTAAAAGAAGAGAGACAAGCAACATCCAAATTTTGATGCCCACCCAAAATCTGATCTTCATCATCTAGATTCAGAACTGGTATTGATGGAATATCTGTATTAAAATCAGCATCCAAAAGTGGTGTTGTTGGTGGAGTGAGTTGAGTTGGTGGAGCTTCCAAGTACAGAACCTCAGGCACAATCAAGTTATGAATATCAATTTCAGCACTTGTACCTGGATCTTCAGTATGTACAGGATCAATTATTAGAGACACAGGAGGTGTAGACACTTGGTCTGGAATATCCTCTTGCTCATGAATAGGAGACTTTGGAGCTTGAGTAAAGTCTGATTCGGCCGTGGGAAGTAATACAATGACTATAGGTTCTGTTGGGATCAGAGATTCCTGACCCCCTTCCTTAGCTTTTGCTTCCAGAATTTCTTCAGAGTGTGATGATACACTTACAGCCCTCCTGGCTATTTGCTTTTTAAGTCTCTTTACAGAATTGGAGACTTTGGGAGCTTCATCATCAGAATTTAGCTTTCTAAGCCTTTTGAGGGGCCTAGAACTCCCAGTTTCAGTATCTTTCTGAGAAGAGATCTTCTCAGGTTCTACAACAACATGTTCTGATATTAGAACATGTTCCTCATTATCTGACTCATCTCTTAGAACAATTCTCCTTCTCTTCTATTGAGACTGAGGTACTATCTTAGTCCTCTTGGGTTTTGAAGATGAAGGCTTCACTGGATGTGCTGAAGGTTGAGGTTGAGATGACTGTGTTGGTTTGTAATATGTCCTGATGGAGGGTTGAGTTGTTTGAGGTTGAAAAGTTTGAGGTATTTGTGTAATTGTAGTATGTTCTGATGGCTGTTGTGTTGGTTGTGATGAGTTGGTGGGTTGAACATCAGGATAGACAGATGTATAAGTTTGTGGATCAGTATTTACCAAGATCTGTTTTACTAACTGAGGAATCTGTAAGGGTCTCAGCACTGGTTTCTTATTGTCAGCATTTAACAAATCATTAAAAGCCCTTTTTGCAAGCTTAAAGGGTGGAATTAAATCACTGGCTAGTGGGGTCTCATCAGCACAACAAAAAGTATATATAAGCTGACAGAATCTAGCAAAGTATACTACATTCCCATCCTCTGTCATCCTATCCCCTATGAAACCTAGCACAACACTTGCAAAATCAAAATGAGTTTGATGAATAAGGGCATACCCGATTTGCTGACTCATGATGGGAATAACATCAAAGTTGGAGTATTTATTGGTGAATGCCTTTGTGATACAATCAAAGAAAAAGCTCCATTCCTTTTTGATATTTGATCTTTTCAGTTGACCCAGCTTTCCCAAACTCTTCTCATAGCCCAGACTGGCCATAAGCTGCTGTAAAACAGGATCCTCCACTGTTGAGAATGTGCAACCTTCAGGTAAGTGGAGAGCTTTCGAACTGCTCCAGGAGTAACCATATGCTCGACATCTCCTGATGTGAAAACAATGCTTGGACTACCAGTAGCACCACCATCATCAAAAAGCCCAGTTCGCCAAAATGTCAGCACTTGTTTGCTTGAAATAGTTTGAGGTTGGGTCAAAGCATACCCAATCTCACTATTGGCTAATAAATCTTGCACAAAGTGCAGATCTGATGGAGCTTTAGCCTTATTCAAGATTGCAGCATAGTTATTTGGTACCAACTTGGCTCCATCAACAATTAAATCCTTGGGCGCCATTAGAAATAAGTGAGAGGTTAGAGTGCCTGTAAGGTGTTTGAGAAAATGTTTGTAAAGAAAAATGTCAGAAAATGTGAGAGAGAATAAGAAAAGAGAGACAATGAGTAGAATAAAAATGAAAATAAAAGATTTGAAAATCTTTTATCTCTTTTATTTAGACACCCCACGTGACAGCAGTTAATGAGAAGTGGAATAGACCTTTACACCTGTCAGGCATGCATCCGTTAAGGCAAAAGTTAATGGGCACGGTAAATAAGTAATGATAATATTGCACGTTCAGTTTTTAAAAAAAATTGTTCCCACTAAACAAATGATTATTACTGCTTTATCTCACATAAACCAATATTCTGAGAAAATATGACCGTTCAAGTAATGACCAAAAATAAACCAAGTAAATAAATACTGTCACGTCAGCATCAGAACTTGATTATTATTAGGATTTAAAAGTCATCAAAATATGGCTCCTTAACTCGAAAAGTGAATGTGTATTTCTATAATTCTTCACATAAATACTGATATGATTTCATCAAAAATTAATCATCAGAACTTCCATCAGAACTTGTCCTCTAAAATAACATTTATCACCACAGTAATTTTCATCATTCATATGGTGTGTAAGTGTGTGCAATAAGCTAAATATCAGACAAAGAGTAAATCTGATTCACTTCAGTACATCTTAGAAATAAGGAATAACTAAGAAATTTACTTAAAAACTGTCATTAGTCTGAAGCCTACGATAGAATGAGTTCATGCATGAGTCCACCTCAACTGTTTTGTGCTCATTTTATGCATCTTTTGAAATTCCTTTTTACAGTGGCTTCACAGTGTAAGTGAGTCACGACGGCTTATCAGAATTTATGCTATTATTAGAGTATTTCTCCAATAATCAGAGAATGTGAAAAGTCACCAAGAAAATTTTATTTTGATTTTCTAATGCATATTACTTAATACCGGCAATGCACTTGGGTCTTCCCTTCCACATATATTTTTCTCTAGATCTCAAAGGAGTACCTGATATTTATTTATTTTCTTTTCTTTTTCTTTTGATAAGTGAGGCTTATCAGCACTTAGTACATCCATCAGATTTACTAACATCAGAACTTAACAGATAAGAAGCACAATTCTAGTTTTTGACTTAGTAATAAGATACACAAAGTAAACTTTAACCAAGCTCAATATCAGAATTTGTTTGTGTTAAAAGATTTCCACATAAACAATTACTTCAAACATGGGATTATTAGTATATTAAAGACTACTACGGCAACATCTAGCACAATTATCCTTATTGGATTGAATAGTCACAAAAACATTCATATCACTATCAGAGTTTAGAAATTCACATCAGACAACAATCAGCACTTAGAAAATTTCAATTTTAAGCACATAATACACAAAGATAGTAATATTTGTAAATACTGATCATAAAGTCTGATGTATCAGAACATAAACTAAGTAGATTTAGAGAAAGAACCTGAAACCATTCCAAGTTCATTTACCAATCTTGTAAAAGTAGCTTCACACAGTGGTTTTGTGAAGATATCTGCTAGTTGTTGATCCGTTAGAATAAAATGCAATTCCACTGTACCTTCATCCAAATGTTCCCTTATGAAGTGGTACCTAATGCTGATGTGCTTTATCATTGAGTGCTGAACTGGATTACCTGTCATAGCTATAGCACTTTGATTATCACAGTAAATAAGGATTTTAGAATATGTTAACCCATAATCCAGTAACTGATTCTTCATCTAAAGAATTTGTGCACAACAGCTTCCTACATCAATGTACTCTACTTCTGCAGTTGATGTGGAAATTGACTTCTGTTTCTTGCAAAACCAAGAAACTAATCTGCCTCCAAGAAATTGGTAGCTTCCACTTGTGTTTTTCTTGTCAATTTTGCATCCTGCAAAATCTGCATCTGCGTAACCTATTAGCTTAAAGTCTGATTCCCTAGGATACCACAATCCTAGATCAGCTGTACCCTTAAGGTACTTGAAAATTCTTTTTACAGCTGTTAAGTGAGGTTCTCTTGGATCTGCTTGAAATCTTGCACAAAGATAGGTAGCATATATGATATCAGGTCTACTTGCAGTTAGATAGAGTAGTGAGCCAATCATACCTCTGTAATCAGTAATATCTACTGATGTACCAGTATCTTTATCCAATTTTGTTGTAGTGGCCATAGGAGTGGATGCACTTGAACAGTCTTGCATTCCAAATTTCTTTAACAAATTTCTGGTGTACTTAGATTGACAAATAAAAGTTCCTTCTTCATTCTGCTTGACTTGAAGGCCTAGAAAATAGCTAAGTTCTCCCATCATACTCATTTGATATCTTGACTGCATTAGCTTGGCAAACCTTTTCCAAAGTCTGTCATTTATAGAACCAAAAATGATATCATCAACATATATCTGCACCAAAAGTAAGTCCTTTCCATGGATGAGATAAAATAATGTTTTCTCAATAGTCCCTCTGTGAAATCCACTTTCCAGAAGAAACTGAGCTAATGTCTCATACCATGCTCTTGGAGCTTGCTTAAGGCCATAAAATGCTTTATCAAGTCTGTAGACATGATTAGGAAATTTTGAATTTACAAAAGTTGGAGGTTGTTCAACATATACTTCTTCTTCCAATTCTCCATTAAGAAAAGCACTTTTTACATCCATTTGAAAGACTGTAAACTTTTTGTGAGCAGCATAAGCCAAAAATATCCTTATGGCTTCCAATCTAGCAACTGGTGCAAATGTTTCATCATAATCAATTCCCTCCTGTTGAGAATATCCTTTTGCAACCAGCCTTGCTTTATTCCTTGTAATTATGCCATCACTATCAGTTTTGTTTCTGAACACCCACTTTGTACCAACAACAGATCTGTTCTTTGGTCTTGGCACCAGGGTCCAGACTTTATTTCTTTCAAATTCATTTAACTCTTCCTGCATTGCTTGCACCTAATCAGCATTTTGAAGAGCTTCTTCCACTTTCTTTGATTCAGTATAAGAAAGAAAAGAGTGATAGAGACATTCATTTGATGTTGCTGTTCTAGTTCTTAAACCTGCTTCAGGATCTCCAATAATCAAGTCAGATGTATGTGCTTTAGTCCACTTCCTTGCAGATGGAAGGTTATCTCTAGAACTGGATGCTCCCCCATGATCCATGTTGTCTCCATCAATATTTTCTAATGCTCCCTCTGAAACAATGCTCTCTGAGTTGGATCCTTCAGAATTTGAGTTTCCAGAATTATCAGAATTTGGCCCATCAGAACTTGATGAATCAGAATTTGAGTTTCCAGAATTATAAGAACTTGGCCCATCAGAACTTGAAGAGCCTGTTCTAGATTCTGATTCTTCTTGAGATGTGGTTGTATCTTCAATATGCCCCCCTGCACAAGTGCATTTTCCTTTGGTGTAGTTACCACAGTTTCAATAACATCAGAGTTTAACCCATCAGAGTTTGCAGTATCAGGATTTAGACTGTCAGGATTTACAAAATCAGAATTTAAAACTTCATTCTCAAATCTCAGCTTATCATGATCATTGAAATCTTCAAGTCCAGTAATCTTCTTATCATCAAAAGAGACATTGATAGATTCCATGACAACCCTTGTTCTTAAATTGTAGACTCTGAAGGCTTTTGTGGAAAGTGGATATCGAACAAAAATTCCTTCATCAGCTTTTAGATCAAATTTGGATAGCTGGTCAGGATGAGTCTTAAGAACAAAACACTTGCATCCAAATACATGAAAGTACTTCAGATTTGGCTTCTTTTTCTTCACCATCTCATATGGTGTCTTTCCATGCTTGTTGATAAGTGTTGCATTCTGAGTAAAATAAGCAGTCTGCACAGCTTCAGCCCAAAAATAGGTTGGTAACTTTGCTTCATCAAGCATAGTTCATGCAACTTCAAAAAGAGTTCTATTCTTTCTTTCAACAACTCCATTTTGCTGTGGAGTTCCAGGAGCAGAAAATTCCTGCTTAATTCCTTGGTCTTTGCAAAACTCTTCCATGATCAAATTCTTGAACTCAGTGTCATTATCACTTCTTATGATTTTCACAGAGTCTTTAACCAATTTATCCAGTTGTTTGACATGATCAATCAAGATAGATGCAGTTTCACTTTTTGTCTGGAAGAAATACACCCATGTGTATCTGGTGAACTCATCCACTATGACCATAACATATTTCTTCTTTACAATAGATATGGCATTCACTGGACCAAATAGATCAACATGTAGTAGGTGATAAGGCTCAAGAATCGAAGATTCAGTCTTGCTCTGGAATGAAGATTTTCTTTGTTTTGCCTTTTGACATGAATCACAAAGGCCATCAGGAGCAAATACTGATTTTGGCAGTCCTCTCACAAGATCTTTCTTGACTAGTTCATTTATATTGTTGAAATTTAAATGAGAGAGTTTCTTGTGCCAATTCCAGCTTTCTTCAATTAATGTTCTACTTAACAGACAGATTGCAGACACTCAGCAAATTGTGTTTAAGTCCTGAGACTAGAGCTACTTTTGCAATGATGACATTCCCCAGATTTATATTGCCATATCCCAAGGTTTTTCCCATGTTTCCATCTCCATAAGAAACACTTGGGTCAGCTTTCTCCACAAAGTCTGATAGCAGGGCTTTATTTCCAGTCATATGTCCTGAACATCCACTGTCCAGAACTAGGATGTTTTTCCTGTTGCCCTGCAATCACAAAGACCACTAATGATTAGTTTTAAGGACCCGGACTTGCTTGGATCCTTTGGCCTTATTAAGTTTGTTAACATTTGCAGCGGATTTAGCATCAGAGTTTATGTTAATAGTTTTCTTATCAGAATTTACAATATCAGATTTTGCATCAGAACTTACACTAGAAGGAATAATGCTAACTTTTTTAAAGAAGGTTTTATTTGATAATAATTATAGTACAAACTATGATATTCCTTACAAGTATAAATGAAATGCCATAAACTACCATAATGAAAACAAGGATTTTGTGGCCTATATCTAACAGACTGACACTTAACTCCTAATTTTGAAGGTAAGGAGTTTATGTTCTTATTCTTCCTGCAAAAAGAAGCCAGATGGTTAGAATTTCCACAGTTATAACATTTCTTTCTAGGAGCATTAGGAACAGGCTTATAATCATTGCTTTTATTCACACCTACCTTTCCATTCCTATTTTTCCTAGGTGGCTTTACCTTATTTATATTTTTAACATCTTCCAGCTTATGCTTAAGCTGCTTCTTTGTCATTAAGCCTATGTTAACGTCAGTTGGCTTATCCTGTTTTGGTTTGTCAGAAGTTAATTTCTCTTTAACTTCTGATTTATCAATATCAGATTTTACAGCTACAAACTTAACAGGATTTACCTTTGTCTTTTGTTTAACAACTATAGGCTCAATTTCTACAGTTCCTTTATTATTCTTATCATCTCCCTAACCTTAGCCCTCTTTCCAATTTCCACTACTTAACAAATTCTGAGTTGTTCTACCAGAGTTAATCCCAGTCCTGATAATCTCTCTTTCCTTTTCTAACTCAGTTTTTAGAGATTCATTCATTTTAAGCACTTCATCTCTAACATAGTAAGCATCATCTCTATCTTTCGGAGTTTGATGGAACATAACTAACTCTTTTTCTAAATAATCATTCCTCTTTTTATAAGCAAGATTTTCAGAAGTTAATCTTTCACATGTTAAAGTTTGATCTCTATAACTAATGAACATGGTTTTAAGATATCTTATCAACTCAGTAATATCATCAGTATGAAAAGCATAAGTTGTTTGAGGTACCTTTAACTCAGCAGCTTCAGAACTGCTATCAGCATTTGCCATCAAGGCATAGTTCACCTCTCTTTCAGAATTTGAAGTGTCTGTCCAGCTTTTCTTCTTTGTGACAAGAACCTTGCCTTTGTCACTTTTTCCTTTCTTGCAATCAGGAGATATGTGGCCTTTCTCACCACAGTTATAGCATTTGACATTTGAGTAATCTCCTCTATTAGACTTTCCTCCTTTGCCTTCAGATTTTCAGAAACCTTTCTGATCAGAACTTGCACCTTTCCTGGAAAACTTCTTTCCCCTTCTGAATTTCCTGTATGCAATCTTTGAGATTCCTTTCACCATAAGATCACACCGCTTCATCATCTCTTCATCAGGGTCCATCTCAGATAGACTTTCGGTTTCTAAATCCTCATCACTATCAGGACTTGATGACTCAATATCAGACTTTGTGATGAGAGCCTTTCCTTTGCCTTTCCTTGAGACAACCACTTTAGGGGATTCCTCCTCAGCCTTAAGAGCAACTGTTCTTTATTTTCTCCCATGCCTCTTGCTTCTTTGATCCATCTCAAGTTCATGAGTTTTGAGCATTCCATAAATTTCATCAAGAGTAGTTTCATCAAGAGCATATTTGTCTCTTATAGTTGTGGCCTTCAAATCCCAACTTTCAGGAAGAGCTAAAAGGAATTTGAGATTAGTATCAAGATCATATTCCTTATCCACCAGTGACAGATCATTCAAGAGTTTGACAAATCTATCATATAAACCAGTTAATGACTCATCAGGTTTTGAGTCAAAGTGCTCATACTCTTGAGTGAGTATAGTCCTCCTGTTCACCTTAATTGAATCAGTTCCCTGGCATCTTATCTCCAAGGCATCCATATCTCCTTTACAGTCTTGTAGTTAATTACCCTGTTTGACATGACATTATCAAAGGCACTGTGCAGCAAATGTCTTACCTTTGCATCCTTTGCAATAGATGAGATATCTTCAGCTGTATATTCACTTTTCTCCTTTGGTACAGTCTGTGCTGGCTGATCTGCAACTATAACAGAGAGCTTGGTTGGCTTATGTGGTCCTTCATTAATTCTGTCAAGGTATTCTGGATCTGTAGCTTCCAAAAACATAGACATCCTCACCTTCCATATGGCTGATTTGAGTCTTTGGAGTTTCTTCAGTTTTAGTGGGCTTGGTTGGAGTTTGTTCTTCTTCAGACATGATTGTTTTTGGATCTTTACTGTATGTATGTTAACAGATTGCTCTGATACCACTTGTTAGGTCACACACACTATAGAAGGGGATTGAATACAGTGTTTACTATAATCAAATAGAATATAAGAACTCAAGTAACAGAACACAGATTTTATTCAACACAATAAACTCTGTTACAAAGAACTGTTCTCTCTCAGTGATGAACAAATTATCACGAGAGCTGCTAGGGTTATAATGAATAATAATTTCGATTAAGATAACACATATAGTGTAAACCCTATGTCTATGTTTATATACTACACAGTTACAAGATAATTATCTAATTGATATCGAATATAATTCTGCTTCCTAATATATATCAACTAGTTATCTTTACTTCCAAGTATTCTATTCTTCATAGAATTCTTCTTCATGCATATTTCTTCTTATGTTTGTCTTGATCTTCTTTCCTTTCAATTAGCCGCCTTCCTTATCTGAATGTCTCCTTAAGTCCCGATATTATCTCCTGATAACTTAAGTTCTGAAAACTTAAGTTCTGATATCTTAAGTCCTGACTTTAGTATAAGTACTGATTTCCAGTTAAGTACTGATTTGTCCTGTTAAGTAAGATCTGAAAACTAAATACAAATCATATTAGTCATGACATCACAAATATATCTAACAATGAACATCTTGCATTTCTTTCCAGAAGATTTGCCAAGCTCAAGTTCAAGAAGAACTTTGGAGTTGCTAAGCCAAATAGAAACATGGTGGATAAATCAAAATTCAAATGTTTCAAATGTGGCTTAGCATGGCATTTTGCCAGTGAGTGTAGAAAGTCAGATTCTGGAAAAAAGAAGTTTGAGCATGTGGATTATAAACAGAAGTATTTTGAGTTGCTCAAACAAAAGGAAAGGGCTTTCATTACACAAGATAATGACTGGGCAGCAGATGGACTGGATGAGGATGAAGATGTCAGCTATGTCAATCTAGCCCTAATGGCCAAGTCTGATGAAACAGAAACAAGCTCTTCAAGTAATCAGGTAATCACCACTAACCTAGCACATTTATCTAAAGCTAAGTGTATTGATGCAATAATGACATGTCTACTGAATTATATCATTTGTGTGTTACACTTAAGTCTCTCACTAAGGAAAATGCTAAAATCAAAGAAACCAATCTATTTTTAAGTGAGAGGAATAACGTGCTAGAGTCTCAGTTTATTGATTTTGAGAAATTGAGAATAGAATGTAAGATTGCTAAGGAGGAATTAACTGAGATCTTGAAGAAAGAAGAGATTTTGAAGAAGCAACTTGAATGAGAATATGAGGTGATTAAGGCATGGAAATCATAGAGATGTTCATGCTCAAATTACCAAAGTTCAAGGTATTGAGTCCTTTTGTGATGCAGCCTGGAAAAAAAGTAAGGAGAAGCTGGAATCCAATTTGCTTGAAGGATTGCTAAGAGATGTGGACTCGACGGATGATGAGAGTCACCCGTCAGATAATCAAAAGGATTATCCGTCGAGTGACGCAAATCCTCATCCGTCGGATGTGGGCAAACCTGTGAGCAAAGCCAAACTTGCCAAGTTAAATGAAAAGTATGGATCAGTCTCCAAAAAATTTGTTTCAGGAGAACCTAGTCAACTGAAGAAGGAGAAGAAAGTGAATGTTGGTCATCTGTCTATTAAGCAATTGAATGACATATTAGAAAAGATCAAGGTTAAAACAGAAACTAAAAAGAAAAACAATAGAAATGGGAAAGTAGGGATTAACAAATATAACAACTACACACCTGATAAATATGCTCCAAGAAAAATCTGTGTTAAGTGTGGTAGTGTTAATCATCTGTCTTTTAATTGCAAACTTGCTATGCCTACTCTTATATCTGTACCATCTTCTTTTCCCAACATGAAAGCCATGCCTTCTATGCCTATGAATGCTATGTCTGCACAGAATATGAATGCACAATTTGTTAATATGTCATTTGCACCTAATCCTTATTATGTTGCATTTAGTATGCCTCAAATGTCATTTAGCATGCCCTACTGGAATAACATGTTTGCAAACAACATGCCTTTTCCTGTTATTGAAAATATGCATGATAATTCTATTTTAATGACTGGTTTCAAAGGTCCAACTCAGATGACTAAGGATAAATCTGATATCCCCAAGTCAAATGAGATCTAACCTAAGAAACAAAAGAAGAAAGCTAACAAGGCAGGACCCAAGGAAACTTGGGGAGCAAAATCAACTTGATTTAGTTTTGATGTGTGCAGGGAAATAGAAAGAATTTGTGGTACTTGGATAATGGCTGTTCAAGACACATGACTGGAGATTCTACCCTGCTCACAGAGTTCAAGGAGAGAGCTGGCCCAAGTATTACTTTTGGAGATGACAGCAAGGGTTATACTGTGGGATATGGCTTGATTTATAAAGATAATGTCATCATTAAAGAGGTTGCCTTAGTGGATGGTCTCAAGCACAATTTGTTGAGTATCAGCCAGCTTTGTGATAAAGGCAATTCAGTAACCTTCAATTCAGAAGCCTATGTTATGACAAACAAAAGGAGCAACAAAGTGGTTCTCACTGGAGTGAGAAAAGGAAATATGTACCTAGCTGACTTCAACTCATCAAATGCAGAATCTATCACTTGTCTTCTCAGTAAAGCAAGTCAAGATGAAAGTTGGATGTGGCACAAGAAGCTGTCCCATCTAAACTTCAAGACCATGAATGAGCTTGTCAAGAAAGAACTGGTTAGAGGTATTCCTCAAGTGGAGTTTTCTAAGGATGGACTGTGTGATGTCTGCCAGAAAGGAAAGCAGATTAAAGCATCATTCAGGAAGAAGCTTGATTCAATAATAGAAGAACCTCTGCAATTGCTACACATGGACTTGTTTGGACCAGTCAATGTGTTGTCCATCTCAAGGAAAAGATTTTGCCTAGTAATTGTAGATGATTTCTCAAAGTTCTCTTGGACATATTTCCTAAAGTATAAAGATGAGGCTAGTGAAATCATCATCAGTCACATAAGGCAAGTCAACAATCATCCAGATTTCAAAGTTAGAAGAATCAGGAGTGACAATTGAACCGAGTTCAAGAATTCTGTTATGAGAGCATTTTGTGAAGAGAATGGGATTATGCATGAGTTTTCAGCAACAAGAACTCCACAACAAAATAGAGTAGTGGAAAGAAAGAACAGATCACTTATTGAAGCTGCAAGGACAATGCTTGAAGAATCAAAGTTACCAACATACTTTTGGGCTGAACCTGTAAATACTGCATGCTACACTCAGAATATTTCTTTGGTTAATCAAGTAAAGTGTATGACACCCTACCAATTGTTCAAGAACAAGAAGCCAACTCTAAATTTCTTCATGTCTTTGGCTGCAAATGTTATATCTTGAGAAATCAAACTAATCAAAATGGAAAGTTTGATGCTAAAGCAGATGAAGGAATTTTTGTTGGATATGCTGTTGGTAAAGCATATAGAGTCTACAATCTACGAACAAACATTTTTATGCAATCAATACATATTGTGTTTGATGATAAGAAGATTGAAGGACTGCAAGATTGAGATTACCATGACAGCCTCAAATTTGATAATGTAGAGATGGTTAGTAATGATAGTGATGATGAAAGTGATCAAGAAACAGTATCGAAGGATAATGCAGAAAAATCTACTACCAATGTAGCACAAAATTCAGCATCTGTAGCGAAATGCTTCATCCATCGGGAGACAATCTGCCTTATCCATCGGGAGATAATCAGCTTCATCTGTCGGAACTCAAAATGCACCATCCATCGGGTCATCAAAAGAAGCTGAAAATTAGAATAGATCACTTATAAAAAGTTCCCCTTTCTCAAATCAAAGATCCATAAACTCAGGGGGAGTTTCTAATATTCAAAACTCAGTTACACATCAAGACAACAATGAGGCCTCTTCATCTAGAGCTAATCTACCTCAACAAAGAAAATGGACAAAATATCACCCCTTTGAGCTCATAATTGGTGATGTATCTTCTAGAGTTCAAACAAGGAGAGCAACTCAAGAAGAATGTCTATATAGCAGCTTCATATCTAAGGAAGAACCAAAGAAGGTAGAAGAAGCTTGGTTGGATCCTGATTGGATTTTAGCTATGCAGGGGGAGCTAAAGTAATTTGAAAGGAATAAAGTATGGAAGCTGGTACCCAAGCCTAAAGGAAAGAATCCAATTGACACCAAATGGGTATACAGAAACAAGATGGATGAAAATGGCATAGTGGTCAGGAACAAAGCTAGATTGGTTGCTAAGGGCTATTGTCAACAAAAAGGAATAGATTTTGATGAAACTTTTGCTCCTGTTTCCAGACTTGAAGCCATCAGAATTTTTTTTAGCCTATACAACCCATGCCAATTTCAAGGTCTATCAAATGGATGTCAAGAGTGCTTTTCTAAATGGAGATTTAGAGGAGGAAGTCTATGTCAGTCAGCCTCCTGGTTTTAAAGATCCAAATTTCCCGAATCATGTCTATTATCTTTTGAAAGCACTCTATGGACTGAAGCAAGCACCTAGAGCGTGGTATGACACTTTATCAAAGTTCCTTTTGGAAAATCACTTCACAAGAAGTACTGTGGATAAAACTTTATTATTTAGAAATGTTAATGGCCCTAGTATACTTGTTCAAATTTATGTAGATGATATTATATTTGGCTCTACAGATAAAAAACTTTGCAAAAAGTATGCCAAATTTATGCAAAGTAAGTATAAAATGAGCATGATGGGAGAACTAACTTACTTTCTTGGTTTACAAGGTAAGCAAGTTAGTGATGAAATATTCATTAGTCAAACTAAATACATTCATTATCTTTTAAATAAGTTTGATCTAATGGATTGCACATCTGCAAAAACTCCCATGGCCACTGTAACTAAGCTTGAATTAAACACTACTGAAAAGTCTTTGGATATTTCAAGTTACAGGGGCATGGTTGGCTCACTTCTATACTTAACAGCTAGTAGGCCAGATATAATGTTTGCTACTTGTCGTTGTGCTAAATTTCAGTCTGACCCTAGAGAATCTCACCTAGTGGCTATTAAGAGAATTTTCAGATATCTCAAGGGAACACCAAAACTTGGCATTTGGTACCCTAGAGATTCTGGTTTTGATCTAACTGGTTATTCAGATGCAGATTATGCAGGTTGTAAAATAGACAGAAAAAGTACAACAGGAACCTGTCAATTTCTGGGAAACAAGCTTGTGTCCTGGTTCAGCAAGAAGCAAAATTCAGTTTCTACTTCTACAGCTAAAGCTGAATATATTCTGCTGGTAGTTGTTGTGCACATATTTTGTGGATGAAAAACCAATTGTTGGACTATGTATAATGACTCGTGTATTTTTGAATTATCTAAAAATGTGATTATAGAAATTATTAAATGAATAAAATATGTGTATTGGTTTTGACCGCTATATGTTGTCTGATTAATGTGTGATTTATGGTGTATCGGGTTGTCCGCGTGATTAATTATGGAGTTGTATTGATTTATTTCAAATTTTAAAAGTGGATTTAGTGCAAATTTATTTGCATAAATTTTTGGAATGTCTCTAAAATTGTTTTTATGGTTTTATAATTACATTAATTATTTTTAGGGTTTTATAAAATTGAGAAATCAATATTTTATTAATTATTTATCTTTAAACGATTTTCTGATTATATTTAATTGTAAAACCTGTATTTAATTCCAGAATTCTTCATAAATTATGAAACTCATATTTATTTAAGTTTGAAATATTTCGAGAATTTTAAAATTATTTTGGAAATTTTTGGGATTAATTTCACCGACGTGTCGATCCGTTTAATTGCTAAAAGCGGGTATAAACTACCTTTCAGAAATTATTTTAAAATTACGAAATTTACGTTTTTATAAACTTTGGGATATTTATAACATTTTAAGATTACTTTCGTGATTTTATGAATTTGTTTTAAAGTGCAGCTCGGTTCGTTAATTGTAAAATACGGGTATGAGTTACGTTTCAAAAATGTTTTAAAAATTATGAAAATTTCATTTTCTTAGTTTCGGGATTTTTTAGGAAATTTTAAGACTATTCTTGTAATTTTCTGAATTCGTTTTGAGGGCAATTTAATTCGTTATATTGTAAATTTTGAATTAAAAACCGGACTTTCGGGAAAGACGGGACACGCGTCTTGTTTTTTTTGTTGAGCAGCAGATACGTGGCAGCCTCATAAATAAAAAGATAGAAAGAAAGAAACAACACAGACCATGTGGTCTTTCCTCCCTCACTTCCATTCTCATCCCTTTTATTTTTTCAATCTCTCTTGCCTACATCTCTGCTCTCTCTCCCTAGGCTTCTCGCTCGTTGTTCTCCTGATTCCCTATGGTTCGAGGTCACCGCCGCCGTTTAAACTCCGGTGAGGCTGGTGGTTTCACCCGATCGTATATATATATACTGGTGTATCTATATATGTGTGCAATTTTCTGTGTGTGCGGCATGTGTATGTGTGTTTCTCTGGGTATTGTGTGTGTTCAGCGGGTGGGTGGACTCTGTGTTGTGGCCGTTCACTAATTTTCCGGCGATACCCTGTGTTTCCGGTTGGCGCGTGTAGCGCGTGTGTGTTGTGTGTTCTGTTGGTTAATTCCCTGTGTTGATTTGTACAGTTAATTCCAAACGGAATTTTTAATTCTTATTACAGAAAATTATTGATCAATTATTCGTGATATAATTATTCTTCATGCGGAATATTTATTTTATCGGTGAAATTTTGTTGGAAACCCGAAACTGATCGGGTACCCGTAAATTTTACCGCCGTTGACGGTGAACTTCAGTGAGTCGATGGTGGACCGTGATGAATTAATTCTGACTCCTATAATTATAAAACAATATTTAGTAATTGATTCATACTGTTACTTTCGATTTGTAAATAGTCGGATATAATTATTAAGGTCCGAACCGAAATGCGAATAATAGTAATAATAAAGTAGTTCAATCGGTGATTGGGATTTGTGATGTGGATTTCAGTTATGGTACTGGTTGAAGTAATTATTTTATTGTTTGCTGTTGAATTGACGTCGATTGATGTTTCGACGGGTAGTCCGATAAACAAAGGGGACGCTGTCCGATTTCCGGGGAATCGAACTATGGAAATACGGAAGCGTATTCGAGGATTATCGGGACGTCAAGCGAGTACAAGTAAATACATGTACGTATGTTTTATACCAAACCTGATTGTATGTTGTAGTGATACGTTTTTCCAAAACCAATAACCCTAATTTCATAAAATGACGAGTATACGTATTTTCTAAAAACGAACACTGAACCGATTTTGAGAATATGAACCCTAATTGTTGTCTGTGTTATTCTAATATGAATAATTACGAGTCGGGTTTGAATATCGTTCGGTAAGAATTATTATCGAGGATATGTCATGCATACCTAGACGTCTAACGTAGGGTATTTCAACCCTGTAGGTTATAGTCGGGAACCTGAAAGAGGATAATGAACTAAAGATAACCTAGCAATCAGTTGACGAGCTCAGTAGAGTTTCAACAGAAAAACCTGAGTGTCGAAGTCAAATCCAATAGAATCTAGTGGTTGGACGTTAAAGCCTGAGCGACAGAGTTGGTTCAAAGTTGATCAGTAATAGTTATAAAGCCCTGTAAGGCAAGTATTTCTGAACTGTACTTCAAGATTTATTACCAATGTTTTCGAACTATTCCATAACATGTCACTATTAATCAAAATAACTCTTGTTTTATATTGCAAGTACTTTAAACTATTTAACCTTGTACCCTGATTTTCTTGATCTTGAGCCATATGCCTTATTCTTTATAAACCGTCCTTTGTTGCCAAATCATACAAATATAATACTACTCCCCAAAGGTATAACTACCAAACACCAAACACTGGAAGAGAATGGTTTGAAAACACATAAACTTTTATACTCCAATCATTCTTTATAACATCAAAGAACCATATCCTGAAAAATCATTACTGGTCTAATACCTGACCCTTATGCAAACTGAAAACCGTTTTTTATACATACCCTGATATACCCTTGAGATATCCATGAGTTTCCTTACGTTTTTATTCAAGTGTTTAACCATCATTGATTATGATCTTGTTTTATCAAATTATATTGTTTATCATATTGAACTGCTTAGGATTGGATAGTTTTTATATATGTGGACCAGATTCATGGTCAGACCATACCAATGGTCAAGTTAGGCCAATGTGTGCCTTGGATCCAGTTATTAGAGCAGTGATGTGTGCTTGCTCGGGGTTAGTACGTGACTGATCAGCAGCCTAACCTTGGTTTTTAAAACTTAAAATGAATTTCCAATTCTAATGATTAGTTAAAAAGAAACTTGATTCCTTTGAATCATCTCATTTGATCATTGTTTAACCTCAGTTATCATTATCATGACTTGCTGAGCTAGTTAGCTCACTCTTGCGAATCTTTTTGATATATGTTACAGTTGAAAAGGATATGGATGATAGTGAAGTTCCTCAGTCCAAAGTGCGGGCTAAGGTTCCAGTTGAGTTGGATCGAGCTAGCAGAAGCTTCATGCGGTAGCGAGATAGTTAAATTGTAAGAATACTTTTATTATTAGTTGTAAGTTAAATAAAAGGGGAATTTGGTACGTTGTAATAAAAATTAAGGTTGTGGCTTATTTTCATACTTTAACCTGTTGCGATCCGTGGTTTTGTGAAGCAGGGTCATTATAAATAATATCTCTTATACAGGTTTGTATATTGTGTATGTGTTGTGGACCCCAAACTTCTGACTCGGGTTGGAGGGCGCCATAGGTTGGTATCAGAGCTACAGGTTATAAGTCACTGAAACAAGCCTAGATTGTCGGGATTGGGTAGAGGGTTAGGATTAGGAATAGGAAATATAAAGATAAGACATTGTAAGGATGAGTGCGATGGTATAGTAGGTCTCCGGCACGGTTCATATTGCAATTCAGGATTCTCAGCTTGCGACGTGATTTCTAGACAACGGCAATGGCAAATCCTGATTTCCCGATGTCATTTGATCGTTTGGAGCTTTCCATTTGAGGATCGTCATCTTCTCTCAGATTTGATTTACACCTTGTTCCTCCACCAGTATTAATAGCACTACCTTTTGTTATAACGGTTGCACTTCTTCAAGCTATTCTATGCTAGTTTTCCACCTCTTGATATGAGATTACCTATTCAAGAACCTCCATCTTTTTATTCTTATTTCATTGGACATTCGGCTGTAAGTGTATCTCTTTAGTTTACCCTACATCCTGTTCTATACCACTAGTTTAGAACTTGTCCTATGAAGTGATTGTACCTACGAGGATGGATTCGAGAGTTGCTGTAAATGGTGAGCGCTTGAGATATAAATAAAGGTGAGAAGAAGTTTAGAGAGAAGATTTAAGTGTTTCAGAGGATAGCTGTTATCGGGTTAAAAGAAGCCATTAGTGACTAAGCCACCCGTGAATAATTATGGGATGAATTAGCTGAATTTTGAAAGAGTTAGAGAGAAAGGTATAAATCTGGAATTTTTGGTGGAATTAAATGATGGTGCTATGATAAATGCGATATGTAAAGTAGTGATGTGATGTGATATGAGCAAATTTTGTTTTATAAAATAGACTTGTTGACTATTGAATAACCTGTTCTACTTAACGACTGCAAAGTTGATGACGGGAGCATTGCCAGGATATAAATTTTGATGTGAAGCTACGAATAAGATAATGTGTGACAACAATTGAAGTTTCGTCGATTAAGGAAGGTAAAGTGGACACGATGAAGGAGAAAAGGTAGATTGAAGTAAACGGACTTTTATGTGATCGTTTCTTAAATTTGGTACCTTGTTATAGGTCGGACGGACAACAACCAACTCATATAGTAAGGACAACCAGGTTTGTGATTTTCCAAACTTTTTAAACAAGTTTTTGAAAAAGATTTTCCTTTACAAATTTCTAAAAGCCTTTTCGAATAAAATGATTTTTAAACATTGGTTGTCAAGTTACTATTTGAGTTTTTTTGTTTGTTAGAAAGCCCAGATTACCTGGAAGGATACTGTTTCAGACTTAGTATTGCTAATTTCGAGAACGAAGTAACCTATGATTATGAAGAAGTTGATTATTCCTAACAGTAAAGTGCAAGTATTGTTTGATAAAATTTACAACAGAATCAGCGTACGGAGTAACTATACATTCAATTACTAGGACTATCAGAGTTCGAAGAATTCATTGATTTAACAGAAGCCAGAGTGTGATCGAAGAAGATTGGAAAGATTTCCAGACCTCTCTAAAAGCAGAATATTATTAACAAAAGGATCTTTATGTCGAATAGTATGTGGTTATTCTAAATTAAAAGAGGAATCTTGAAGTTACCTGGTAGGAACGCCATTATGATCGAATTATTAAGGTATTATAAGTGTAAGTGCGATGTTAAAGACGCAAAACTTAGCAAGTAAGAATTCATTATAATGCTTGGTTTGCGAAGACATTTCAGCGGACTTTCTAAAGTTGTTATATGACGTAATTGGGATATGATCGAACGAGCTCGAAAGATGAATATAAATGAAATGTGGATGGTGACCAATGGTATCGTTCTTGCCTTCAATATTACAGCATATATTCCTATTCAATTCCTAAAAATGTATGAACTTCTTTTCTTAAATAAACTCTTTGCTATGATATCGAAAAGGAGGATATTGCATTCCTTTCAAATTTAATTATTTCCTTAAGTTTTGCTTTCTGATTGGGACAAACAGTGTTATGGTGAGACACTTTGTCGGAATGACGAAGAGTCGGGTGGGACGCCACCTAATCATGTGCTGTATGCCAAATGGTATGAAAGACTGGTCATCTTAAGTACCAATGTGGTTGTCTCATTCATATTCAAATCCTTGTTTCTTCTTTCTTTTCAACTCTAAATTTTGTTGAATTATGAATCCTTCTAGTTATTTCATTGTATTGTCGTTCTTTGCAAGAGTTTTTCCAACAGAAATTAACGTATTATGGACCAAGCGGGAAAAGTTCCATCAACTTCTCACGCATGGAAAGAAAACAAGGGCATATGGCGAGAATTGCAAATCACTAACCCAGTCAGGGATGCACTAAGAATCAAGAGAATCTACTCCAATTAGGATACGTCTTCGAGAATGAGAATATGCGAGTTTCCTGTGAAATATGTTGTTCAGATTATGGACGTGACAACATGGATGATGATGGTAAGTACCTTATGTGTTAAAGTATTAAAAGATGTGAGAGAAACTTAATTGTTTATCTCTCAAGGTTTTGTTAATAAGATGAATTACCCTGTTGAATTGATAAGATTATGGTTAAAAGGATTAGCAAGTCAAGAACGTGTAGTTGTTAAATAAGTAAGTACTAATGGTGGAATTGAGGTTTCGGGCAATAAGTTGTGAAGAATTGATATCATTTGAGATAAGAGGATTTGACATTATTCTAAGGAATGGATTAACTATTAAAACGTGATGCCCAGACAAACCGTCGTGATGAAAAGATAGTCCTAAAGACGTCAAATGAGAATATAAGGAAGTATAAAGGAAGAAGGAGGGTAAAGAATTTGTCAACGATGGTTATGGTGATCAATATGTGAGCATTATAGTGATTAGGAGATAAATAAAAGTTAGAAGCAAACAAAATTTGAAGATTTTATAGCAATTAAGGAGTTTCAAGATATGTTTCCGGATGAGTTATCAACATTTCCTCCAGATAGAGAAATGAAGCTCGCGATTCACTTAGAACTTGAGATGAAGCCAGTGACTACGGCCTTGCCCAAAATGGCACCAGTTAAAATGAGGAAGTTAGCAAAGTAGATGCAAGAGATGTTCGAAGAAGAAGCGATTAGACCCAGCATATCCCATAAGGTGCACCAGTACTAATTATTAATAAGAAAATGGAAGTATGAGATTATGCGACGCCTAGCAAAAGTTCAACAAGTTTATTATCAAAAGCAAGCATCTGTTACCTTGACCCAATAATTTATTTGATCAGACGAAGAAAGCAAAGTACTTTTATAAGACTGATTTAAGGTTTGGTATTTCACCAATTGAAGATTAAACCTATGGACATATCAAAGATAATTTTCAGAACTAAGTATTGTTCTCGTATTGTCATTTGGATTAACCAATATACCCGTAATATTTGAACTCGATGGACAAAAATATTTAAGGAATATCTGGATAAGCTGTAGCATAAAACTTAAAGTCAACGGAGAACCATGCAAAACATTTAAGGATAACTGAGAAGTTGGAGAAGAAAGAAGTTGTATGATATATAGTTCTTAGCATAAATAGTCAATATGGAGAAGATCAAAAGAGATTCAGCAGAAATTAAAGTTACTATGAATGAAAAGAGACCAGAAACACCAACAAAAGTAAAAAGTTTTATCAGGGGCCGGTTACTATCAAAAATTTGTGCAAGATTTCTTAAAAGTTGCAATATCTTGGGTGAAGCTAACCAGGAAAAGCAAGAAGTTTATATAAAATGGAGAAGGGTGAAGAAATTTTTGCGGAAATAAATGAAAGAATGGTTACAATACCTGCTTTATCATTTTGAAAGTATTAAGGAGATTTGGTAATATATAGTAATGCTTCTCGTAAGGAAGTAGGAAGTATGTTGATGTAGCACCATAAAATTATTATATATGCGCCCAGACAACCGAAATCTTATGAGCAGAAGTATCCTACTCATCATTGGGACTAACAGTAATAATATTTGTGAGATATGATATGTATGGAGGAAGGTGCGAGATCTATATGGACCGCAAGAGTTTGAAGTAGGTATTTACGAGGAAAAGAAAATGTAGTGGCAAGCGAACGAACATAGATACTACACCAGAAGAATTAACTATAGGATTCTGCAAGTTGGAATTGGAAGCTAAAGTTCATAATCCAAAGGAGGAAAGATGGATTGTGTGACCTTTCAGTTGAAGTTGTGAAGGGAAAGATAAGATGTCAAGAGAAGATAATGGATTACGATGTTAGTAGTTAGAAAAAGGAAATTTATGCACCCAGGAGAACGATCACGATATCTCCAGATTTTCTTCCAGCACTTGGATGATATAAGTAGAATAATTAAGAAATGAGATCCCACAGGGAATTCACAATATTAAGTATTTAAGTTATTGAAGAGACGCCAAGATATATGGAAATTTGAAGAAAAATAGTGATAACCAGGTATAAGAAGCGGATTTCAAAATAGATTGGGAAGTGTTAGACTTGCCAAAGAATTAAAGCGAATTATCGGAAGCCTAATAAACAAGGCAGACCAAGGAGTTGTTTTACAAGAAGCGAATTGTAAAATATATCATTGATGTTGTCGGAGAAAAGGAATAAAATTATGAGATTATGTACTGATTATCGGAAGTTTAAAACAATGAATAAGAAGAAGTGAGACCCTATAAAGATTGATTACCTATGAGACCTAATCTAAGAAGTGTGTTATGTCTCGAGGATTAACTTAAGATCCAACCTGAGAACATATTAGAGATTATGATTAAAGTGAGTTAAGAGCATTACAAGCTCTGGTGATATTATGTGAAATAACAAGTGTATTAGGTGGCTATAAAGAATTAAGAAACGTGGTGTATAAGGAGTACTTGGATAAGCAAATTGTATTTATTGATAACATCCTCAACTATTCAAAGAATAAGAAAGCCTGCATGGAATACCCAAAGATTTTTCTCCAAAGATCAGAAGGAAAGCAACTATACGTTGAGTCTTCAAGAATGAAATTTTGACCAAGATCAACAAAAGATTCTGAATTAATCCATTTACAACTACCTAAGCAAAGCCGTATGGTAACAGATGCCTTATGCCGACAAAAAGGATTAGATGTAATGAAGACCACCGAGGAGTTAATAAACAAATTGGAAAGAGTGGAATTTGAAGTTCAAATACTTAAAGGTGATAATACGTGAATATATGAGATTACTTTTCAGCCTTAACTGAAAAGAGTAAGAAATGTTTAAATGTTTGGAAACCAAGCTGAAAACGAGCACCGCCTATCATCCTTGAATGGAGAGTCAAGGTACGAAAGTGATTCAGGAAATGTAAAATATGTTGAGAGGTTGAGTTTTAAGGAAACACTGGAATGATCATTTATCATCAATGTTAGCTTTGGGATGCCATTTTATCAAGCTTCATGTGAACACAAGTGTAGGTCCCCATTTTTATTGAAATAAAATGGGAGAAAGAAAGTTGGCAAATTCTAAGTTAATTCAGCACACCAAGAACGTAGTAATATTGATTAAAGCAGCTCGGAGTAGACAAAGAAAGAAGGCGAAATTGTATCGAGAGAGAATATGAGCATAGAAATAGGACCAATAGTGTTAGTACAAGTTTCATCTTGAAAGAGACTGGATAAGTCTAAGTAGAAGGAACAGGTTAAGTCCTAAAAGTAGTGAACCATTCTCGAAGTATTGATAAATATAGATAAAGTTGTTCATGAGTGATGTAACCGTCACACCAGTGTGTACACCTAATATATTTTACTTGTCAATGTTAAAGCGATAAGTATTGGGTTTGAATTAAGTGATTGATCAGGAGCCAATGGGGCTCTTGTCCAAGTTGTTCTGCATATAGTGATCAATCCAAATTCTTGATCGTTAAAGGCAAATCCTTGGAAATGAGTGCATATCTATTGTGAGTATGTTTGAACCCTTGAGTAGAAATGTCTACTTGGGAATTAAAGTCAGATATGCTTGACAGATATCCTCATTTGTGTAATTAAACCAGATTCTGAGGACATAATCTTTTTAAGGGGGGAAGGATATAACGACTCGTGTATTTTTGAATTATTTACTAAATATGATTATGGAAATTATTAAATGAATAAAATATGTGTATTGGTTTTGACCGCTCTGTGTTTTCTGATTAATGTGTGATTTATGGTGTACCGGGTTGTCCGCGTGATTAATTATGGAGTTGTATTGATTTATTTCAAATTTCAAAAGTGGATTTAGTGCAAATTTATTTGCATAAATATTTGGAATATCTGTAAAATTGTTTATATGGTTTTATAATTAAATTAATTATTTTTAGGGTTTTATAAAATTGAGAAATCAATATTTTATTAATTATTTATCTTTAAACGATTTTCTGATTATATTTAATTGTAAAACCTGTATTTAATTCCAGAATTCTTCATAAATTATGAAACTCATATTTATTTAAGTTTGAAATATTTCGAGAATTTTAAAATTATTTTGGAAATTTTTGGGATTAATTTCACCGACGTGTCGATCCGTTTAATTGCTAAAAGCGGGTATAAACTACCTTTCAGAAATTATTTTAAAATTACGAAATTTACGTTTTTATAAACTTTGGGATATTTATAACATTTTAAGATTACTTTCGTGATTTTATGAATTTGTTTTAAAGTGCAGCTCGGTTCGTTAATTGTAAAATACGGGTATGAGTTACGTTTCAAAAATGTTTTAAAAATTATGAAAATTTCATTTTCTTAGTTTCGGGATTTTTTAGGAAATTTTAAGACTATTCTTGTAATTTTCTGAATTCGTTTTGAGGGCAATTTAATTCGTTATATTGTAAATTTTGAATTAAAAACCGGACTTTCGGGAAAGACGGGACACGCGTCTTGTTTTTTTTGTTGAGCAGCAGATACGTGGCAGCCTCGTAAATAAAAAGATAGAAAGAAAGAAACAACACAGACCATGTGGTCTTTCCTCCCTCACTTCCATTCTCATCCCTTTTATTTTTTCAATCTCTCTTGCCTACATCTCTGCTCTCTCTCCCTAGGCTTCTCGCTCGTTGTTCTCCTGATTCCCTATGGTTCGAGGTCACCGCCGCCGTTTAAACTCCGGTGAGGCTGGTGGTTTCACCCGATCGTATATATATATACTGGTGTATCTATATATGTGTGCAATTTTCTGTGTGTGCGGCATGTCTATGTGTGTTTCTCTGGGTATTGTGTGTGTTCAGCGGGTGGGTGGACTCTGTGTTGTGGCCGTTCACTAATTTTCCGGCGATACCCTGTGTTTCCGGTTGGCGCGTGTAGCGCTTGTGTGTTGTGTGTTCTGTTGGTTAATTCCCTGTGTTGATTTGTACAGTTAATTCCAAACGGAATTTTTAATTCTTATTACAGAAAATTATTGATCAATTATTCGTGATATAATTATTCTTCGTGTGGAATATTTATTTTATCGGTGAAATTATGTTGGAAAACCCGAAACTGATCGGGTACCCGTAAATTTTGCCGCCGTCGACGGTGAACTTCGGTGAGTCGACGGTGGACCGTGATGAATTAATTCTGAGTCCTATAATTATAAAACAATATTTAGTAATTGATTCGTACTGTTACTTTCGATTTGTAAATAGTCGGATATAATTATTAAGGTCCGAACCAGAATGCGAATAATAGTAATAATAAAGTAGTTGAATCGGTGATTGGGATTTTTGACGTGGATTTCGGTTATGGTATTGGTTGAAGTAATTATTGTATTGTTTGTTGTTGAATTGACGTCGATTGATGTTTCGACGGGTAGTCCGATAAACAAAGGGGAAGCTGTCTGATTTCCGGGGAAGCGTATCCGAGGATTATCGGGACGTCGAGCGAGTATAAGTAAATACATGTACGTATGTTTTATACCAAACCTGATTGTATGTTGTAGTGATACGTTTTGCCAAAACCAATAACCCTAATTTCATAAAATGACGAGTATACGTATTTTCTAAAAACGAACACTGGATCGATTTTGAGAATATGAACCCTAATTGTTGTCTTTGTTATTCTAATATGAATAATTATGAGTCAGGTTTGAATATCGTTGGGTAAGAATTAGTATCAAGGATATGTCAAGCATACCTAGACGTCTAACGTAGGGTATTTCAACCCTGTAGGTTATAGTCGGGAACCTGAAAGAGGACCATGAACTAAAGATAACCTAGCAATCAGTTGACGAGCTCAGTAGAGTTTCAACAGAAAAACCTAAGTGTCGAAGTCAAATCCAATGGAATCTAATGGTTGGACGTTAAAGCCTGAGCGACAGAGTTGGTTCAGAGTTGATCGGTAATAGTTATAAAGCCCTGTAAGGCAAGTATATCTGAACTGTTCTTCAAGATATATTACCAATGTTTTCGAACTGTTCCATAACATGTCACTATTATTCAAAATAACTCCTGTTTTATATTGCAAGTACTTTGAACTATTTAACCTTGTACCCTGGTTTTCTTGATCTTGAGCCATAGGCCTTATTCTTTGTAAACCATCCTTTGTTGCCAAACCATACAAATATAATACTACTCCCTAAAGGTATAACTACCAAACACCAAACACTGAAAGAGAATGGTTTGAAAACACAGAAACTTTTATACTCCAATCATTCTTTATAACATTAAAGAACCATATCCTGAAAAATCATTACTAGTCTAATACCTGACCCTTATGAAAACTGAAAACCGTTTCTTATACATACCCTGATATACCCTTGAGATATCCATGAGTTTCCTTATATTTTTATTCAAGTGTTTAACCATCATTGATTATGATCTTGTTTTATCGAATTATATTGTTTATCATATTGAACTGCTTTGGATTGGATAGTTTTTATATATGTGGACCAGATTCGTGGTCACACCATACCAATGGTCAAGTTAGGCCAATGTGTGCCTTGGATCCAGTAATTAGAGCAATGCTGTGTGCTTGCTCGGGGTTAGTGCGTGACTGATCAGCAGCCTAACCTTGGTTTTTAAAACTTAAAACGAATATCCAATTCTAATGATTAGTTAAAAAGAAACTTGATTCCTTTGAATCATCTCATTTGATCATTATTTAACCTCAGTTATCATTATCATGACTTGCTGAGCTAGTTAGCTCACTCTTGCAAATCTTTTTGATATATGTTACAGTTGAAAAGGATATGGATGATAGTGAAGTTCCTCAGTCCAAAGTGCGGGCTAAGGTTCCAGTTGAGTTGGATCGAGCTAGCAGAAGCTTCATGCGGTAGCGAGATAGTTAAATTGTAAGAATACTTTTATTATTAGTTGTAAGTTAAATAAAAGGGGAATTTGGTACGTTGTAATAAAAGTTAAGGTTGTGGCTTATTTTCATACTTTAACCTGTTGCGATCCGTGGTTTTGTGAAGCAAGGTCATTATAAATAATATCTCTTATACAGGTTTGTATATTGTATATATGTTGTGGACCCCAAACTTCTGACCTGGGTTGGAGGGCGCCATACTATGGTCTACAAGTGGATAGGATTCCAATTTTTTGTGATAACACAAGTGTAATTGCCATCACTGAAAATCTAGTATAACATTCAAGAACAAAGCACATAGACATCAAGTACCACTTCATAAGGGAATATGTGATGAATGGTACTGTAGAACTGCATTTTGTTCCAAGTGAAAAATAGCTTGCAGATATATTTACCAAGCCACTGGATGAATCCACCTTTTCAAAGTTGGTAAGTGAATTAGGTATGCTAAATTTTTCTTGAATCATTCCAGATAATTTGCAAGTTGTTATGTAGCCAAAAATTTAATTGATTTTTCTGTTTTGGATGAAATTTTGGCTAAGTTAAAATTTACATCCCGACGGATGATCATTATCCATCGAGTTTGATCATCCGTCGGAATACAATTTGTCAATAAAATCAATTATTTTTTGGGAATATTTTATAACTCGACGGATAACTGATTTATCCTCATCCGTCAAATTATCTTAATCCTAGCCGTTAATTCCCTGAATATTATCCATCGAGTATACTTACAGCTTATAAGCATGACACGACGGATAAGTAACAGAATTTTTACAGTTTATTTATTTTTAAACGGCTATTTTGGGCAATTTTTATTGGTTACTTTATTTTACTTTATTATTTTTGACAGTTATTTTCTGAGATAGTATAAAAGCAAATTCACTTTTATTCATTTCTTTTATCATTCTCAAGATTCAATTGCTATAATTTCTTTCTTCTCAAAAGAAAACTCTCTCTCTGCAAAATCCAAACCTCTAACAATGGCACCTGTAGTAAAAATCATGTCTCAAACCAGTTATATCTATGAGAAAAACAATTTCTCAGCTTTGGTGAACAAGGAGATTCAACAGTCTGGTGACTATCACAACATGATGGATTTTGTGAAGAACTGCAAACTCAACTATGCCATGCTGGAATCACCCACCATTTATTGTGAGGTTGTTGAAGAGATATGGACAACTTTAGTGTACAACTCGACATATAAGACCATCACATTCACTCTAAAAGGTAAGCAGTTTTGTATAAATAGTGATATTGTTAAAGCATGCTTCAAGATCCCTGATAATACTGTAACAGCTCCACACACAGACACTGACATTGTTAATATGCTTAATTCCATGGGCTATGCACTCACCACTTCTAAATTAAGTGAAATTAGGAGGTTGGGTCTTAGGAAAGAATGGAGTTACCTGTATGATGTAGTAACTAAGGTGTTTCTGGTAAAATTAGTAACTTTGAATCTATAAACATTTCTATGCTTAACATGCTTTACATGCTAGTTACTGATAAGTACTTTAATTTCAGTGATTTGGTTTTGTTTGAGTTAGGCTTTAAGTTAGAAGAGATCAATAAGAGCGGTAAAAGTATCTATTATGCTAGATTCTTTATGATGCTTGCTAACCATCTTATTGAAGAAATTATAATTGAGAACCCAACCAACAAGTTAAATTATTGGGTTCAAGAAAGAAGGATCATTGCAGATTTAAATAGAGCAAACCATCACAAGGAGGTTCCCTTATACTACTTTCCAGTAATGGAGGGACCTCAGGTAAGTGAGGTAATTTCTTCTGTCTCCACTCTTCCAGCCTCACAAACTTCTTTGCTTCCTAGTGTAGCTATGACAACTGTGTCAATGACCCAACAGTTGCCTACCCAAGCTACCAAACCAACAAAAGTTCCTAAATCCAAAGCTAAAAAAGCCCCCTATGATTTCTTTCAAATGAAATCAGTTGTAAAATCCACCAAACCTAAAGAGGGGAGTGTGAAGGTGCGCAAGAAAGGTGAGGGACAGGGTGAAAATCAAAGAAGCCCTAAGGATAAGGCTGGTGAGAAGAATGTACCCAAATCCATACCATAATTTCCCATTAAACTATGGGTATTAATAATGATATTAGCTCATTACTCTCCCAAAAGGATGTTACCATTGAAACAAGCTCCCAACCAGGAGTACAGGCCAAGAGGGGTAGAGACACTAGCTCACCATAAACTTATGCCAGAAAGAAAAGATCAAAAACCCTTGGGGATGCACATGGCTCACACACTGTACAAACTGGTGCAAAAGACCCAGTCACTACACCTTCTCAAAGTCAGGTTGATGTGGCTCCAATAAATGTGGAGTCATAGCCAAAATCTCTTATAATTGAAGCACTTGAAATACCAAATTCTCCCACACACTCATTGGATGTTGACATAATAAACACATCACTTCCAAATTCTCCATCTTCAACTCTCTTGGAGAAGCTAAAAATCTATGCAAGTGAGCATCATCTTCTAGATTATTTATTGGCTCACTTTCCATTTCTTTCTGAGACTGTTGAGACATCTGTGCCAAAATTTTCATCAATCTGCACAAAGTCTACAATAGTCTCCACCCCAAACTCAATTATTTCTTCTATCCCGATGGATATTTATCATCCGTCGAGTAGTGATTGTATCCCGACGGATAAGCTTAATAGCAGTCATCCGTCGGATAGTCAAACTGCTAACGCGATGGATATTCCTCATCCGTCGGGTGTCTCTGCACAGCTTCAAATTTCATATATTCTTACAAGTTTAAAAGTCTTAGTAGTAGTGAAATCACTCATAGGACTAGCAAAAGTGAGTGAGAGAAGTCCCACCTTAGATGGTGAAGGTGAGGGTGTGAGGGTGGGGCGCCAAGGTGAGACCTTGATGCAAGAAAAGAGAGATAATGAGAGAAATGCAGGTAGAGGAGATATAAGGGTGGATGTCATTGCAATTGAGTTAATGAATGTCCAGGATGCAAATAGGGAAGGACTATTTCAGCAAAGTCAAGATGTTATAGATTCTACCTCCTTGGATGCTGAGACATTTACTCACCCTGTTCCAGCATATCAACTTCTAGCTGGACAGACAATTACAATGTAGAAAGGATGCTAAATTTGGTGCACACCACACAGTCTATGCAAAGAGCAAAGGATGCAATCAAAGATCTACCCTCTAAAACTTGTGATATTGACTATGAGACTGGTGGTTCAGAAGATTTCTTTGGTGGTGAGGATGAAGAAAGTGAAGAAGAGCCAATGGACATAGGGGAGAAGTAGGCCCTAGTTCCAGATCAGGCATGCCATCATGGGCCTTCTCCAAGAAATATGATGAACATCATTTCAAGACCACACTCATCCACCTTATCAGTCAAACACAGTCTGTTCTTCAATCATCCAAAAATGCTAGCACCAAGAAGCTTCTGCAAGCACATCTTGCTTCTCTCCAACTACAATAAATCCAAGGTTTCCAACAAAATCAGGATATCACTTATATCAAAACAGAGATCACTCAAGTGAAGAAGGATATAGCTGATAGATTAGATGCAAAACTTCCAGAAGCTACAATGCTTGAAATCAAAAGACAACTCAGGAAGAATTCTGATCTTGCCAAAAAGATAGATTCCTTGGATACCAGAATGACAGCAATGGAAGCCTCTCTAATAGCTATACATCTATATCAGGCACAACAAGCAAACTTGCTTCAAAGGCTAGTGGTAGCACAAACCTCTTCTTCTACTTAACTTGCTGATAACAAAAAGGGGAAGAAAGAAACCTCTTCTAAGGGGGAGAAAGAAAGCTCAATTGTCTTATTCAGTCAAAGGGAATCAAGAAGTGAGGGGGAGCAAAAAGTGCTAAACATATAAGTCAACAAAGTGATTGTGCCAACAATTGCTTTCACAAAGCCACCAGTATTGGATAACATTGATCTAATCCAAAGAGCAGCTGAAAAGCTTGAGTTGAAATCAAATCCCAAGATGCTTGATGTTACAGCTCTAGAGAAGGAAATAAAAGAAAAATGGAGAAAAATAGATGCAGACACTCAACAAAAGTTTGGGCCAATTCAGAAGTCAGACAAAGTCTTCGATCATCATTCTAAAGTCATGAAAATTTCTGTGAATGATATAAGTATAAACTATTTGGAAAGGGATCAAACTTCCTGCATCAAATCTCCAAAGAAAGATCTCATCATGAAGGCCAAAAGGAACTATCCTAAGTTTTCAGACAAGAATCCTATGGATATAGTGTTTGAGACACCAAAGCCAAATGAAAAGAAACTATTGTCAAGATCTATTGCATTCTACAAGAATCCAACTGATTCAGCATTGAAAAGGAGAATAGCCAAAATTTACAGAAATGGTAAGGAGATCTGTGTGGTGGTTGTCCATCCACTGTTTTTGGAAGCTAAAAAGGAAGAGAAAGAAAGAATCAGGCTAGAAAAGAAGTAAGCTGCTTTGGATGCTAAGAAGCAAAAGCAAAAGAAAGAACAAGCTGCTATCTTAGCCAAGCTTTAATCTGTAAAAACCACAACAGAACTTCCAGTACTACCAACTGTAAATACTGAATCTAAGGATCTGAAAATGCAAGAAGAATCACAACAGAAAAGAAGATTTAGATACAAACTCCACTCAAAAAGGAAAGTGAACTTTAATGATGAGGAATTGGAAGATCAAATTCCCAAAAAGCCTACAACTACAACTCAGACATCAAAACCCTCAATGGTATTTAAGGAATTTAAAGTGGTTGATCCAACAATAAATATTCATGGTGAACCAATTGTTCCCAAGGATGAGCCAGTAGACTGGGATAGTTTACCAATTCCTGAGCTAAATTTACCCATATTCAAGACAAAGAAGACAAAGACAAGAGGTAGCAAGAAACTGAAGCCTGTATCTCTCAAATCCAAAGCTCTAACCAAATCCCAAACCATAGTCAACAAGAGAGATCTCATGTACATTTATGATATCAAGGAATTTTCAGACTTGAATCTCTACTTGGATGAACTAGAATAAGTAAGAGGAATTGATGCTTACAGACATCTTTCTGAAAGACTGGTATTTAGATACAAAGGAGGGAAAGAGATGACATGGCCTCTTCACATGATTCTCCAAGAAAGCCAATCTGTTCTGATTAAAGTCTACTCATCCTTCAAAAAGAACTTTGGATATAATGTGACTGCAAGAAGAATAGTTCTAAAGATGATTGAGGAACTAAGGAGCATTAGAGCCAAAGATGCACTTCCAAAGACTCTATATATTCCCTTTATAGGAAAAAGAGTGCATCTAAGGCCCTATTGGCTGATGGAATTCATGGATGAAAAATGTGTTAGAAGATTTTTCAGATTGGAGGACCAATTGAGTATCTCTAGCAATGAGACTCTTTTGGAAATGCTAGAAATGCTAAATCTCTCAGAAGCTGATGAACTTGAATTCCACAGACAACTTCAAAATCAAATTGAAGAAAACAACATAAGGCTTGGGAAGAAATCCAGACAATCAAGGAAATAGATTTATCTGCTCAGACTAGAGGAGCATCTTGATAACAATTGTGAGCAATTTCTTTGTGTACTTTGTATTGTTCATCTTTCAGCAAATTGCAGCACTTATTAGTTTTATCTACTATTTTTCAATCTGTATCTTAAGGATTTTTTGTTATCATCAAGTTTCTCTTAATTTATGGCTACAATTCCAGTAGACATAAATTGGGGGAGATTGTTAGGAATATGTTGTGTACTTGATGATAAGCTTAACAAAATACCTTAGTAGATTTAACTTAGTGAATTTTGTAGCACCCGACGGATGATCAGTTATAGTCCCGAAGGATGATTCAATATAGTCCCGACGGATGACTAATTGATATCCATCGGGTGAGTAGCTTATGTAACAATAAGTCAGGTAGCACATTTCTGCAAACAACTTTGTATAAGATTCTGTAGTAGCTTATGAATCATGTAGACTACTAGTAGATATGTAGAATAGGTTGATTAAATATAAATATAAGATGTTTTGTAATTCTGTATAAATGAAATAGAGTCAAGTGATAAATGGCTACCCGACGGATGATCAACAAAGCTACCCGACGGATGATCAACAAGGCTACCCGACGGATAACAAGCATGTACCCGATAGATGATCAATTCAAATATCTATTGACAGTGACAACACAGTCACATGCGTCAAGTATTTGCAAAAGGAATGTGGCGGCCTATTTAGCAGGGTTTTGAGAATAAAGAAGAATTACCATTTCCATGCAAGTTATGAAGATTTTCAAAGATGCTGGAATATAGTAGAGAAGTAGCATGGAGTTAGACTTGATAGGTTTTGTTTTATTATCTTGTCTTATTCTATATAAACTTAGTGATATATAAACCAAGTGTAGCAAGTAGAACAACAACAATTAAAAAACAAAGAAAACACATTTTTAGCAGAGAAACATTTGTAAGTTGTATTCTGTAGAATTTCTCTGTAGTTTGTTTATTCACTTATAAATCAGCTGTGAGCTATTCAAGCTTCACAGGGTTCTCTTGATATATATATATATATATATATATATATATATATCTGGTGGATATATTCAAATCCACCAGAAAATTTTAAAGACTTGAGTTTTTATTACTTTATGTTTGATTAACTTAACTCTGTATTCCGCACTTTGCAAATCTAACAGTTAGATATAAATTGAGTTAGAACCATTTTTCATAAATCTCAAAAAGAAGCCAGAATTACATTCAACCCCCCTTCTGTAATTCTTATTGTATAGTTAGGGAATAACATGCCGTTTCTCAGTCCATATCTCATATGGAGCCTTTTCAACCACTTTTGTCGAAACTGGGTTAAGTGTATATGCAGCCGTTTCTGGAGCATAACCCCATAAACTGATTGAAAGATCCGCTTGACTCATCATCGATCATACCATGTCCAACAAGGTATAATTTCTCCTGTCGGAATCTCTATTCCATTGAGGTGTTTCAGAAGGAGTAGATTGTGATACAATATCACACTCCTTCAATAAACTATTAAATATAAGGCTTAAGTATTTCCCTTCAGGATCTATCTTAAAATTTTTATACTTTCCCCTGCTTGCTTTTCTATTCGGCCTTATATTCTTTGAACATTTTAAAAGAATAAGGTTTATTGTTCATAAGAACCATATATCCATATCTACTGAAATCATCAGTAAATAATATGAAGTAGTATAAGCCACCCATTTCCATCATACACATTTGACCACATGCATCATTATATATAAGTTCTAATCATTCGGTGGCCCTTTCACTGAATCAGGTAAAAGAAGCTTAGTCATTTTATCAATGAGACAAAGTTCGTATCTTTTGTATGATTAATATCAAACTTATCCAAGTATCCATATGTATGTAACTCAGAATTGTGTTTCTCATTAATATGGCTTTAGAGGTAATATTTGATTTGGGTCATCTTAGAACATATAAATTATTAATTAATTATGCAACATTACAAGTCTTATCATTAAAATAGAATAAACAACTATTGTTTATTTATTAAAATGAAATACCTTTCTTATCCTGACAAGATACTGATATATGTATCCGCTAAAAGAAGGCACGTAATAACAATTTACCAAGTTCTCAACTTCGCCTTATGGATGAAATTAGATATCGAGTTCCTCCAACTAGTGCAACAACTTTTGCTCAAATTTTAACCCGATACCTGAAGCTTAATCATTGTTGGTCTTCTTCTTTAGATCTTCCAAATTAGCTCGACAGTTTAACTTCCACTCATTCGGTTATTTCCACATAAGCGATAATCATCTTCTTTAGCAATACCACTGTTAGGCTTTAAAAGACCTTTTGGAATTGGAATTTTGTTTGGCATTGAATAAAATCAAATCTTAACCTTGCCTGTCCACTTTCCTTTCATATTTTCATTCCATGTGTACACCATCAATAGGGACGTAGTTCATGCCTTTACCGTGTTGCTTTCAGCAGTTCTAAACATGCCTAACAACTCAATGAGTGTTTTGTCTATCTCATTCCTTTTGTTTTTAACAAATTGAGAATAAAAGTTGTTCAAATATTATTTGATCAAATTAAGCCGAGTCTTTAAAAAATTCTTAAAACCCAAAATATCAAGGTACGTATACCTATCATGTAACGCCCTCCAAACCCGGGGTATAAGTCTGGGGGTTATGAGCTAATCACCAAACCTGTACAATCTTATTAACAAATAATAAATAAAATGAAACTAAACCCCTTTAACACTAACCAGGACCTTTTTAGGTTGAAGTATGAAAACAAGAACCACTAACTACTTTTATTACAAACCAGCATTCAAAATCTCACAAACTCTTTTTTTTTCAAACCATTGTCTAATTCATTTTAAACTAAGTTCATCTTTTATTCAAACACACATACTATCTATCAACACTCCACCTGCTCGGGCAACTCAAAGCTTTCTTCCTGGATTGGGATCAGCACCTTGGGTTTGAGAGGATCCCGAGGCTTGACCCGCTTCTTTACCACTCGAGTCCTGATGGGTTTCATATTCCTTCTTAACTGAAAACAATAAGGTGAATAACAACAAAAGGGGTGAGCCAAAAATTGCTCAACAAGTCCACAAAATATAAATAGTGTTAAAGCAATTTAAATGAATCTGTAACCCAGGTATATCTGCAAAGATATAACCTCACGAGAATAGAAAGAAGGCCATTACTGGAGAATATAAACGAACTAAACTGGACTCAAGTTTGCAGCTATACCCAGCTGATCAGCCAGGATACAGTGCAGATCTATATCTCACCATATAGATCCCGTCGGGCACCCAGGCACTACGGCCTATCTCAAGGATCCGGTTTTGTTCTGGTCCTTAGGATTAAGTAAACTTAATCCCCAAAGTAGTATTATCCAGTCCCTGGAATAGCAACCAGAACAATCGGTATGCTTTGATATATTCTACTCACCAGAATATATCAATAATTGTGAATGACAATTGGAATATGAACAATGAATTCAAATGAAAAGAATAAATCAAGAATCAAAATGGAATATGAATAAGAGAATTAAAAGAGTATAAGCGTAATAAAAATTTGAAATGAATATTACTATTCTGAAAGTAGAATAGGGGAGAAACTTGCCTTCTGCGCGACTTACTGCAATTAAATCACTTTCGTCTATCACTTACTTGACCTGCCTTGCTGGCTTAGCTTCTGTTAGCAAAATAGACTGGTTAAGTCATTTTGTACTTAAATTACATCTTGAATCGACTTCATTTCGTTCCTATTATCTACCCATGCGCTCATGACTGACTCTTATATTACATATAAGCAAGTAAGACTCGATTAACCAGATAGTACACATAAGCACATAAGCACATAAGCACATAATCATTTTTTTATAGTTAAAATAAATTTTAGAATCAAAATCGACTCGCTGATTACTCCGCTGATCACCTTTTGCCTCATTTCCCATTTTTTCCGGAATTCTTCGGACTCGTCTCGGCACGCATTTCGACTGATAATCAAGTAATTAATAAATTCAACTAATTTCTAGAAGAAATTAGGTCTTCATATTATTTTTAATGAAAAGAATTCATTTTTCTGAGTAAAATGGCTTTTGTTTCGCTCAATTCGGACTAACGGTTGAATTATTATCAATTAAACACTGATAATTCAATTTATTATTCAATATAAGTAATTATTACAAATTTTTAAATCCTAAAATAATTATTTATGAAAAATTGAAGTCAAAAATAATTTTTTTATAATTTTTGGAGTTAAAATAAGTTATGATTTATTGAAAGTTATTTGATTAATTATCGGAATAATTAATCACTTTAATGATTTAATAAATAAATAACTAATAAATAATTAATAATTAATTATTTAATAATTTTAAATAATTAATCCCTAATTATTAGGATTAATCACAATTTATTACAAATATTTAGAACTTATCGTTATTTATTCGATTAGATCGATTATTTATAAATAAATAATCGATGTCATTAACCGGTACGTTAATTATTGAATAAATGAGTTATTATTCGAATCATATTTCAACTCAACGATCCACTACTTGTATTTCTACGAGTTATTCGCGTTTCTCGCATAATTATCGAAACATTATGGTTATTATTACAGTTTATGCGACTTAAATTAACTATCTGTATTTAATTACCTGCTACGAGTAATTATTACGATATTTTACGAACAATTAACTATCGTCTGAATAATAATAATAATATTAATAATCGAACTTATCGTTAAATTACTCGTATAATTACGAATTATTCATTTTATTCCCCTAATTATCGAATCTTTAATCATAGTATTCGATTAATTTTAATACTTAATTATTAAATAATTACTTAATTACTAAATAATAAATAAATAAATAAGTAATTAAATACTTAATTAAATCACTAAATTCGAATTTATATATTAAGAAAATAATTTAGAAATTATTAATAATATTTTTCAGAATTTAAAACTGATTTTTAATTGATTTTCAGAATTAATAAAACTAATTTTATTTTATAAAAATATAATTAAATAATTAAAAATACAGAAACATTTGTCAGAAATCAACCATCTGACAAAACAGATCAAAACCGGGTCAACCATACGGGTCAACCGGGTCACCATCCGGGTCATGAAGAACATGACCGGATTTTTCCAGAATCCGGCGACTTCACCGGATTCCGGTGAATCAATTACAGCCCCAAATCAACACTGTTTGATACGGTTCTTGGGTGCTTTTCATTGCAAATCAACACAACAATCTAATCATAATCAAAACATCCCGGAATCATCTCTGTAACAACTTCTCCGGCCAAAATCGATCAAACACCGACTTCAACTCCGGCCAAAAACCCATCTTTTGATTCTGTAAACGAAACTTAACGTTCTATGGTGCAAATTAAAGCTAAGAACATATACAATCAAAGCCCAAACCTTTCAAGAACCAAAGATTCACAGAAATCATCGAGTTATAATTTGAAAATTCGGTATAAACCCTAATAATCGAACATTGCTATTTAGGTATCGTTTCATCAGTTAAACACCATGAATCAACTGTAAATCACATAACCAAGCTATATCAATCATCAAAACATCAAAATAACCCTGAAATCAAAAAGGCCTAATTCGAACATAAACCCTAGAAATCAAAAATCAAAAACTACGAATTAAAACTTGAAATTGATGCTAGAATTGGAAAGAACAGATCAAAACCTTTGATTTGGTTACTGGAATCACACGGTTTGATGAAGAAATCAGCTGAAAATCTCGCTTTGATTCTCGACCCGATTCAAGTTCTTCCCGACCCGAATTTCAGAGAAAATTCTGATTTTTAATGATTTATTAATTATAATTAATTAATAATTAGGCTATTTATAGTAGTAAAATTAATACTCCTAAATAAAATTAAGGGGCTAATTATACATCTAATAAAAATATTTGGCCCTAATTTTCATAATTTTTGGGTATTAAAATATAATTTATAATTATTTTATATATACAATATATATATATGTCAAAATTTCCCAAAAATTGTGAATAATTCAAAAATACAAAGAAATGGTATAAATAAAAGTCCTATAATTTTATAAAAATAAAAATGTGATTTTTGTGGGATTTTTAACACCCAATGGGGCCCGAAAAAGTCATTTTTCGTAAAACGAGAAAATTTATAAAATATTTAGATGTTCAGAATAATGCGATTGTAAAAGCCGTTTGATGAAAAATAAGGCCCATTATTTTATTTGAAATACTGGCTTTAAAATCATTGTTTAGGTCGTAAAACGTTTGAAATGTAAGCTATGAATGTGAAATAAAATATCTTGAAAATACCTTAAAAATACAGAAATGACACGAAATACACATAACACATAATAATTAGGGTTTAACAGATAATCACACATAAATGACACATTAACATACCACATTTATTATAAATATAATATAATACAGACGTAAATTTCCCAGTCGTTACATATCATCTTTAGAACATGTGGTCCAACTGGATATCATTCTCCCATTAATGCAAAAGTATCATTGTCAAATCTTTCTGACGAGCCTATCCTTTAAACATTCTTTGAAGGTGCTCAATCACATCATAAGAATCACTATGCTCTTGTTGCTTCTAAAGCTCAGCACTCATAATTACAAGCATGAGACATGAAACATTAGTTGCATAATCAATTTGCTTCTATTAAGCATTTTGTTCAGTACATCTTTCATTCTCATCTAGAAGAAATAATAGAGGGGTTTGAGTGACATCCTTGAACCTGAGGACAATCCTCAAGTCCCCATGTCAATTGAGGAAATTATTTCATGTCAGCTTGTCCTTCTCAAGGACTATTACATAGAGAAGTTATTTGGTTATTTGTCATTTTATATCCACAATATTAAAGTACATAAAATGAATTAGTCTACACATGATCATTAAATTATGTTCAAGTGATTATTCATCTATATATATTCACAATATATATCTCCCACTATTTTTATCAAATCAATAGCCCCAACTATTAATTCGGAAAGAATATCTTCTATATCCTTTCTAGTGATCCAAGATCCATATTTCACCATGCGTTAGTTCATCTTTGGCTTTTCTCCTAAAACGTGATTATTTAGGTAGGCAACATTTGTCAATTATATCAACTTTATAACTCTTGGATAGCTTGGTGGAACAACATCTGTTCATATTTATCTAATAAATCTCGTCAAACTCTATGCCTTTAAGTTTACAATTCTATTGTGGTAACTTAGTTAAGTCAAATCCAATAGTAAAAAAGTATTAATATACTTCAACACATCTCCCACGATAGATGGGAGTACTTCGCTTTAGCGAACCCACTCCGTATCGATCTAGGGGTTAACGCATTGGACTCATGAGAAGGCATCTGATCAACTTAATATTAACTTTAGGAGTTTATTAATTTTAAAAAGATCATGATCCCATCATAAAAAGATTCCCAATTTTTCTTGAATAAAATACTTCAAATCAATATTCGTCAATGGTTTGATTTCCAGGTAGTGAGGGAGTCACAACGGTCTCACTTAAAACTCATAACCTTACAAGTTCAATGAACTCGCTAATCATTTGTTTATTTTAAAATCTTAGATCGTTACAGATTTTATCTTGTTTAGCAAGCATGACATGGGTGTCGTATCTAATACATACATCTTAATTTAATTAAACATGTATTATTAAACTACTCTACACATACATTCATCATATGAGCATATATATGTAAAGTACAATAAAGTCAACGTGGTTGGTTATGGCTTCATCCTATGTGATCTTCATCAAGATAATGACAAAGATCTAGGTCAATCTAAGGTGAAAAATAAATACAAGCTAACTATTACATGTCTTTTTTCTTGAGTTTTCTCTTCCTTGTATTGCTTCCTTGGATGGCCTCCATGTAAGATTACCCTTCCTTGATATTAAATATTTATGTCTTAATGTACACTACAAGAATGAAATATAAAAACTAATCTAATGAACTTACAATAAGAACTCGAGTTACATTCAAGATTTATAATTACAAGATCAAACGACATGCAAGACGTATTTAAAAAACCAAAATAATTAACCTAAGATCATAAGCCATAACCATCCAACATTCTGATTAACATATAAGAACATGTTAGAACACATAATCGGATCTTAACATATCATACCCATCATGATATAATCATAAAAACAAAATATAAAAAAATCATAAAAATCAGAATCAAATTCTGAAAACATTAAATCGCTTTTTATAGACAGTAAACGACGTCAAACACCTTACAGGTGAGCCGATGATAGCATTAGCTATCAGTTTTGTTCATACGCTCGATTCCCTATCGAATAGGGTATTCGATCGCGAAAATCGGACACAAGAACCAGAATTCAGAGAATCTACAACATCTTATTCAGAATCCGTATCTAATACGATTCTCATAATAAGAACAAATATAAATTATGTATATATCATGTTAGGTCACACATACTGTAGAAGGGGGTTGAATACAGTGTATACTATAATCAAATCGAATTAAGAACACAAGTATGAAACACAAAATAATCTTATTAATAAAATAGTATTACAATGGAACCGTTCTCTCTCAGTGATGAACAAATATCACGAGAGCTGCTAGGGTTATAATGAATAATATTCTCGATTGTGATAACACATATAGTGTAAACCCTATGCCGTGTTTATATAGACACATAATTACAAGATAATCTTCTAATTGATATCAAATATAAGTCTGCATCCTAAAATATATCAATTAGTTATCTCTTCCTCCAAGTCTTCTATTCTTCATAGAATTCTTCTCCATGCATATCTCTTCTTGTGTTTGTCTTAATCTTCTTTCCTTCAATCAGCCGCCTTCCTTATCTGAATGTCTTCTTAAGTCCTAATATTATCTCCTGATAAATATCTTCTGATATCTTAAGTTCTGATAACTTAAGTTCTGATATCTTGAGTTCTGACTTCAGTATAAGTATTGATTTCCAGTTAAGTCCTGATTTGTCCTGTTAGTCAAGATCTGAAAACTAAACACAAATCATTATTAGACATGACATCACAAATATATCTAACAATCTCCCCCAACTTGTAAATTAGCATAATATACAAGTTTAATAGATATTTGACGATGTCAAAAACATTAAGTACAAATGCATATGAGAATTTGATTAAATAACTACAACTCACAGTCTTTAGAGCTTTTACCATCCTTAAAGTATGATATCAGCTTTCACCTGTATATCCTTTAAAATTTATCAGCTGTAGTTCTTGACTTGGCTTCAGTGTGTGATCTCTCTAATGTCAGGAGTTGTTCTGAGATAGTTCTTTAACAAACTCCTCTCAGCATATTCAAGTTTATTCTGTATCCTCCTTTTTGCATCTTTTAGTTCAACTATATCTTCTCCTATTTGAAAGATAGAAGTCCTGAGATCATTTATTCTTGCTTTCCTTATCTCCTGATCCAGTCTGATGACATAGGCTTTATCAGACTCTAGATTGAATTCAAGTCCCTTAATACCAAGAAATGTAGTGATTTTGGCGGTATTAGGCTTCATCTTAACTATATCACCATTGTGAGCTCTATACTTAGGATAGTATGGTCTGTCAGACTTTACAGATTAAAGTTTCTTCTGCCTTTGAATATCAGATTTTAAGTAACTGGAAGCACCATCTGTTGATCTGTTTTTCACTTGAAGTAGAAATAACACATGTTACAATTCTTCAAAGTACTTCAAACAAATAGCATCCTTTCTTATCTCTAATACCCTCCCATCTGTCATGAAGTATAGCATGATATCTTCTTTTAGCACAGAGTGGTAGACCATTTGTACAGACTCTAGTTGATTCAATCTTTCAGGAGTTGCTCCTACTCCTAGTTCACTCAAAGAAGTTGGATCAGAGGTAGTATTATTTACTCTCTTTTCTTTAGAACTACCCAATCCTGATTTGTCTCTAGCTTCCTTCCCTTGAATAACTCTTGCTTCAAAACCACTTGATGTAGTCTTCAAAGGTTGAGTAGATTGTTGAGCTTTTGTAAACCTAGGTAGTAGAATTTTTGAAGGTTTAACATGAGCAATGTCAGAGGTTTCCGTTCCTTTATCTTCTGATATCAAGCCAACTTGAGCTCTGTCAGAGGTTGCTTGCTTCATTGTAATATCAGAATTTACTAAGTCCTGATCTTGAACAACATGATCTCTGTCAAAGGTTGTTTGAATATTCTTCTTTTTTAAAATTAGACTAGTATCTTCATCATATTTTGCTTTTAGATCCATGATTGGCATATATATCTTTACAGGTTCATCAACTTTAGCTTTGCCCTTGAACCTTGGATCTACCTTTACTTGTGATTTGGCTTTGGATTCAGATTTGGTTGCCTCGGAGTTTGTCTTCTCTTTAATCACAATGCCCTTAGGCTTTGGAGGTTTTTTTGCAGTAATAGAAGCTTTAGACTTGTATTTGACATTTTCTGCTTTAAGTCTGGCTTCTTCTTTCTTCAGACTTTCAAAGTCCATTCCTGGATTGTCTTTGAGAAATAGTCTTTTTGAAATTTCTTCATCAAGCATCTGTAACTTGGGGTCTTGATAGTAGACTGTTGTTTCCTTCCCCTTAAGCTTCAGTGTCTGCATTAACTTTTGTGATTCTTGACTTTCACCCTGTATCAGAACATCAGGCTTAGTCAGGGTTTCTTGAATTTTGTTCACCTTGGCTTGAGTTATTGAGTGCTGACCTTGAAGGTTCCTGGTACTCAATGCATTAACTCTGAGCTGTGCTTTGAAGTCATCATTCACCAACATCTCATCAGCTTTAGCCAGGTGCTCAGCAAGAATATTTGCAGTAGGAACAAAATCAACTTTGTTCCACTCCTTGATCCATTCTTTTCCTCTTGGAGTTTCACTCCAAGGTACTGGTGCATCCTCTCTAACAAAGTTCTTGATTAGATCAGCTTTGCCTAGAACTTGTTGAGGTGCATGTCCTGAAGGACCAGCTGCATCAGCATATAGATTTGTAGCAGCTTCACTGGTATTGTCAGCATTTGCAGCATCAGAACTTACAAAGCCTGCGAAATCAGCTTCCTCTGATAAAATGATAGTGTGTGAGGCTGTAGAGGTTTCAAAATCATCCTCTAAGTTCTGATCAACATCCAAATTTTCATGCTCACCAAATATCTGATCTTCATCATCTAGATTCAGAAGAGGTGCTGTTGGAATATCTACATTGAAATCAGCATCTAAAATTGGTGTTGTGAAAGGAATATGTCCTAAGTCCAATCATGTATGGGGATTTAGGAATAACTTTTATGTAATCTGTTTTGATTTCATTGATATTAATAAAAGATTTGTTTTGTTTTTATTACGGGCTCTATCTCTTTAAGTGTTTAAATAAGATATACCATAGTTTAGAGTAAAGCTTTTATGGATTATGATGAGATCATAATAGTGAGACCTAAAAGATGATAACTCTAAACTTAAATAGTTCCTGGTCATAGGATTACTAACTGGTAATTAATAATCCGCAAAGATCGGTACATATTATGCTTGCTTCATTTTGAAGGATGTCTGTTCTCATAGATATTTGTGTGGTGACACTATAGCCAGTATGTAGGTGCTTATTATAGAATAAGTTCACTGAACATGACTCGCACAGCTGAACAACTGATGGAGTTCACTCACGTGTCAGCAGTTGTTCACATAGTGATAGTTGTACAAGTATCCTTAGACTTGAGGTCATCATAGTCATCTTGTGTACACTGAACTATGCTTTGGTTTAGTTCTTAGTCTCCAGGGACAATTATTAGGGCTCTACTGGGTATAGGAATTTGTACACGAAGATAGTGTATGATCAATAAAGGATCTACCCTTTCCAGTGAAGGAAGCGAATGTTCAAGGCTGATCCACTTATGCAGTTCAGGAATCTCTGGCCAGAATGAATGAAATTATAAAGGAGTTTCTAATTTGCATAGAACTAAGCATAGTAAATGGTAAGCAAGTGATTAAATTAGATAGGCTTGACACAAGATCCATGCCTTGTATTTAATCAGGACATTGTAGGGTAGAAGGAGTTTATTGTACGGTAACTATTCACTGAATAGGTTCTTGGTATTCTAAGCAGTGAATTCGTATTATCCGTATAGTCGCGATATGCTGAGAAGTATCCCTCACGATGTAGAATAAATATGATTAATTAATTAATCATATTTAATAAATTAGAGAATTTATATAAATAATGATAAAATAGTTTTATTATTATTTATTTCTACTACCGGCTTAATATTGAACCTACCGGGTCACACCATTAAAAGAGAATGATTTAATGGTGGAGGAATTAATTAATAATGGCTGATAATTATTTATTTATGAAATAAATTATTAATTGGCAAATTTAATAATTGATTAAATGAGATTTAATTGATTATAAATTAAGTAAGAAAAGTACTTAATATTATTAATCAAGAATTTAATTTTTGGAAATTAAATCAAGAGAGAGAATTATTTCTAAAGTGTTTAGAAAAAGGATTAATAATTAAAAGGTGTTTTAATTATTAATGAGAATAATAAATGGGTTAATAATAATAATATTTTATGGGAAAATTTCAGCTGAAAATTTTGCCTATAAATATACTATTATAAACCCTATTTTTATTTTAACCCAAAACAACCCAAAAATTTTAGAAAAACCTAATTCTCTCCACCTCCTCCTCCTCCTTAACGTCACTTTCTAGGTGGATACCGGTGGAGTGCTTCACGTTTGAGGAGCAGCTGCTAAGGATCTCCGATCGTTGCTTTTGGATCGCTATTAAAGGTTAGTAATCGATTCATATGTTTTAATCACGATTTATATGCTTTTATTTGGATTTTATATGTGTAAAAGTGTTTTACCATGCCTCCGCTGCAATTAAAATCCATCATTGGTATCAGAGCATATGTTGTATGCATATAGATCTGTGGTAAAAATTTCAGAATTTTATGTGCTTTTATGAATTAATTATGATTTTTACAAGTTATATTATGGATTAATTATGTCTGATGAGAAATCGTTTCTCAGAATAATTTTGAATGTTGATCTGGGTTCTATAAGTGTTGTAGATCGTCTGGGTATTTTTTTCATAATTTTATGATGTATAGATTATGTATTATGTATTTTTGAAGTTGTATCATTAATAATTCGTGATTAGATATGTATATATATAATCTGTTGTATATATATATTGTGTGTGCTGTTGTTGAATGGAACGGAAAGAAAGAAGACAGACAAGCATAGATGTCAGGTACGGCGCACGGCAGAAGCTACAGGCGGTAGCTGCAGGCGCGTGTAGCGCACGCGCGCACGGGAGGGTGTGGCACATTCCGGGAATGCGTTACACACTGTGGCGCATTCACGGAATGCGTTACACCTTTTAATGGCTTAAAACGGTTGTAACGCATTCGCATTACCAGAATGCGTTACAGGGCTTGTAACGCGTTCCTGTAATGCGTTACATCCCGTCTGTTATTTTTAAATTTGATTTCTGGGAGTTTCGTAACTCCGTTTTGGGCGTGCAATATATCGTTGGATTCGTTTTTACGAGACAGATCTAATGGAGTGATCACATTTTAGTTTATATAAAAGTTTTGAACTGTTTATATTTCCGAAAGTGTTTTAAAGTTGTTTTTAATTGTTTTAACTGCTTTTAAATGCTTCATGTGATACATAGAGATGTATAATGCTTAGACTAATATGCTAGATGATGTAACATGTCTACTTTGATGTTTATTCATATTTTTATATGTGATATATGCTTAGTTTATCATGCGATGATAGATTTAGGTGAACTTAAATGAACATAAGGCGTTTGTTAGACAACCTAGTATAGTGAAATTATTTCATAACCTTAATAATAATATTATGAATACAATCATGAGATTCTTGTGTTTATGAAACACGTAATTGAATATGAATTTTCGATATGAGAGAAAGGATGATTCTGTCAACAACAGATTTCTATCTGTAAGAAAGGGTTATTAAGTGACGACTCTTGACAATGCTCCACCCGATCTGGGAATCATCTGATTATTGATTATTGATTTGAAATATTTAATTTAAAAAAAGAATCTCTTTATAATATGATTATGATTGTAACGTAATATAATCCCTCTAAAATTAAATAATATCAAGTAGTAATTGGCCAATGACACAACGGGCTTGTGTCGGTCATAGCCTTCCAACATGATAGAAAAGTAGTTCTTATTTTTGAATCATTGTCGGTTCGTGCTACAGTCGAGGGCTTTGATTTTGAAATAAGAAATACTTGTCTATTACATAGAGATGTGTACATTGAATTAGAATCTAAAGGTCGGTACGTGCCACAGCCGTGGGCCGTTGGGGACTGATTCAATTATACGGAATGTTGGGTTAGACTTGACTTAGAATATTGAGTTTGTCATGCCACAGCCGTGACTCAATTATTCAAGAGGCTAAAGTTTGATTAGGGAATAACATAAGATGTAATTGACAAGAGTTGTCAGCCTATTGAACATTACATGGCGGTTCGTGCTACAGCCGGGGTTGTGTAATGGAATGTAGGATCCCTATTCCCACTAGCATTATGAATGCTTAATTTTTCACGTAGGGGGTTGAATAAATTAGATAAACTAGTGGGAGCAACTTATGAATGAAGACCTGATTCATATAGTGTTTTTAAAATGAAATTGAATATTTTCTAAGTGTTGTTATGTGTTTATCATTTACAGATTTACAATATATATTATGTCTTCTGCACTATCACTCAGGAGCATACTGGATGCTCACAAGTTGACTGGTCCTAATTATGCTGTCTGGCTTCAAAACTTGAGAATTGTTCTCAGGATTGAGAAGGTGGAATACGTTATTAACTCACCTAAGCCTACTGAACCTGCTAGTGATGCACATAATGATGAACATGTTGTGTATCGTAAGTGGGTAGATGATGCAAATGTTGCTCAATGCATCATGCTAGCTTCCATGAACATTGAGCTACATAAGCAACATGAGTATATGGATGCTCACACTATCCTCATGCATCTACAAGAGTTGTATGATGTGGCAGGGAGGATAACTCGATATGAGATATCGAAGGAGCTGTTCGGTTGTAGGATGTCTGAGGGATCATCTGTGAATGACCATGTACTTAAGATGATCAATTTGATTGAACATCTTGGACAACTTGGTTTTGCCATGGATGGGGAGCTGAGCCAAGACCTGGTCTTGCAATCGCTTCCGAGTTCGTTCTCGCAGTTTGTTGTGAACTTTCACATGAATAAGTTGGATGTCAGCCTGCCTGAACTCCACAACATGTTGAAGACTGCGGAATCGAATTTTCCCCCTAAGTAGAGTTCTGTTCTTCTAATTGGTGAAGGTTCCAATGCTAAGAAAAGGAAGAGGAACCCTTCCAAGAAGAAGAAAGTAGGTGAGAAAATGCCGGTTCCACCAAAAGCTGAAGACCCCAAGAGCAAAGTTGTTTGCTTTCACTGTAACAAGGTGGGGCACTGGAAGAGGAACTGCAAGGTTTACCTTGCAGAATTGAAGAAGAAGAAGGGTAGTGAGACTACCGCTTCTGATTCAGGTATGTTCATGATAGAAGTGAATATATCATTAAATCAAATTTCTACTTGGGTATTAGATACCGCCTGTGGTTCTCATATCTGCAATTTGTTGCAGGGACTAAGGAGAAGTAGGACTCTTGAGGAAGAGGAGGTGATTCTATTGATGGGAAATGGAGCAAGAGTTGCTGCTGAAGATGTAGAATCATTTCATTTACATATGCCTACGGGCAAGACTATTGTTTTTTAAATAATTGTTATTTTGTTCCCTCGATTGTGAGGAATATTATTTCTATTCCCATGTTAGACTTGGCTGGATTTTCATTTATTATTGAGAATAATGAATGTTCTATTCTTAGAGATAATATTCTTTATGGACGTGGTACTTTAAATAATGGTCTGTATAAATGTGACATAATTTACTTCAGATTGAACAAACTAATAAAAGAAAAGGGATGATGAAAATGTCACTTCATTATGGCACTGCAGTCTCCATTTAGTAGACTTGGAGAGAGGGCTGCAAATTTGCTAGGATTGGTACGCACAGATGTATGTGGACCAATGTCTACGCAAGCCATGGGAGGATTTTCGTACTTCATTACTTTCATAGATGATAGATCTAGATTCAGATATGTGTATTTGATGAAATACAAGTCTGAAGCCTTTGAAAAGTTCAAAGAGTATAAGTATGAAGTGGAGAAACAAACCAAACATAGTATTATAATTCTTCGATTAGATCGAGGTGGTGAATACTTGAATGGAGAGTTTCTAGATTATCTCAAAGAAAATGGTATAGTCTCCCAGTGGACTCCTCCATATACTCCACAGCTGAATGGGGTATCTGAAAGGAGAAATCGAACTCTATTAGACATGGTTCGGTCCATGATGAGCTATGCAAATCTTCCAGTATTCCTATGGGGTTACGCATTGGAAACCTCAGCATATTTACTGAATAAGGTGCCTTCCAAATCTGTTCCTCAAACTCCGTATGAGATATGGAAAGAAAGGAAACCGAGTCTTAAACACGTTAAGATTTGGGGATGTCCAGCTTATGTCAAGAAAGTTGACCCAGATTAGCTGGAATATCGATCCATAAAATGTAGTTTTGTTGGATATCCTAAAGAGACTTTAGGGTATTACTTTTACACCGATCATCGGTGTTTGTCTCCAGACATGCTACCTTCTTAGAAAAGGAGTTTATCCTTCAAGGAAACAGTGGGAGCAAAATTGAACTTGATGAAGTTCAAGAAGCACAAACTACTACGGATCAAGTGGAAACACCTGTTCTGACTGAACAACCTTCTGTGGAATAGCCCATTCGTAGGTCAGGGAGAGTGTCTCGCCAACCTGAGAGGTAATATGGCCTTGTCATTGAGAATGACAATGAGTTGTCGATCATTGATGATGACGACCCTGTGACCTATAATGAGGCTATGAGTAGTGTTGACTCAGAGAAATGGCATAGTGCCATGAAATCCGAAATGAAATCTATGTATACGGGATACAAAAGAATGATTAGAGCAGATGGCCAGGTGGAGACCTTTAAGGCCAGGCTTTTGGGAAAAGGATTCAAACAAAGGCAATGGATTGACTTTGATGAAATATTTTTACATGTAGCCCTGTTAAAATCAGTTCGGATTTTGCTTGCGATTGCTGCTTACTACGACTATGAGATCTGGCAATTAGCCAGATGGTTTTCTTTCCAAGAGAAATGAAAACCTAGTGTGTAAGCTGCTGCAAACCTTATGTGGTTTAAAGCAAGCTTCTCGTAGATGGAACATCCATTTTGATGAGATAATCAAAGAGTTTGGTTTTATGAAAAACGTAGATGAACCATGTGTCTACAAAAGGGTTAGTGGGAGCGCGATAACATTTCTTGTGTTGTATTGAAATAGAGTTGACACACATAACAACATAGCAGACCCACTCACAAAGCTACTTTATGAAAGTCACTTTGATCGTCATTAAGACTAGATGGGTATTAGATACTAGAGTGATTGGCTTTAGTACAAGTGGGAGATTGAAAGGAATATGTCCTAAGTCCAATCATGTATGAGGATTTAGGAATAACTTTTATGTAATCTATTTTGATTTCATTGATATTAATAAAAGACTTATTTTGTTTTTATTACGGGCTCTATCTGTTTAAGTGTTTAAATAAGATATACCATAGTTTAGAGTAAAGCTTTTATGGATTATGATGAGATCATAATAGTGAGACCTAAAAGATGATAACTCTAAACTTAAGTAGTTCCTGGTCATAGGATTACTAACTGGTAATTAATAATCCGCCAAGATCGGTACATACTATGCTTGCTTCATTTTGAAGGATGTCTGTTCTCATAGATATTTGTGTGGTGACACTATAGCCAGTATGTAGGTGCTTATTATAGAATAAGTTCATTGAACATGACTCGCACAGCTGAACAACTGATGGAGTTCACTCACGTGTCAGCAGTTGTTCACATAGTGATAGTTGTACAAGTATCCTTAGACTTGAGGTCATCATAGTCATCTTGTGTACACTGAACTATGCTTTGGTTTAGTTCTTAGTCTCCAGGGACAATTATTAGGGCTCTACTGGGTATAGGAATTTGTACACGAAGATAGTGTATGATCAATAAAGGATCTACCCCTTCCAGTGAAGGAAGCGAATGTTCAAGGCTGATCCACTTGTGCTAGTTCAGGAATCTCTGGCCAGAGTGAATGAAATTAGAAAGGAGTTTGTAATTTGCATAGAACTAAGCATAGTAAATGGTAAGCAAGTGATTAAATTAGATAGGCTTGACAAAAGATCCATGCCTTGTATTTAATCAGGACATTGTAGGGTAGAAGGAGTTTATTGTACGGTAACTATTCACTGAATAGGTTCTTGGTATTCTAAGCAGTGAATTCGTATTATCCGGATAGTCGCGGTAAGCTGAGAAGTATCCCTCACGATGTAGAATAAATATGATTAATTAATTAATCATATTTAATAAATTAGAGAATTTATATAAATAATGATAAAATAGTTTTATTATTATTTATTTCTACTACCGGCTTAATATTGAACCTACAGGGTCACACCATAAAAAGAGAATGATTTAATGGTGGAGGAATTAATTAATAATGGATGATAATTATTTATTTATGAAATAAATAATTAATTGGCAAATTTAATAATTGATTAAATAAGATTTAATTGATTATAAATTAATTAAGAAAAGTTCTTATTATTATTAATTAAGAATTTAATTTTTGGAAATTAAATCAAGAGAGAGAATTATTTCTAAAGTGTTTAGAAAAAGGATTAATAATTAAAAGGTGTTTTAATTATTAATGAGAATAATAAATGGGTTAATAATAATAATATTTTATGGGAAAATTTCAGTTGAAAATTTTGCCTATAAATATACTATTATAAACCCTATTTTTATTCTAACCCAAAACAACCCAAAATTTTTAGAAAAACCTAATTCTCTCCACCTCCTCCTCCTTAACGTCGTTTTCTTGGTGGATACCGGTGGAGTGCTTCACGTTTGAGGAGCAACTGCTAAGGATCTACGATCGTTGCTTTTGGATCACTATTAAAGGTTAGTAATCGATTCATATGTTTTAATCATGATTTATATGCTTTTATTTGGATTTTATATGTGTAAAAGTGTTTTACCATACCTCCGCTGCGATTAAAATCCATCATGTTGTTGGTGGAGTATGTTGAAGAATGGTTGGAGCTTCTATGTACAGAACCTCAGGCACAGCAAAGTTGTCAATATCTATTTCAGCACTTGTACCTGGGTCTTCAACATGTACTTGTTCAATGATAGGAGACACAGGAGGTGTAGGCACTCTGTCTTGAATAGTTTCTTCAACTTGAACTGGAGACATTGGAGGTGTAGATTCAGTGGCTTCAGCAAATTTTGGTTGTGTAGATGGAAGGGATTCAATCACAATTGGCTCTTTTGGGATTAGAGATTCCTGATCCCCTTCCTTAGCTGCTGCTTCCACATCCTCTGAATCTGACTCAGTTGTGTCCCTGTTAGCTCTTTGTTTCTTCCATCTCTTCAAGGATGGAGAGACTTTGGGAGCTTTGTCATTAGAATGTATCTTTCTAAGCCTTTTCAGGGGCCTAGAACTCCCAGTTTCCTTTGTTTTCTGAGGAGACACTTCATCAGCTGCTTTTGCAGCAGGTTCTGATGTTTGAACCTATGCCTCATCTTCTGATTCATCTCTCAGAATCATCCTCCTTTTTTTCTGATGTGACTGAGGTACTATCTTAGTCCTTTTTGCTCTAGAAGAAGCAGGCTTCACTGGAGTATGTGCTGATGGTTGAGTGGCATGTTATGATGTGAGTGGTTGTTGAGTGACAGGAATAGGTGTTGATGGCTGTTGTGTGTTGGTGGGTTGGACATCAGGATATAAAGGTGTATAGGTTTTTGGATCAGCATTTACCAAGACCTGTTTTACTGATTGAGGGATTTGTAAAGGTCTCAAAACTCTCTTCTTGATATCAGAGTTTAACAGGTCATTAAAGGCCCTTTTTGCAAGCTTAAAGGGTGAAATTTAGTCACTAAATAGTTGGGGTTCATCAACACAACATAAACTATATATAAGCTGACAGAATCTAGAAAAATATACTACATTCCTATCTTCTGTCATCTTATCCCTTATAAAACCTTGCACAACACTTGCATAATCAAAATGAGTTTGATTTATAAGAGCATACCCGATTTACTGACTCGGAATGGGAATAGCATCAAAGTTGGAGCATTTATTTGCGAATGCCTTGGTGATGCAGTCAAAGAAATAACTCCATTCCTTTCTGATATGTGATCTTTTCAATTGACCCAACTTTCCCAAGCTTTGCTCATAGCCCAAATTGGCCATAAGCTGCTGTAATACAAGCTCCTCTACTGTTGAGAATGTACAGTCTTCAGGTAAATGGAGAGCTTTACGAACAGTCGATTTAGTAACCATATACTCGACATCTCCTGATGTGAAAATTATGCTTGGAGAACCAGCAGCACCACCATCATCATATAACCCAGTTCGCCAAAACATCAACACTTGTTTCCAAGAAATAGATTGAGGTTGAGTCAGAGCATACCCAATCTCACTATGAGTTAAGAAATCTTGTACAAAATGAAGTTCCGAAGGAGCTTCACTCTTAGTGAGAATGGCAGCATAGTTGTTGGGGAAGAACTTTGCTCTATTAAAGATTATATCCTTGGGTGCCATTGAAAATAGGTGAGAAGTTAGAATGCCTGAAAAGTGTTTGATAAAATGTCTGTATTATAAACCGTCAGAAAATATGAGAGAATAAGAAAAAGAGAGAGAGTGAAGAGTATAGAAATGTAAATAAAAGATTTGAAAATCTTTTATCTCTTTTACTTAGACAACCCACGTGACAACAATTATTGAAGAATGGAACAGACGTTACACCTGTCAGCCACGCAGTAGTTAAGACAGTAGTTAATGGGCACGGGAAATAAGTAATGATTACTATGCACATGTAGTTTTTCAAAAAAAAAAAACTGTCCCCACTAAACAAATGATTATTACTGTCTTTATCTCACATAAACCAATATTCTGATAAAATATAACCGTTCAAGTATTGACTTAAAAATAAATCAAGGAAATAAATACTGCCACGTCAGTATCAGAACTTGATCATTATCAGAATTTAAAAGTCATCAGAATATGGCTCCTTTACTCAAAAAGTGAATGTTTATTTCTGTAATTCTTCACACAAATACTGATATGGTTTCTACAGAACTTAATCATCAGAACTTCCATCAGAACTTGTCCTCAGAATTTATGCAACTGACACTTAAACTGTTCATCTAAAACAACATTGATCACCACAGTGATTTTCATCATTCATATGGAGTGAGTGTGTGCATTAAGCTAAATATCAGACAAAGAGTAAAGTCTGATTCACTTCAGTATATCTTAGAAATAAGGCATAACTAAGAACTTTGCTCAAAATCTGTCATTAGTCTGAAGTCTACTATAGAATGAGTTCATGCATGAGTCCCCCTCAACTTTTTTATGCTCATTTTATGCATCTTTTGAAATTCCTTTTTATAGTGGCTTCTCAGAATTTATGCTATTATCAGAGTATTTCTCCAGTAATCAAAGAATGTGAAAAGTCCCCAAGAAAATTTTATTTTGCTTTTCTAATGCATATTACTTAATACCAACAATGCACTTGGGTCTTCCTTTCCACATACATTTTTCTCTAGATCTCAAAGGAGTACCTGATATTTATTTATTTTAATTTTTTTTTACTTTTTCTTTTGATAAGTGAGGCTTATCAGCACTTAGTACATCTATCAGATTTACAAATATCAGAACTTAACAAATAAGAAGCATTATTCTAATTTTTGACTTAGTAATAAGATACACAAATTAAACCTAACCAAGCTCAATATCAGAATTTGCTTGTGTTAAAAGATTTCCACATAAACAATTACTTCAAACATGGGATCTTTAGTATATTAGAGACTACTAGGTCAGCATCTAGCACAGTTATCCTCATTGGATTGAATAGTCACAGAAACATTCATATCACTATCAGAGTTTAGAAATTCACATCAAACAACAATCAACACTTAGTAAATTTTAATCTAAGCACATATTACATAAAGATAGTAATATCTGTAAATACTGATCATAAAGTCTGATGTATCAGAACATAAACTAAGCAGATTTAGGGAAAGAACCTGAAACCATTCCAAGTTCATTTAAAAGTAGCTTCACATAGTGGTTTTGTGAAGATATCTGCTAGTTGTTGATCTGTTGGAAAAAAATGCAATTCCACTCTACCTTCCATCACATGTTCCCTTATGAAGTGGTACCTAATGCTGATGTGCTTTGTCATTGAGTGTTGAACTGGATTACCTGTCATAGCAATAGCACTTTGATTATCACAGTAAACAGGGATTTTAGAAAATTCTAACCCATAATCCAGTAACTGATTCTTCATCCAAAGAATCTGTGCACAACAGCTTCTTGCAGCAATGTACTCTGCCTCTACAGTTGATGTGGAAATTGACTTTTTTTTCTTGCTAAACCAAGAAACTAATCTGCCTTCAAGAAATTGGCAGCTTCCACTTGTGCTTTTCCTGTCAATTTTGCACCCTGCAAAATCTGCATCTGAGTAACCTATTAGCTTAAAGTCTGATTCCCTAGGATACCACAATCCCAGATCAGCTATACCCTTAAGGTACTTGAAAATTCTTTTCACAGCTGTTAAGTGAGGTTCTCTTGGATCTGCTTGAAATCTTGCACAAGACAGGTAGCATACATAATATCAGGTCTACTTGCAGTTAGATAGAGTAGTGAGCCAATCATACCTCTATAATCAGTAATATCTACTGATGTACCAGTATCCTTATCCAATTTTGTTGCAGTGGCCATAGGAGTGGATGCACTTGAACAGTCTTGCATTCCAAATTTCTTCAACAAATTTCTGGTGTACTTAGATTGACAAATAAAAGTTCCTTCTTCATTCTGCTTGACTTGAAGGCCCAGAAAATAGCTTAGTTCTCCCATCATACTCGTTTGATATCTTGACTGCATTAGCTTGGCAAACCTTTTACAAAGTCTGTCATTTGTAGAACCAAAAATGATATCATCAACATATATCTGCACCAAAACTAAGTCCTTTCCATGGTTGAGATGGAAGAAAGTTTTATCAATAGTCCCTATATTAAATCCACTTTCCAGAAGAAACTGAGCTAATGTCTAATACCATGCTCTTGGAGCTTGCTTAAGGCCATAAAGTGCTTTTTCAAGTCTGTAGACATGATTAGGAAATTTTGAATCTACAAAACCTGGAGGTTGTTCAACATATACTTCTTCTTCCAATTCTCCATTAAGAAAAGCACTTTTTACATCCATTTGAAAGACTGTAAACTTTTTGTGAGCAGTATAAGCCAAAAATATCCTTATGGCTTCCAATCTAGCAACTGGTGCAAATGTTTCATCATAATCAATAACCTCCTATTGAGAGTATCCTTTTGCAACCAACCTTGCTTTATTTCTTGTAATTATGCCATCACTGTCAGTTTTGTTTCTGAACACCCATTTTGTACCAACAACTGATCTGTTGTTTGGTCTTGGCACTAGGGTCCAGACTTTATTTCTTTCAAATTCATTTAACTCTTCCCGCATTGCTTGCACCCAATCAACATCTTGAAGAGCTTCTTCCACTTTCTTTGTTTCAGCCTGAGAAAGAAAAGAATGATAGAGACATTCATTTGATATTGTTGTTGTTCTAGTTCTAATACCTGCTTCAGGATCTCTAATAATCAAGTCAGGTGTATGTGCTTTAGTACACTTCCTTGCAGATGGAAGGTTATCTCTAGAACTGGATGCTCCCCCATGATCCATGCTGTCTCCATCAACATTTTCTGATGCTCCCCCTGAAATTATGCTCTCTAAGTTGGATCCTTCAGAATTTGAGTATCCAGAATTATCAGAACTTGGCCCATCAGAACTTGATGAATCAGAATTTGAGTTTCCAGAATTATCAGAACTTGGCCCATCAGAACTTGATGAATCAGAACTTGAAGAGCCTGTTCTAGGTTCCGATGCTTCTTGAGATGTGGTTGGATCTTCAATATGCTCCCCCTGCATAGGTGCATTTTCCTTTGGCTTAGTCACCACAGTTTCAATAACATCAGAGTTTAACCCATCAGAGTTTGCAGTATCAAGATTTAGACTATCAGAATTTACAGAATCAGAATTTAAAGCTTCATTCTCAAATCTCAGCTGATCATGATCTTTGAAATCTTCAAGTCCAATAATCTTCTTATCATCAGAAGAGACATTGATAGATTCCATGACAACCCTTGTTCTTAAATTGTAAACTCTGAAGGCTTTTGTGGAAAATGGATATTCAACAAAAATTCCTTTATCAGCTTTTAGATCAAATTTGGATAGCTGTTCAGGATGAGTCTTAAGAACAAAACAATTGCATCCAAATACATGAAAGTACTTCAGATTTGGCTTCTTTTTCTTCACCATCTCACAAGCAGTCTGCATAGCTTCAGCCCAAAAGTAGGTTGGTAACTTTGCTTCATCAAGCATAGTTCGTGCAGCTTCAATAAGAGTTCTATTCTTTCTTTCAACAACTCCATTTTATTGTGGAGTTCCAGGAGCAGAAAATTCCTGCTTTATTCCATGGTCTTTGCAGAACTCTTCCATAATCATATTCTTGAACTCAGTGTCATTATCACTTCTTATAATTTTCGCAGAGTCTTTGACCAATTTATCCAGTTGTTTGACATGATCAATCAAGATATATGCAGTTTCACTTTTTGTGTGCAAGAAATACACCCATGTATATCTGGTAAACTCATCTACTATGACCATAGCATATTTCTTCTTTGTAATAGACATGACATTCACTGGACCAAATAGATCAACATGTAGTAGGTGATAAGGCTCAAGAATTGAAGATTCAGTCTTGCTCTTGAATGAAGATTTTCTTTGTTTTGCCTTTTGACAGGAATCACAGAGGCCATCATGAGCAAATACTGAATTTGGCAGTCCTCTCACAAGATTTTTCTTGACTAGTTTATTTATATTGTTGAAATTTAAATGAGAGAGTTTCTTGTGCCAATCCCAACTTTCTTCAATTGATGCTCTACTTAACAGACATATTGAAGAACCATCAAAACTTGTTGAAAGCTTGGCTTCATAAATGTTACCATGCCTGTATCCCTTTAGAACAACTTTGCCGGTAGATTTGCTTACAACTTCACAGTGTTCTTCAAAGAAATCCACATGATAACCTTTGTCATAGATTTGACTAACACTTAGCAGATTGTGTTTAAGTCCTGAGACTAGGGCTACTTTTTCAATGATGACATTCCCAATATTGATATTGCCATATCAATATCCCAGAGTTTTTCCCATGATGCCATTTCCATAAGAAACTCCTGGGCCAGCTTTCTCCACAAAGTCTGATAACAGGGCTTTATTTCCAGTCATATGTCCTGAACATCCACTATCCAGAACTAGGATGTTTTTCTTGTTGCCCTGCAATCACAAAGATAACTAATGATTAGTTTTAAGGGCCCAGACTTGCTTGGATCCTTTGGCCTTATTAAGTTTGTTAACATTTGCAGCAGATTTAACATCAGAGTTTATGTTAACATTTTTCTTATCAGAATTTACAGTATTCGACTTTGTATCAGAACTTACACTAGAAGGAATAATGTTAACTTTCTTCAAAGAAGGTTTTATTTGATAATAATCATAGTACAAACTATGATATTCCTTAAAAGTATAAATGGAATGCCATAAACTACCACAATGAATACAAGGATTTTGTGGTTTAAACCTAACAGACTGTCTCCTAACTCCTGATTTAGGAGGTAAAGAATTTATATCCTTATTCTTCTTGCAAAAAGAAGCAAGATGGTTAGTGTTTCCACAGTTATTGCATTTCTTTCTAGGAGCATTAGGAACAGACTTATAATTACTGCTTTTGTTCACACCTTCCTTTCCATTCCTATTTTTCCTAGGTGGCTTTACCTTGTTTACATCCTTAATCTCTTTCAGCTTGTACTTAAGCTACTTCTTTGTCATTCCTGTTTCACTTTTTGTTGTATATATGTTGTGTATTTGATGATTACTTGAACAAAACACCTTAGTAGATTTTACTTAGTGATATAATGTAGCACTCGATGGATAAGATTTATAGTCCCGGCGGATGACTCATTATAGTCCCGACAGATGATGTCTTATTATCCATCGAGTGAGTAGTTTATGTAACAATAAGTCTGTAGCACATTTCTGCATTAACCATTGTGTAGATTCTGTAAGTAGTATTCAAGTCATGTTGACTTTAACTAGATATGCAGAATAGGTTGATTAATTGTACATAGATGATATCTTGTAATTCTGCATAAGTGAAATGAAGTCAAGTGCCAGTTTGCTACCCGATGGATAACCTACAATGAAGTCGACAGATGATCAAATAGACAACCCGACAGATGATCAATATCCCGACGGATGATCAATATCTCGACGGATGATCAATCTCGATGGATGATCATGAACCCGATGGATGAAGAATTCAAACATCAGTTGATAGTGACAACACAGTCACATGCGTCGAGTGGATGCAAATGGATTGTGGTAGCCTATTCAACTGGGTTTTCCAGAACAAAGAAGCATTACCATTTCCATGCTATTATGAAGATATTCAAAGATGCTGGAATAGAGTAATGAAGTAGCATTGTATTAGATTAGATAGTTTTTGTTTTTATTATCTTGTCTTATTACTTTGTAATCTTGGTGATATATAAACCAAGAAGTATGAAATAGAAACAAGAATCTGAGAAACAACAAGAGAAACATTTGTGAGCAGAATTCTTAGCATTTCTCTGTATTCTCAGCAGTTCAATATTTGTAAGCAGCTGTGAGCATTCTTGCACACAGGGTTCTCTCGATATATAATATATATCTCTGATGGAATCAGTCAAATTCACCAGGAAGTTTTTAAAGACTCTTGTTTTTAATTACTTGTGTTTTGATTCACTTAAGTTTTATTCCGCATTATGCTAATCAATACACTTATATTTATATTTGAGTTAGAACATTTTATTTTAAGAAAAAGTTTCAAGAATTCCATTCAACCCCCCTTCTGTAATTCTTGTCATATTGTTAAGGGACTAACAATTGGTATCATAGCAAGCTCTTAACTTACAAAGAGTTTAAAGATCAAAACAATACAGCAAGATGAACAAGAAGGATGTTGGAGTCAAGATTCCTTTTCTGGATAAAGATAATTACCATCATTGGAAGGTAAAGATGCATCTTCATATGCTTTCTCAAGATGAGGCCTATGTGGACTGCATAGAAAGAGGCCCTCATGTTCCAATGAGAGCTGTAACAGGAAACGAGCCATCAGTTCCCAAGCCAAGGCATGAATGGTCTGATCCTGACATTGAACAAGTCAGGAAGGATAAAAAGGCCATGAATATTCTGTTTAATGGAGTTGATGGAGATATGTTTGACAATATTATCAACTGCAAAACTGCCAAAGAAGTTTGGGATACAATACAGATCATCTGTGATGGCACTGAGAAAGTTAGAGAAAATAAGATGCAGCTCCTGATTCAGCAATATGAGCATTTCCATAATGAAGTAAGTGAGTCTCTCACTGACATCTTTAGTAGGTTTCAGAAACTACTAAATGCTCTAAAGTTGCATGGAAGGGTCTATCAAACTAAAGATTCCAATTTGAAATTCCTTAGATCTCTTCCAAAGGAATGGAAACCAATGACAGTCTCATTAAGAAACTCACAAGATTATAAGGAGTTTACTTTGGAGAGACTGTATGGCATCCTGAAAACCTATGAGCTTGAAATAGAGCAGGATGAAAGGATGGGGAGAGGAAAGAAGAAAGGAGGATCCATTGCACTAGTTGCTGAGTTGGAAAAGGAGAAGGAAGTGAAGATGGAAGCTGTTGAATCAACTTCAAGGGTCTGTGAGAACAAGGGCAAGGGGCTTGGAGTAGAAAGTGAAGATTCATTGAGCCAGGATGACATGGAGGACATTGATGAACACCTAGCATTTCTTACGAGGAGATTTTCCAAGCTCAAGTTCAAGAAGAACTTTGGAGCAGCCAAGACAAATAGAAACATGGTGGATAAATCCAATTCAAATGTTTCAAATGTGGCTTGGCAGGGCATTTTTCCAGTGAGTGTAGGAAGTCAGATTCCAGTAAGAAAAAGTTTGAGCCAGTGGATTATAAGCAAAAATACTTTGAGCTGCTCAAACAAAAGGAAAGGGCTTTCATAACACAAGAAAATGACAGGGTAGCAGATGGTCTGGATGAAGATAAAGATGTCAGCTATGTCAATCTAGCCCTAATGGCCAAGTCTGATGAGACAGAAACAAGTTCCTCAAGCAATCAGGTAATTACTACAAACCTTGCACATTTATCTAAAGCTGAGTGTAATGATGCCATTAATGACATGTCTACAGAGTTATATCATTTGCGTGTTACACTTAAGTCTCTTACTAAAGAAAATGCTAAAATCAAAGAAAACAATTTGTTTTTAAGTGAGAGGAATAATGTGCTTGAGTCTCAGTTTATTAATTTTGAGAAATTAAAAATTGAGTGTAAGATTGGCAAGGAGGAATTAACTGAGTCCTTGAAAAAGGAAGAAATTTTGAAGAAACAGCTCGAGCGTGAACAAGAGGTGATTAAGGCATGGAAAACATCCAGGGATGTCCATGCTCAAATCACCAAAGTTCAAGAAATCGAGTCCTTCTGTGATGAAGCCTGGAAAAAGACAAAGAGAAACTAGAACCTAATTTGGTAGATGGACTGCTAACAGATGTAGACTCGATGGACGGATGATGAGGATAACAAAAAGTGTTATCCGTCGAATGATGAAAATCATCATCCGTCGGCTGTGAGCAAGCCCATCAGTAAAGCCAAACTAGTTAAGCTGAATGAGAAATATGGGTCTGTTTCCAAGAACTTTGTTTCAGGAGAGTCGAGTCAAGTTAAGAAAGGGAAAAAGGCTAATGTTGGTCACATGACTGTCAAACAGTTAAGTGACAGACTTGAAAAGATTGAGGTAAGAACAGAGACTAAAAAGAAAAACAATAGGAATGGTAAAGTAGGGATTGACAAACACAATAACTACACACCTGATAAATATGCTCCTAGAAAAATCTGTGTCAAGTGTGGTAGTGTAAATCATATGTCTGTTAATTAAAAATCTGCCATGCCTACTTCCATGTCTGTGCAACCTCAATTTCCTAACATGAATGCCATGCCTCCCATGCCTGTTAATGCTATGCCTACACAGAACATAAATGCACAGTTTGCTAATATGCCATTTGCACCTAATCCTTATTATGTTGCATATAGTATGCCACAAATGCCATTTAGCATGCCTTACTGGAATAACATGTTTACACACAGCATGCCATTTCCTGTTAGTCATAATATGCATGATAATTCTGTTACAATGAATGGTTTCAAAGGCCCAACTCAAATGACTAAGGATGAATCTGAAATTCCCAAGCCAAATGAGATAAAGCCTAAGAAACAGAAAAAGAAAGCTAACAAGGCAGAACCCAAGGAAACTTGGGTACCAAAATCAACTTGATTTTATTTTGATGTGTGCAGGGAAACAGAAAGAATCTTTGGTACTTGGATAGTGGTTGTTCAAGACACATGACTGGTGATTGTACCCTGCTCACAGAGTTTAAGGAGAGAGTTGGCCCAAGTATTACTTTTGGAGATGACATCAAGGGTTATATTATGGGATATGGCTTGATTTCAAAGGACAATGTCATCATTGAGGAGGTTGCTTTAGTGGATGGTCTCAAACACAATCTGTTGAGTATCAGCCAGCTTTGTGATAAAGGCAATTCAGTAACCTTCAACTCAGAAGCCTGTGTTGTGACTAATAAAAGAAGCAACAAAGTGGTTCTCACTGGTGTGAGAAAAGGAAATGTGTACCTAGCTGATTTCAACTCATCTAATGCAGAATCTGTAACTTGTCTTCTCAGTAAAGCAAGTCAGGATGAAAGTTGGCTATGACACAAGAAGCTATCCCATTTAAACTTCAAGACCATGAATGAACTAGTATAGAAAGAACTGGTCAGAGGCATTCCTCTAGTGGAGTTTTCTAAAGATGGATTGTGTGATGCCTGCCAAAAGGGGAAGCAGATTAAAACATCATTCAAGAAGAAACTTGATTCAATAATTAAAGAGCCTCTGCAACTGCTTCACATGGATTTGTTTGGACCAGTCAATGTATTGTCCATCTCAAGGAAAAGATTTTGCCTAGTAATTGTAGATGATTTCTCAAAGTTCTCATGGACATATTTCCTAAAGTCTAAAGATGAGGCTAGTGAAATCATCATCAATCACATAAGGCAAGTCAATAATCATCCTGATTTTAAGGTTAGAAGAATCGGGAGTGACAATGGAACTGAGTTCAAGAATTCTATCATGAGAGCATTTTGTGAGGAAAATGGGACTCTGCATGAGTTTTCAGCAGCAAGGACTCCACAACAGAATGGAGTAGTGGAAAGGAAGAACAGATCACTTATTGAAGCTGCAAGGATAATGCTTGAAGAATCTAAGTTACCAACATATTTCTGGGCTGAAGCTGTAAATACTGCATGTTACACTCAGAACATTTCTCTGGTTAATCAAGCAAGATGCATGACTCCCTATCAATTGTTCAAGAACAAGAAGCCAACTCTAAACTTTCTTCATGTATTTGGCTGTAAATTCTATATTTTGAGAAATCAAACTGATCAAAATGGGAAGTTTGATGCTAAAGCAGATGAAGGAATTTTTGTTGGATATGCTGTTGGTAAAGCATATAGAGTCTATAATCTAAGAACCAACATTGTTGTGGAATCAATACATGTTGTGTTTGATGATAAAAAGATTGAAGGACTGAAAAATGGAGATTACCATGAGAGCCTCAAATTCGACAATGTGGAGATGGTTAGTGATGACAGTGTTGATGAAAGTGATCAAGAGAATGTATGAAAGGATAATGCAGATAAATCTACCACCAATGAAGCACAAAACTCAACATCTGTCAAGTTGTATAATGCTTCATCCATCAAAAGGCAATCTGTGTTATCCGTCGGGAGACAACCAGCTTCATCCGTCGGTACTCAAAATTCACCATCCATCGGGTCATCAAAAGGTGCAGGAAGTCAAGATAGATCACCTATAGAAAGTTCCCTTTTCTCAAATCAAAGATCCACAAACTCAGGGGGAGTTTCTAACAATCAAAAATCAATCACACATCAAGACACCAATGAGGTTTCTTTATCTCTAGCTAATCTACCTCAACAAAGGAAATGGACAAAAGATCACCCTTTTGAGCTTATTATTGGTGATGTTTCTTCTAGAGTTCAAACAAGAAGAGCAACTCAGGAAGAATGTCTATACAGCAGCTTTCTTTCCAAGGAAGAACCAAAGAAGGTAGAAGAAGCTTTGTTGGATCCTGATTGGATTTTAGCTATGCAGGAGGAGCTAAACCAATTTCAAAGGAATAATGTATGGAAGCTGGTGCCCAAGCCTAAAGGAAAGAATCCAATAGACACCAAGTGGGTATTCAGAAATAAGATGGATGAAAATGGCATAGTTGTTAGGAATAAAGCTAGATTGGTTGCCAAAGGCTATTGTCAACAAGACTTGAAGCCATCAGAATCTTCTTAGCCTATGCAGACCATGCCAATTTCAAAGTCTATCAAATGGATGTCAAATGTGCCTTTCTGAATGGAGATTTGGAGGAAGAAGTTTATGTCAGTCAACCTCCTGGTTTTGAAGATCCAAATTTTCCAGAACATGTCTATTACCTTCTGAAAGCACTTTATGGACTGAAGCAAGCACCTAGAGCCTGTTATGACACTTTATCAAAGTTCCTTTTGGAAAATCACTTCAAAAGAGGTACTGTAGATAAAACTTTATTTTTCAGAAATGTTAATGGCTCTAGTATACTTGTTCAAATTTATGTAGATGATATTAGTTTTGGCTCTACAGATGAGAAACTTTGTAAAAAGTTTTCCAAATTAATGCAAAGCAAGTATGAAATGAGTATGATGAGAGAACTAACTTACTTTCTTGGTTTACAAGTTAAGCAAGTTAGTGATGGAATATTCATTAGTCAAACTAAATATATTTTTTGATCTTTTAAAGAAGTTTGATCTAATGGATTGCACATCTGCAAAAACTCCCATGGCCACTGCAATTAAGCTTGAATTAAACACTACTGAAAAGTCTGTGGATATTTCAAGTTATAGAGGAATGGTTGGCTCACTTCTGTACTTAACAGCTAGTAGGCCAGATATAATGTTTGCTACATGTTTATGTGCTAGATTTCAGGCTGATCCTAGAGAATCTCACATAATAGCTATCAAGAGAATTTTCAGATATCTCAAGTGAACACCAAACCTTGGTATTTGGTACCCTAGAGATTCTGGTTTTGATCTAACTGGCTATTCAGATGTAGATTATGCAGGTTATAGAATTGATAGAAAGAGTACAACAGGAACCTGTCAATTTCTAGGAAACAAGCTTGTGTCCTGGTTCAGTAAAAAGCAAAATTCAGTTTCTACTTCTACAGCTGAAGCTGAATATATTGTTGCTGGCAGTTGCTGTGCACAGATTTTATGGATGAGAAATCAATTGCTAGACTATGGTTTGCAAGTTGAGAGGATTCCTATTTTCTGTGATAACACAAGTGCAATTGCCATCACTGAAAATCCAGTACAACATTCAAGGACAAAGCACATAGATATCAAGTACCATTTCATAAGGGAACATGTAATGAATGGTACTGTGGAACTACATTTTGTTCCCAGTGAGAAGCAGCAAGCAGCTTGCAGATATCTTTACCAAGCCACTGGATGAATCCACCTTTTCAAGGTTGGTAAGTGAGTTAGGTATGCTTAATTATTCTTAAATCTATCTGAGTTAATTTGCAAGTTAAAATGCAGCCAGAAATTTAATTGATTTTTCAGTCTTGGATGAAATTTTGGCTAAGTCAAAATTTACATCTCGACGGATGACCCTTATCCATCGAGTTTGGTCATCCGTCGAAATGCAATTTGCTAATAAAAATCAATTACTTTTCTGGAATATTTTAAGTCTCGACGGATAACAGTTTCTCCTCATCCATCGAATTGTCTTAATCTCAGCCGTTAATTCCCTGTATATTATCCATCGAGTATACTTACAGTTTGTAAGCATAACACGACGGATAATGAGTGAAATTTTTACAGTTTATTTTTAAACGGCTATTTTAGGCAATATCTATTGGTTACTTTAATTTACTTTATTATTTTTATCAGTTATTTTTGAGATAGTATAAAAGCTTATTTCATTGCAATTGCTTTTCTTTTATCATTCTCAATTCAACTGCTCTAATTTCATTCTCTCTCAAAGCACTTACTCTCTTTCTCTTCAAGCTCTTATTCTCTAATAATGGAACTTGTTGTAAAGATTATGTCTCAAATTGGGTTCATTTATGAGAAGAACAATTTCACTGCATTAGTGAACAAGGGTATTCAGCAATCGGATGACTATCACAAGATGATGGACTTTGTGAAGAATTGCAAGCTCAATTATGCCATGTTGGAATCACCCACAATCTTCTGTGAAGTTGTTGAAGAGATGTGGACCACTGCTACCTATAACTCTATAGATAAGACCATCACTCTAACCATTAAAGGTAAAGAATTCTGTATAAATAGTGATGTGATAAAAGCATGTTTCAAAATTCCTGATAACAATGTGACTTCACCACACACTGACACTGATATAGTCAATATGCTCAATTTCATGCACTATGCACTTCCTACTTCTAAACTGAGTGATATTAGGAGAATGGGTCTTAGGAAAGAGTGGAGTTTCTTGTGTGATGTAGTTATAAAGGTTTTTTCAGGAAAGATCAACAATTTTGATTCAGTGAATATTTCCATGCATAACATGCTATACATGCTAGTTACAGATAAATTTTATAATTTCAGTGATCTTGTCTTGTTTGAGTTAGGTTTTAAATTAGGGGAGTTAAATAAAAGAGGTAAAAATGTGTATTATGCTAGATTTCTTATGTTATTAGCTAACCATCTCTGTGAAGAGATTGTGCTTGAGAACCCTAATAACAAACTGGATTGTTGGGTTCAAGAGAGAAGGCTCATTGCAGATTTGAACAGGGCCAATCATCACAAGGATGTGCCAATGTTCTACTTTCCTGTAATGCAAGCACCTCAGGTAAGTGAGGTAAGTTCATCCATCCCTACAACTATTCCAACCTCCACAATTTCTTTGAGTTCAAGAGTAGTTATGGCAACTGTGCCAATGACCAAACAGTTGCCTACCAAAGCTGCCAAACCTACTATTATTTCAAAATCCAAATCAAAGAAAGCCCCATCTGGTATCTCCCAAAAGATGCCAGTTGAAAAATCCACTAAAGCCAAAGAGGGGAGTGTGAAGGAGGGTAAGTTAGGTGAGGGAAGGGGTGAACATAAAAGAAACCCCAAGAATAAGGTTGGAGAGTTGAGTGAATCCAAGCCTAGCCACACTGTAGTTTCCCAACAAACTGCAGTGCTTAAAAAGGACAAAAGCTCATTTCTAGCTGCATCCTCCCAAAAGGATGTAGCTATTGAACAAAGCTCTCAACAAAGAGCACAGGCCAAGAGGGTTAGGGACACAAGCTCACCCCAAACTTATGCCAGAAAGAAGAAATCAAAAATGTTTGGGGATGCACAGGGTACACACACTGTACAAACTGGTGCTAAAGACACAGTCACTGCACCTTCACAAATTCAGCTTGTTGTGGCTCCAATAAATGTGGAGTCACAACCAAAATCTCTAGTTATAGAAGTACCTCAAACACCATACTCACCAACAAATTCTCTGGATGTGGATATGATAAACAAATCAATTCCTGATTCCCCTTCTTTAACTTTGTTGGGGAAGCCAAAATCTAGTGCAAGTGAGCATCATCTTTTAGATGATTTATTGGCTCACTTGCCAATTCTTTCAGGAACTGTTGTGTCATCTGTGCCTAAAATATCTTCAATCAGAACAGAGTCAACAATAGTTTCTATTCCCAGCTCATTCATTTCTACTCTTTCGACGGATATTGCTCATCCGTCGAGTAGTGATTGTATCCCGACGGATAAGACTAACAGCAGTTATCCGTCGGATAGCAAAACCACTCACTCGATGGATATCACTCATCCGTCGAGTATCTCTGCACAGCTTCAAACTTCAATTCTTTCAAGTGCAGAAGATTTAGTGGTTGTACAGTCACTCTTAGGATTGAGAGAGAAGAGTGTTTTGAGTGAGAGTCTGGGTTGCTCCCAGGAAAAAGGAGAGGAAATGAGTGAAAATCTGCAATCCATTTCTTCAGGATTGGCAAAAGGGAGTGAGAGGAGTCCCACCTTAGTAGGTGAAGGTGAGGGTGTGAGGGTGGGGAGCCAGGGTGAGACCCTGATGCAACAAAAGAGAGAAAATGAGAGAAATGCAGGTACTGGAGCAATAAGGATGGATGTCATTGCTAGTGAGTCAATGAATGCCCAGGATGCAGACAGGGAAGGACTATCTCAGCATCCTAAAGCTGTTATAGATTCTACTTCTCTTGATGCTGAGGCATTTACTCACCCTGTTGCAGCTTATCAAATTCTAGCTGAACAGGGCAATGACAATGCAGAAAGGATGCTCAATCTGGTGCATACCATCCAGTCTATGCAAAGGGCTAAGGATGCCATCACAGCTTTACCTTCTACAGCTGGTGACGTGGACTATGAGACTGGGGGTTCAGCTGATTTCTTTGGAGATGGGAGTGGCGATAGTGAAGATTAAGCAATGGATATAGGGGGAAAAGTAGGATCAAGCTCAAGGTCAGGTATGCCATCATGGGCATTCTCAAAGCACTGTGATGAGAATTACTTCAAGACCACCCTGATCCAGTTAATTAATCAAACTCACACTGCTCTTCAAACCACTACCAATTCTAGCACCAAGAAGCTCCTTCAGGCACACTAGCCTCCCTGCAACTTCAGCAAATCCAGGGCTTCCAGCATGCTAGAGATGTGAACACCATAAAGGGTGATATTGAGGAGATGAAGAAGGCCATTTCAGATAAAATAGACTTTAAACTTCCAGACACTGCAATGATTGACATTAAGAGGCAATTAAGGAAAAATTCTGATCTTCCAACCAAGATAGAATCCTTAGATACAAGAGTGTCAGCGATGGAAGACTACCATTCATCTCCATCAAGCCCAACAGACTGATCTACTTCAAAAACTGGTGGCAGCTCAAACCCCCTCCATAACTCAACTTGATGATAACAAAAAAAGGGAGAAAGGACCAAGTGAGGGGGAGAAGCTTCAGATACAAATCAGTAAAGTAATTGTGCCTTCAATTACTATCTCAAAGCCACCAGTCACAGATGATATAGATCTGATTCAAGCAGTAGCAGCCAACTTGAAAGTTGCTGAGAAAGAAAAGTTGAGTTTGGTCAACTGGGAGAAGATTGATGAGGAGATACAGAAGAAGTTTGAACTTGTCAAGGAGCTAGTTAAGTCAGCCATCCATCACTCTCAAGTCAAGCAAATTAGTGTGAATGAGATGAGCATGAACTATCTGGAAAGAGGACAATTTCTTGCATCAAGTCTCCAAAGGCTGAAATGATTGTTAAACCAAGGGCAAACTACTCAAAATCATCTTTGAAGAACCCCTTGTACACTGTGTATGAGACACCCAAGCCTGATGAAAAGAAGCTTCTGTCAAGATCAATTGCCTTCTATAAGGATCCAGCTGATTCAGCTTCTAAAAGGAGGATTGCTAAGATTTTCAGAAATGGGAAAGAAATTTGTGTGGTGGCTGGACACCCTCAATTTGCTCAAGCAAAGAGAGAAGAAAAAGCTAGATTGAAGCAGGAAAAGAAGCAGGCTGCTCTAGATGCTAAAAAGGCTAAACAGAAGAAAGAGCAGATTGCTATCTTGGCCAAGCTACATGCTGTAAATTCATCACAACAAATTCCCTCTCAACCATCTGAAGCTCCTGAATCAAGGAAGCAAGTTGAAGAACAGAAGAAATCTCCAAGAAAGAAAGCATTGGCTAAAAGAACTAAAAGGAAACTGGATATTGTTGACAAGGAATTGGAAGATCAATTTCCTAAGGAATCCACACCAGCTACAACTCAAGCATCAAATCCCTCTGTGGTATTTGAAGACATAAGGGTGGTGGATCCCTATAGGAACATTCATGGTGAACCTATTGTGCCCAAGGATGAGCCAATAGAATGGGAGAACATACCAATTTCAGACTTTGATCTACCAATCCTTAGCAAGCCAAAAAGGACAAAGTCAAGAGCAGTCAAGAAAGTGAAGCTGTCACCTCTCAAATCCAAATCTATAGTTAATGCTCAGCCCAAAGTCAATAGGGGAGACTATCTGTACTTGTGTGACATCAAAGAATTTTCTGATCTAAATCTCTATCTGGATGAACTAGATGAAGTAAGAGGTATTGATGCATACAGAAACCTACCTGAAAGGTTAGTGTTCAAGTACAAAGGAGGAAAGGAGATTCAGTGGCCACTTCACAGGATTCTTCAAGAGAGCCAAGTTGTACTGATTAAAGTTTACTCATCCTTCAAGAAGAACTTTGGGTTCAATGTCACTGCAAGAAGACTAGAATTGAAGAAGATTGAAGAACTAAGGAGTGTTAGAGCTAAAGATGCACTCCCAAAGACTCTAATCATCCCTTACACAGGGAGAAGAGTGCATCTAAGGCCCTACTGGCTGATGGAGTTCATTAATGACAAAGGTGTGAGAAGATTCTTCAGATTAGAAGACCAATTGAGTATCTCTAGCAATGAGACTCTTTTGGAAATGCAAGGAAAGCTATATCTCTCAGAATCTGATGAACTGGAATTCCACAGGCAGCTCCAAAATCAGATTGATGAAAACAACAGAAAGCTTGGAAGAAGATCTAGACCTTCAAGAAACTAGATAAATCTGCTCAGACTAGAGGAGCATCTTGAAAATGACTGTGAGCAAAACTTTGTACATTTCTGTTATTTGAAGCACTTTTCAGTATTATCTACTTTTCTTTAAAGTTATATTTTTAGGGTTTTTTGTTATCATCAAGTATCTCTTAATTTATGGCTACAATTCCAGTAGACATAAATTGGGGGAGATTGTTGTGTATATGTAGTGTACTTGATGATTACTTGAACAAAACACCTTAGTAGATTTTACTTAGTGAAATAATGTAGCACTCGACGGATAAGATTTATAGTCCCGACGGATGACTCATTATAGTCCCGACGGATGATGTCTTATTATCCATCGAGTGAGTAGCTTATGTAACAATAAGTCTGTAGCACATTTCTGCATTCACCATTGTGTAGATTTTGTAAGTAGTATTCAAGTCATGTTGACTTTAACTAGATATGCAGAATAGGTTGATTAATTGTACATAGATGATGTCTTGTAATTCTGCATAAGTGAAATAAAGTCAAGTGCCAGTTTGCTACCCGACGGATAACCTACAATGAAGTCGACGGATGATCAAATAGACAACTCGACGGATGATCAATATCCCGACGGATGATCAATATCTCGACGGATGATCAATCTCGATGGATGATCATGAACCCGACGGATGAAGAATTCAAACATCAGTTGACAGTGACAACACAGTCACATGCGTCGAGTGGATGCAAATGGAATGTGGTAGCCTATTCAACTGGGTTTTCGAGAACAAAGAAGCATTACCATTTCCATGCTATTATGAAGATATTCAAAGATGCTGGAATAGAGTAATGAAGTAGCATTGTAATAGATTAGATAGTTTTTGTTTTTATTATCTTGTCTTATTACTTTGTAATCTTGGTGATATATAAACCAAGAAGTAGCAAATAGAAATAAGAATCTGAGAAACAACAAGAGAAATATTTGTAAGTTGAATTCTTAGCATTTCTCTGTATTCTCAGCAGTTCAATATTTGTAAGCACCTATGAGCATTCTTCCACACAGGGTTCTCTCGATATATAATATATATCTCTGGTGGAATCATTCAAATCCACCAGAAAGTTTTTAAAGACTCTTGTTTTTAATTACTTGTGGTTTGATTCACTTAAGTTTTATTCTGCATTGTGCTAATCAATACACTTATATTTATATTTGAGTTAGAACATTTTATTTCAAGAAAAAGTTTCAAGAATTCCATTCAACCCCCCTTCTGTAATTCTTGTCATATTGTTAAGGGACTAACACTTTTATCATCTCCATAACCTAAGCCCTCTTTCCAGTTTCCACTACTTAGTAAATTCTAAATTGTTCTGCCAGAGTTTGTCCAAGTCCTGATAATCTCTCTTTCCTTTTCTAACTCAGGTTTTAGAGATTGATTCAATTTTAACACTTCATCTCTAACATCTAAAACATCATCTCTATCTTTCTGAGTTTGATGGAACATAACTAACTCTTTTTCTAAATAGTCATTCCTTTTCTTAAAAGCCAGATTTTCAGAAGTTAACCTATCACATGTTAAACTCTGATCTCTATAGCTAATGAATATGGTTTTAAGATAAGATCTCAACTCAGTAATATCATCAGTATGAAAAGCATAAGTTGTTTGAGGTACCTTTAACTCAGCAGCTTCAGAACTGCTATCAGCATTTGCCATCAAGTATAGTTCACCTCATGTTCAGAATCTGAAGTGTCTATCTAGCTTTTCTTCTTTGTGACAAGTGTCTTGCCTTTGTCACCTTTTCCTTTCTTGCAATCAGGAGATATGTGGCCTTTCTCACCACAATTGTAGCATTTAACATTTGAGTAATCTCCTCTGTCAGACTTTCCTGCTTTGCCTTCAGATTTTCTGAATCCCTTCTTATCAGAACTTCCACTTTTCCTGGAAAATTTATTTCCCCTTCTGAATTTCCTGTAGGCTTTCTTTGTGATACCCTTCACCATAAGAGCACACAATTTAATCATCTCTTCATCAGCATCCATCTCAGATAGACTTTCAGTTTCTGAATCCTCATCATCATCATCAAAACTTGATGAATCTGAATCAGACTTTGTGATGAGAGCCTTTCCTTTGCCTTTCTTTGAGGGATTCCTCCTCAGCCTTATGAGCAACTGTTCTTGACTTTCTTGTCTCTTGCTTCTTTGATCCATCTCAAGTTCATGAGTTTTGAGTATACTATAAAATTCATCAAGAGTAGTTTCATCAAGAGCATAGTTGTCTCTTATAGTAGTTGCCTTCAATTCCCAACTTTCAGGAAGAGCTAAAAGGAATTTAAGATTAGTATCTTCAAGATCATATTCCTTATCCACCAGTGACAGATCATTTAAGAGTTTGACAAATCTGTCATATAAACCATTTAATGACTCATCAGGTTTTGAGTCAAAGTGCTCATACTCTTGAGTGAGTATAGTCCTCTTGTTCTTCTTAATTGAATCAGTTCCCTGGCATCTTGTCTCCAAGGAATCCCATATCTCCTTTGCAGTCTTGAAGTTAATTACCCTGTTTGACATGACATTATCAATGGCACTATGCAGCAAATGCCTTACCTTTGCATCCTTGGCAATAGATGAGATATCTTCAGCTGTATATTCACTTTTCTCCTTTGGTACAGTCATTGCTGGCTGATCTACAACTACAACAGAGAGCTTGGTTGGCTTATGTGGTCCTTCATTAATTCTGTCAAGGTATTCTGGATCTGTAGCTTCCAGAAATATAGTCATCCTCACTTTCCATATGGGATACTCAGAAGGTTTCAGTATGGGAACCCTAATAGTCTCATATCGATTATGGATTTGAGTCTTTGGAGTTTCTTCAGTTTTGGTGGGCTTGGTTGGAGTTTTTTCTTCTTCGAACATGATTGTTTTGGATCTTTACTGTATATGTGTTAACAGATAGGCTATGATACCACTTGTTAGGTCACACACACTGTAGAAGGGGGTTGAATACAGTGTATACTACAATCAAATCAAATTAAGAACACAACTATGAAACACAGAATAATCTTATTAATGAAACAGTATTACAATGGAACCGTTCTCTCTCATTGATGAATAAATATCACGAGAGCTGCTAGGGTTATAATGAATAATATTCTCGATTGTGATAACACATATAGTGTAAACCCAATGTTGTGTTTATGTAGACACACAGTTACAAGATAATCTTCTAATTGATATCAAATATAAGTATGTATCCTAAAATATATCAATTAGTTATCTTTTCCTCCAAGTCTTCTATTCTTCATAGAATTCTTCTCCATGCATATCTCTTCTTGTGTTTGTCTTAATCTTCTTTCCTTCAATCAGCCGTCTTCCTTATCTGAATGTCTTCTTAAGTCCTGATATTATCTCCTGATAAATATCTTCTGATATCTTAAGTTCTGATAACATAAGTAATGATATCTTAAGTTCTGACTTCAGTATAAGTACTGATTTCCAGTTAAGTCCTGATTTGTCCTGTTAGTCAAGATCTGAAAACTAAACACAAATCATTATTAGACATGACATCACAAATATATCTAACATATCAGTACACATACAGATTATATAATCATTATATGATTATACAACTCACATGAATATCGTATATTAAAACCATACATATACAAACTGTAACGACTGTAAAATTTTAATATAATGATTATTTGTTTATGTGTTATTTATGTGAAAGTAGAGAATAAATATATATAATTATATATTTATTCCAGTCTGATGTATTTCAGAGGAATTGTGATAAAGTGAATTGTGGATTTATTGATGCTATAATAGCATAATAAAATTTAAAGATGGAAATTTAAATGTGAAAGTGAAATGTGAAAGTGGAAAAAGTGGGAATTATGGAAATATAAGAAGTTAGTTAGAAAAAAATAAAATATGTGATATTTATATGCTAAAGTGTGGTTTAAGTGATTATTAGTATGTTTGAAATTTATTTATGTGATTATTAGAGTGCTTGGAAATTTATTTATGAAATTTTAAGTGAATATTGAAAAAATAAAGTGTGAATAAATGTTTATTTAAATTTCTGAAAAATAGTTGGAAAACAATAAAATTTTTATTATTGTTCTACAATCATTATTTTGGTATTAAAAACTTTATAATAATGTGAAAGTGAGTATTTTGGGCTATTTCCTATTTTTAATTCGAATTAAGAACTGTTTTTGCACTTTTCGTAGTTAAACTTGTAAAATTCATACAAAAATAACCGTGCATCAGAAAAATATTTTAAAAATATGCACGCAAAGCTAATTTCGTGCTCTACATTTTAAAAATATAAAATTTATAACTTACAAAACTTTCAGAACAGTTTGTATTTTATTAAAGAAACGTTTTTGCATTCATTTATCAAAAGAAAACTATTAAAACAAAAACTTTTATACGTGAAATTACCAAAATACCCTTGTTTTATTAAATGAAACATCAGCCTCCCTCTTTCTTTCCTCATTTTACCCAAGATATCATCCTCCCCCATCTCTTCCTCTCGGTTTTCTTTTCCCCCGGCCAAAAACCACACACACAAGCACACAACTTTTTCTTCTTCCTTTGTTGCTAGGTAAGGATCTAATCTTTTCTCTTCTTTTACATTAAACTTGTACTTTGTATGCTGGTATCCGTGTGTATGTATAGGTGTGTGTATATTTGAGTTTGGTGTTGTTGAGGGAGAAACTAGAGTTTCATGTAATTTCACTTGAGTTTATTGAGTAATAGAGTGTTAGTGTTAGTTAATTCGAATTGCATGTCATGGATTATAGTTGCATGTTGGAAATTGGTCTCTTATGTGTGTTGTATACATGCTGGTATATGTATATGTGAAGAATGTGTATGTATATGGTGTTTCTTGGTGAAAATAGTTGTTAATTTAGTGGTTTAAAGTACTAAAGTTTTGTATCATAGAAGTATATATATATATATATGCGGGCTTGTGTATATGTATATATGAGAGAATGGATTGCTTGACTTATGTGATGTAGTTGATGGTGATAAGAGTGTTTAAATGAATCTAATTGTTTAAAAAGTGTTGTATGTAATTAATCTCTTTTGCATGTAGTGTTCTTTTATGAATTTAAGTTTTAAACATAATTATGGCAATAAATTAGTAATGCATGCTAAGATATCTTGATGTATATTAGTTTTGATATATGTATGTCATTGTTTTGTTGTTTCTGAGAGAAACATGTGTTTAAATGGCTTTTATGTGTGAAATTGATTGTTAATATAGTTATAAAGATATAAGGTTTGATTTGAAAGTATAAGGTTCTGTTTTCTTGCTAAATTCGTATAAAATTCATTACAGGTCGGTATGTTATGATTTCAGAGTCTCTAGAAAGATAATTCAATTCTCTACAACTTTGATTCTTTAAGTTTTTTGAAATTCTGCTTATAAGGAGGTGATTTCTGCAGTTTTTCTAACCTACCAGAAAATTTTCAAAACTGAGAGGCAGATTTTAAAAATTTATAGTAAATTAAATATTTATCAGAAAATTTTGAAGAATACCATTCTGAAAAGATCTTTTCAAACTCTACATTTTGTGTTCACAACTCAGAGTCATATTCTGGGATTTAGGAGTCTTAAATGTCAAATTACTTCTGCGATCAGGGCCTGACTCTGTTCAGGCAGCCCACATTTATCCAATTTCCGAATTCGTTATTTATCCGTTTTTAATGGGCCTTACCCTTTTGGAAAGATTTCAAAAGTATCTACAACTTTCATGTTTTATGATTTTTCATTTGACTTTAATATAACAGAGTAAATTGGCATTCTTTCGAGATGGTCGGGTTATAATTTAAACTCTTAATAGTCTATGTATAAGACATTTTTGATGAGTAATCTTGTATCTAGCTTTAATATGGTAAATACGATAGAATATAAGTGTTTGTGTGATGGCGTGTGCTAGTATGTGCCTTATTGAAATTGGTTTATGTCCTTGGTTGTTAAATGTGTTTGGCTATTTGGTTTGTTTTGATTGTAAACTAGTATCCATAATAATGTACTAGTTGTGTAAAGTGTTTATAAGTCAATGTACTTAGTTTTTATAGAATGGTTTATTATTTACTTGTTTATTCTTAAAATAGTATAAAGAGCAAGTAAGTTGAATGGTATGTTTGTGATGAAGTTTGTATAGTAGTATTATACTACCATAATATAGTATTGTGATTGTATATGAGGCTGATTGCTTGTGTTTGGGTGTCGACAATGGTCGACTGGTATGTTGGAAATACAGAGATTGCTGCCGAAATTTCGTTAAAATCTTTCAAAGATCTAATGTAGTTTGGCTAGCTATCCAATGTAGTTTCACTTGTCGAGTAACTAGATTATCTTCGAAAAGCGATTACATTTTCAAGATGCTTAAATACTATTATAGTTTCACTAGATTAGTTGCTAGTCGAATTAAGTTATCAAATGACGATCAGTTATTCGAATCAACTTAGTTTGACTTACAATTAATTCGTCAAACTATAATTTGGATTTCAAATTCTTTTAAACTTAAAGTTTGTTTTCTAAACATGATCAAATAATTTGCAAGAGAGTTTTAAATTTAAAATTTTGTTTCAAATAAGGAATTATTTCCTAAGTTTAAAATTGAAGATCGGATAGTGACTATATGTGAAATATGTGTTATGTGCTATGTGATTTGTTTATGATATGTGTGCTATATATATATATATATGAAATAATAGTACATATATAAGTATAATGTAGGTATTGCGAAAGGGGTAGTTAAGGTAGACGTTTAAAGTGAACGTCGAACTGAATTTAGAATGATTCTGAAATAGAGTTCTTACTCGTGTAGAGTTAAAGAGTGAGTACGCAAGCGTAGGAAAGGAAAAAGTTAAAGCTAAGATCCAGTGAAGATTGTGGTTAGGCAGGACTGTGATAGTGTGATACTTTTGAGAGGCAAGTAACGAAACCTCAACTGCTCTCTCTCTTACTTATATTCCTGCCTGTTGATTTAAATTTTGAATACCATATCTCAACCATTGATAAATAAGCCTGTTTCCTTTATATTTTCAAATGCTCGCAATTTCATTCATTATAAGAACCTTTTGGTTCATTGTTGATAATACCTATGTTTGAACCCATTGCGTTCTTTTTGATACCTAATACTTGACATGATATCCCTGAGTTTCAAAAATGAACTTAAATATGATTTCAGACTTTCCAATAAGGTCTTATTTCATCAAAAGGTTGGTAAAGCTTAAAATTGAAAGATATTTTCATAATTGATATAGTCAAAAATGTTTTCTACGGATTCCTATAGATTGGAGGCGTAAGTGGCCGAGTGACGCCGGTCCAGCATTTTTTGGTTGTGTTGCGCTAGCAATGGCAATAAGTCTAGCTGACTAGTTTTGGAACTAGTCTTAGGGGACCCTATATACATGGAAGCTCAGAAGGACGATTAGGTCCTAATGGGAGGCATTACGTGGCTGATCACCCGTATTGTCTATGACGTTGTGGGAAAACTCCAATCAAAAGATTTTTTTTGAAATAAAGATTTCCTTAGAAAATATTTGCTTGAAATGGTTTTTGAAAAGATGTTAGAAAGAATTTTATGAAGAGTTTTGAAAGAAAACTTGAATTTTGAATTGACGATAAGGAAATTTTCTATAATTCCTTTCCTTATTCCTTATATTGGATTTCCATTTGAATATCATAGTTGGCCTTGATACCTATTGATCCCTGATAACTTAACTGTTTTAATGTTATTGTTATTTGCTGAGCTTTTGTAGCTCATGCTTTGTTATCTAAATTTTACAGTTAAGCTCGAGTATGGTTGGATTTAGAAGGTCAGCTAGGAAGAATGCTAACTTCAGACCTTCGCGCATAGTTAGATTCGCTATGACATCGCAGGTAGCTAGAAAGGGGGTAGATCAGTGGCAGCTTCTATATGAAGTTATCTTTTGTATTTAGAAAAGATTTTAATAGCATCATGTGGTGTAGTTAGATGTAACTAGTTTCATACCTTAATCTGTATTAGATCCTGTAGTAGTGCAAGGGGCCATGGCATTATGTTTATGATTCTGTTTTATATTATTATAATTTGTAGCATGGTGACTCCACAATCTAGGCCCCTAATTGTGAGGGTGTCACACAAACATATTGTATCAATATCAAAACAGGACAAATCACGTACATGCTTGTATATCAAAAATGGTTAAACACATAAACTAATTAAACACTATCGCAAGTAGCTCTAATGCCATTGAAGTTCAAGCATATAAACGCAACAGAAAAGATGTAAAATTTAATTAAAATCAGAATAAAATCGAAACCTTACGCATGATTTATGCGAAAATAGATATTTAATTCATAGTAAGAATATTGACCTTAAAGAAGCTTTAATAGTTTATTAATAGAGGATTAATGGAGTTCCAAATCTTGTTGAATCACCACGTATCCCGCTCTCGCCATTTACGCTCTACGGTATCCACACGAACACTTTTCTCGAAGTATTCGAAGTATTGATGTGTACAAGCACCCGAAAACTCCATCTCTACTTCTCTCCCACTTTCTCCTTGAACGACTAGGGTTTTGTAAACCATGTATCCTTATATATGTATCCTTATATATAAAGCAGCCCTCAAAGAGTTTATATATAGAGAAAAATGAGTTTTCTAATTATAATCTAATTATAATTAATACTAATCCAAAATCCAATTTATTATTTAATTAAGTCACATCTAATTAATTAACAACTTATTTCGGAATTAGTTTAAGTAATTTCTCTATTCTATTTATTTAATTAATCAAGTCATACTTAATTAATATCATAAATAAATAAATTACTTATTTATTATTTAAATTAATTCTCCTTCAAGAATTATTTGTGTGTGACTCTATATGTTATTATTACGTTGGCAATAATTTTAATATCTCATATTAAAATTATAAACAATGAACAACATCTAGTAATAGATCATTGCTACCCAAGTAATAATAATTAAATCGGTGATGCGATTAAACCTTTCGTGATAATGTATAATGTAATATAATCCCTTTAACCAAATATTATTGATTAAACTAGAGGCATGTATTGTGCCATCCTCATCATAGTTTAATTTAAGTTTCCTTGATCAATGAGTAGACTATCATATCAAATCAACATTTGAGCGTGGCCACGCGTCTAGCTCACACAAGAGGCCAATAATATCACTCCTAACATATGAGGGTTAAATCTCATCTAGATCATTCATATTTTTCATACGATTCATAATATATCCAATATCCACTTTTATCATTACCCAGTCAAGTATATTAATTCTCGTATAGAAATATAATAACGTCAGGTCCAAGGACCATTACATCATTATCACTATGAGAATAACTTATGACACTATAAACATGTAGTACCTCACAACGGGTCAATCCAACACCATGTATCTAATACACGTGCTTGTGTTTTGACTTTAGTATCACCATACCTATGATTAATGAGATGCGATCATCAGTCAACAAATATACTAGTCTTAATATATTATTATTTTCCCCTATAATAATACTCGACTAGAGACCTTTAGGAATATTAATACTATTCTCATAATCTCATTTCTAAGTCACGTACTTAGAGATATAGAATTGCATATCATATTTCAAGGACATTTATCAATCTAATATTTATATCGCAGTAAATTAAGAATTAATAAATTATAAAAGAAATAATCTATAAAACATAATATTAATAATCCAAATGTCTTAAAGTAAAATATCACATTGTTGTCTCTAGGGCACAAACACTAACACTTAGATCTTTCAGGTTCTGGATTATGTTCCCTAGTTGACTCCCATAACAATGTTTTTTCAGCTAACTCCTCAAAATATTGCCAAGCTTCTTCCTCATTTTTATCCATAAACTTACCTTGGCACATAGATTCTAACAAAGAAGTGGTTTGACTATCTAACACTTCATACAGAATTTTACAAACTCTCCATTTTTCTATACCACGTTGAGGACACTTAGACAAAAACTTTTTAATATCTATCAAAATATTTCTAAAAAGACTCATTTCAATTTTGTTGAAATTGGTTGATTTCATTCCTAAGTCTGTTTGTATTATGGTTTGGAAAATATTTTTAAAGAAAGATAGACACAAATCCATCCCACGTGGAAATAGAGTTAACATGTAGACTATACAACCATTGTTTAGGCTCTTCTTTTAAAGCAAAGTTAATAAGTCGGAGCCTAATGGAGTCTTCACTAAGTTGTTAGAGTTTTTGTAAAGCACACACTTCCTTAAATAAAAAGATATGGATCCTCTCCCTCTACCCCAGCAAACCTAGGTAACATACTAATATTGTGATGTTTAATTTCAAAATTATTCGCGGTTACTTCAGGTAGAACTATGCATGATGGTTCAGCAGAACGAGCGGGATAACAACAGTCTTTGAGTGAGACAAACATGACTATAAGTGGAATTTCTATTTCTTTTGATTCAATTTTAGTGGGTGAAGAAAAGTCGAGTTGCCTTACTACTTTAGGAGATGAAAGGTTCGAGTATCTTATTGATCCAGATGAATGGTCTCGAACTCAATTACTTTGCATATAAGACAAGTAATCACGTAGCAGATAAGAGCTATAAATAAACAACCAAGAAAAATTGAAAAATCAAAAAGAAAAAAACTTAGATCTAGGGGTAATCCTAAAAAAATCTAGACAAATCCTAACTTTTGGACAACCAAAAAGTCTATAAATCTAGATTTATTCCGATTAGGCAGGTAAGCGGGGGCCCTTCCTTGTAAACAAGGCATTGAATTAGAGAACCTCTAGCCTAGTCAGCAATCCAAATTGGCCATGTAAGTAATACACTTGCCTTGTCACCAAAAGTTCAAATAATTCTAAATTTACTTTCTCTTTTAGGTACCGTCCTATTTGAGCTTGAAATCATAGGGGCTAACGTCTACTTAATTTTAATTATGTAGGTGAATTCAAGATGAAGGAATTAGTGATTTATGGGCCAAAGAAAGGGTGATGAAATTCCTCACTTTATCTTGTAATGCGGTGGCGCCCTTAAGATTAATTAGATGATGCAACACACAAAGAACGAAATAATAAACACTTATGGATGCACTAGACTATGTGTATTATACTAAATTGTACGTACCTCTTTAATCCAGCAATCACCAAAATCGTATATGTAACACCCTATTTTTATGACAATAAAGCTACAAGATATAAATTAAGTCTAAATTATATTAAACTGCAATAATGTAGCAAGGCCGAATAACATAATAAAATCCATGGTCTAATCCTCCAATATTGATAGAAATATGATGTAAACTCCACTAAAAGATGTTTTCAAATTTATTAAATCCACTAGTCTGAATCTCGATTAAATACTGGGTGTCACACATCACTCTTCCTGCTTTACCCCTATTTACCTGCGGAAAGGAAAACAATAAAGAGTGAGCAAAATGGCCAGTACAAATATAATCTAAACAAATTATAAAATATAAATACGAATAGATTGTGTCTTACCAACACAGAGATTTAAACTGAAAATGACAAAAAGTCAACAATTAGTTCTGAAACAATTTATCAATATTTTATCGAATCAGTAGGGTAACAATTTAAAATAATTAGCTAGCAATGAATCATAAAGTAAGGCTGAATAACAAATAAGGTGGGTACAAATATGAGTCTCTTACACAAAACTATACTCGCCAAACTCCAATCACCGGCGAAGTATAGGACAATGATTCCTTCCTCGGTAAGCCAGAAGAAGGAATAAGGAATGCAAAATACATCCCAACAATACAATAGCAATCATGATCTAATCGCATCTCATACCCCAGAGACGCGCTCGTATACTCACCCACCGATACGAGTTGGTGCCTAGTTCACCTTTACTCCGAACTCCATGTGAACATTGTCCGTGATTAACCCACACAGATCGGTCTAAGAGCCCAACAAATAGGTTACAAAAGTCGTTTGACTCGTTGCACGAATTGAAACAAAGTAAAACAAAGTTGCAAGAAAAATGCGCAATAACAATATAAACGAGTCAAGACAATAATAATCCAAGAATAGGTAATTCGAGATGAAAATGAGGTTGCGTACAAGTACACAATGAGTGCAATAAGCTCACAACTTTAGAAAATGGATTAACAATAAATTTAACGAATATTTTATTATTTAAAAAGGAGAGAAAATAGGAAATTCGTACCTGCTACAAATATAGAGATAATTCTATCTAACCGGAAGGAGGCGTGCCGTTAATACTCTATACGTAAGTCTAGAAACAAATTTATAACGAGATATCAGTATAAAAATATATTTAATTATTGAGCCCATAACTGCACATTTAATTTTAAATTAATATACTACATCCTATACATGACTATACCCCGCAAAAGTATATTAATAAAATAATAATAATAAAATGGAAGAGTGCAACCTAACCACATGGAAAATGAGTGCAAGTTTGTAGCTACAAACAATTCATATCCCAGGTTTACGAAATTCAAAATTAATAAAATATGATTACTACCAAAGCTAATAAAATACTTACTTTAATAGTAAATATTTGCTAACAACTAACAAGTATATAGTCTGATAAGTGAGTAGCACAACACCCGAGAGCCTTCCGAGCACCAAATTTGAGTCGAAAAACAGAGGACCAAAAACAGAGTATTCGAAACGCAATTAATTGAATTTAAGTAAAATAAATTAGTAACCATAATTATTACTATTAATAATTATAACAATATTAATAAATTAGTATATTAATAAATTATTTCAAAATGAACACAAGAATAATAATATAAGATATCGATAACTACTAGTACAAGAAATGAATCATAACTCCAAGATATTTTACAAATATGAAAATAAAATAGTTTGATAAATTAATAAGTAAGAATCATAGAGTAAATATTATAATTACTCTTGTTACCAAATGGCCATATTATTGCATAAAGAGAACTAATATGTTAGTAGAGGCAACTTAGTACATGATCATGCATCTATAACAATAGAAACTGAGATCAAGTCAGGGTATACTAACACTAGTAAAAATGATATTATAAAAAAATTGAAACTCCTCTATTTTTTTATCAAGAAAACATATTATTTTAAAGTGACAAAGATAGCATAGTGACATATAAAATCCGACAAGCTAACATTCAGAATTTTGGAGATTAATAATTCTGAAATTAATAAAAGAAAGATAATTAATTACATGCTACTATCAATCTAAAAAAAATAATAGAAAATTAATACGAAAGTAGGCTCCTTATTATTTTTTACTATTATTATAATACGCACATATCCATCAAAATTAACACAATTACTTAAATATAAATTATGAACACCAATATCATAAATTTACAGGTGAGCATGAAGATGATAAAAAAAATGTTTAACTTACAATTATATTATGTGTCCCGGAAAATTCAAAAGTAGAGTGTATGGATAGTACAGGTGCCACGCTAAAAAATATATATACACACAATATTTAATCACTATTATATAAAATTATGATATAGTATATTAGCCAACAAAGTGAAACTAACATACCTTTATCTTCAGTACAAAACAATGCCCAAATAGATTATCACTCAGGTTGCCTAGTACATGGATGATAGGTTAGCATGAATATATAAATTATATATTCATAAATCTATTCACTCATTCACTTACAAATAATTTGTTAGAGGATTACCTGAGTTTCTCTCTCACCGATGCCCTATATAACTTATGTGAGGCTGTACACCTCAAAATAACTATACTATCTTATATTTATACTATTAATACGATAGGTAGTATCCTACTAGAAGTAGGTTAAAGAAAATATATCTTCTAAACAACCTTATGCTTATCCCTAATTTCCGGGAATTAAAATTCGTCAATAAGTAGATTCTGGATGTTTCTAGAATTATAAAAATAAATATATTTAATTTAACACAAAATTAAAGTAACATGAATTGTTATAATAAAATAATTAAATAAAATATTGGGGTATTATATTCTTCCCCCCTTAAAAGAATTTCGTCCTCGAAATTTAAGTAACGCACCTGATTCAAATAGATAAGGATATTTTGTTCGAACGGAATCTTCCATTTCCCATGTTGCCTCTCGAGGATCGTGATTTTTCCAAAGAACCTTCACAAATGGGATAGTCTTTTTACGCATAACTCTTTCCTCTCTCTCCAATATAGCTTCAGCTTCTTCCTCACAAGATAGATCCCGTTAAATGCGTCTAAAGGATACTGAACAATATTGTATGGATGATAAACATACTTCCTCAAAACTGATGCATGAAATACGTTATGTACTCGAGACAACTGAGGCGGAAACACAACTTTATATGCCACTGCTCCAACTCTCTCGAGAATTTCAAATGGACCAATATACCTCGGACTCAATTTACCTTTCTGACCAAAACGCTGAATGCCCTTCGTCGGAGATACCTTAAGAAATACCGTGTCCCCAACCTTAAACTCATATTCTCGCCTACCCTTATCTGCATAACTTTTTCGCCTAGATCGAGCTTGTTTAAACTTCTCCAGAGCAAATGTTACCTTATCAGTTGTGATCTGAACTAAGTCGGGACCTTCCAAAAGTTTTTCTCCTACTTCATTCCAACATGTCGGTGTTCTGCACCTGCGTCCATATAATGCTTCAAAAGGAGCCATACCAATGCTCGTCTGCCAACTATTGTTATACGCAAATCAACCAACGGTAAATACTCATCCCAATTTCTAAACCATTCTAATGCACAATCTCGTAACATATCCTCCAAAGTCTGAATCATCCGCTCTGACTGTCCGTCTGACTGTGGATGAAATGATGTACTATAGTTCAATGTGGTGCCCCATGCTTTTTGAAATCTCTGCCAAAATTTTGAAGTAAATCTCGGATCTCTATCAAAAACAATAGAAACTAGAATACCATGAAGTCTAACAATCTCATTCCTGTATGCTAGTGCTAAACTCTTCAAAGAAATGTTCCCATAAATCGGTAAAAAGTGAGCAGATTTAGTAAGCCTATCCACAATCACCCATATCACATCATTCTTCTTCAAAGTTTTCGGCAACCCAATAACAAAATCCATGCAAATATTTTCCCATTTCCATGTAGGCAATTCCAATGGCTGTAATAATCCACTTGGTCTCTGATGTTCAATCTTCACCTGTTGACAAGTCAAACACTTTGAAACGAACTCAGCTATGTCACGCTTCATACCACTCCACCAAAAGTGTTCCTTCACATCATGATACATCTTCGTCTCACCTGGATGAATTGAGAATGGAGATCCATGGGCTTCCTCCAATAATTCTTCTTTAAGTTGCTTATTATCAGGCACACACAATCGGTTACCCTTCCAAATAATACCATGTTCGTCAACGCGAATTTCTGGCTGCTTTCCTGATTCCATGCTCTATATAGGATACCATATGTCACCATCACCGTCCTGAGATGCCTTTATTCTAGAGGTAAGACTAGGCTCGACATGCATACTTGCTAATATACCATATGTGCCTTCATAATAAAAATCCAAGCCAAATCTTTCAATCTCATGCTGAAGAGGTCATTGATGTGTCATTAATGCTGCCAGATTTCCAGAATTCTTCCTACTCAATGCGTCTGCAACCTTGTTAGCTTTTCCAGGGTGATACTGAATACTCACGTCGTAGTCTTCAAGAGTTCAATCCATCATCTTTGTCTCATGTTAAGCTCCTTCTGTGCAAAGATATACTTCAAGCTTTTATGGTCGGTAAAGATCTCGCACTTATCACCATACAAGTAATGCCTCCATATCTTCAATGCAAATATAACAGCAGCAATTTCCAAGTCATATGTCGGATAGTTTACCTCATAAGGCTTCAATTGCCTCGAAGCATAGGCAATCACCTTTCCATGTTGCATCAGTACACATCCAAGTCCCTTCTTTGAAGCATCACTATAAATCACATAACCACCCATTCCAGATGGTAGGGTCAAAACTGGAGATGTCACAAGTCTCTTCTTCAATTCTTGAAAACTAGTCTCACATTCCTCGGTCCATATGAACTTGTTACTTTTTTGAGTCAATTGTGTCAATGGCATGGCAATGGTCGAGAAACCCTCAACAAAGCAACGATAATAACCAGCAAGTCCCAAGAAACTCCTCACCTCAGTCACAGTGCTAGGTCTTGGCCAATCGGTAATAGCCTCAACCTTAGCTGGATCCACTTTAATTCCATCTGCTGATACAATATGTCCCAAAAAGGTAACCTGATCAAGCCAATATTCACACTTCTTGTACTTTGCAAACAACTTATTCTTCCTCAATATCTCCAATACAACTCATAGATGCTCCTCATGCTCTTCTTTAGACTTCGAATACACCAAAATATCATCGATAAATACAATCACAAACTTGTCGAGAAAATCTTTGAATACCCTGTTCATCAAGTCCATGAAAACTGCTGGTGCATTTGTCAACCCAAAAGACATGACAAGAAACTCGTGATACCCATAACGAGTCCTAAATGCAGTCTTCGGAATATCTCTTTCCTTCACTCTTAACTGATGGTAGACGGAACGCAGATTAATCTTTGAAAAATATTTTGCTTCTTGCAACTGATCAAATAAGTCATCGATCCTCGCAATGGATACTTATTCTTCACTGTGATTCTGTTCAACTCTCGATAATCAATACAGAGCCTCATCGAACCATCCTTCTTCTTCACAAACAAGACAGGTGCACCCCAAGGTGAAACACAAGGCCTGATGAAACCTTTCTCAAGAAGTTCCTGCATTTGTTCCTTTAACTCTTGCAATTCCAATGGAGCCATGCGATACGGAGCCTTAGAAATCGGTTGCGCACCGGGAAGCAGGTCAATAGAAAATTCCACCTCTCTTTGTGGTGGTAGTCCATCCAAGTCCTCTGGAAACACATCTGGAAACTCACAAACTATGTTGACATCCACAAGTTCAGGCGATTCCATAGAAGAATCAATCACATGAGTTAAATATCCTTCACATCCATGTGTAAGCATCCTCTTGGCCTTGATGGCCGAAATAAATTTCCCCAAACCACTAGGCGTAGAACCCTGGAACTCGAACTCGGGTGAATTTGGATCACCAAAAATTATTTTCTTCCTTTGACAATCAATAGTGACCTTATGTCGCTCTAAACAATCCATCCCCAAGATGACATCAAAATCTTGCATTGGAATAGGTAAAAGATCCACAAATAATTTCCTATCATCAACTATGACTACACAATCATGGTACAGAGAGTTCACATATGTATTTACCCCAATAGGGTTACCAACAAAATTTTTTGATGAAAGTGTAGTAGGTGCAATGCATAAATGTTTAACATAAGATGTAGAGATAAATAAGTGTGTATCACCAGTGTGAAATAAGACCGTAGCATTCCTATTGCCAATCAAAAGTGTTCCTGTAATGGTACCTGGGGTATTTGCAGCATCCTTTGCGGTAATACAAAAGACACGTCCACCAGTCTTCTGATTATTTCTCCCATTCTGATCGTTCTGGTCCCTAGACTTCTTTAGTGGTTGCTTGCAATCTCGAATAGTATGGCCCTTCTGGCCGCAGTTGAAGCAGGATCTAGTAATCCAATAACAAACACCACTGTGCATCTTCCCGTAGTGCTCACAAGATTTTCCTCCATTCTGATTTCCAGCTTGAGTCCCTGACTTGTTCTGCTGATTACCTTGGCTTCCATTTCTCTGTTGAAAACTGCGAGTGTTGTACCTCTGTTCATTCGATTTAAATTTGCCTGCAGATCCGTCATTTTTCTGAAACTTAGAGGAATCATCATCTCTCTTCCTTTTCTGATTCTGCATGTCTCGCTGTTTACGAAAATCAACCTGATGAAGTTCTTGATCTCTGGCACCGTTCACTAAACTGTCCATGGTAGTGCAGCGATTAGCTATGATGTGGTTACGAATAGAAGTCTTCAAAGCCCACTTGAATTTCATTATCTTATCCTCCTCAGTACCTGCAACAGATCGAGCATACCCAGCCAATCTCTGAAATCTGACCTAAAAGTCCGCCACAGACTCATCCTCTTTATGAGCTATACTCTGATATTCTCGAGCATACTTTTCACGAATACTAGCAGGAAAGTACCGCTGATCAAACTGTGCCTTGAACATATCCCAATTTATAGTATTCTCATATCCAGCTGCGTGAGAAGCCACCACTGACTTCCACCAAATGCTAGCATCCCCCTCAAGACGGTATATACGAAAACGAGCCTTTTCCCGAACAGAACAATTCAGATGTTGAAATATTTTCTCCATGTGATCAATCCACGCTTCAACATCCATCGGGGTCTTAGCTTCCTTAAAACAATTAGGCCTTTGCTTCATGAACCGATCAAACATAGTCTGGCCCTCATGGTCCTGCCCATTATTATTACCACGAGAATTCTGTTATTTTCGAGCTGCAACTTCCTGTACCATGTCCATAAAAGTAGCTTGATCCATCACAATTTGATGATGGGCATTTCCAGCATTATTCTGACCTCGCTCCATCCTGTAAAACTTTTATATAAGTGCACAAATAACACACATAAGTATTACGATATTCAATTCAAGAATCAAGATATTTTAATCTACCCATGCGAAGTCAACCCAAAACTCACAGGTCAATGCCTAAAAGACAGTCTACGGAATCTATAACCGTAGCTCGGATACCAAAACTGTAACACCCTATTTTTATGACAATAAAGCTACACAATATAAATAAGTCTAAATTATATTAAACTGCAATAATGTAGCAAGGCCGAATAACATAATAAAATCCATGGTCTAATCCTCCAATAATGATAAAGATAGGATGTAAACTCCACTCAAAGATGTTTTCGAATTTATTAACTCCACTAGTCTGAATCTCGATTAAATACTTGGTGTCACTCATCACTCTTCCTGCTTTACCCCTATTTACCTGCAGAAAGGAAAACAATAAAGAGTGAGCCAAATGCCCAGTACGATTATAATCTAAACAAATTATAAAATATAAATACGAATAGATTGTGTCTTACCAACATAGAGATTTAAACTGAAAATGGCAAAAAGTCAACAATATAGTTTTGAAACAATTTATCAATATTTTATCGAATCAGTAGGGTAACAATTTAAAACAATTAGCTAGGAATGAATCATAAAGTAAGGCTGAATAACAAATAAGGTGGGTACAAATATGGGTCTTTTACACAAAACTATACTCGCCAAACTCCAATCACCGGCGAAGTATAAGACAATGATTCCTTCATTGGTAAGCCAGAAGAAGGATTAAGGAATGCAAAATACATCCCAACAATACAATAATGATCATGATCTAATCGCATCTCATACCCCAGAGATGTGCTCGTATACTCACCCACCGATACGAGTTGGTGCCTAGTTCACCTTTACTCCGAACTCCATGTGAACATTGTCCGTGATTAACCCACACAGATCGGTCTAAGAGCCCAATAAATAGGTTACAAAATTCATTTGACTCGTTGCACGAATCGAAACATAGTAAAACAAAGTCGCAAGAAAAATGCGCAATAACAATATAAACAAGTCAAGACAACAATAATCAAAGAATAGGTAATTCGAGATGAAAACGAGATTGCGTACAAGTAGGTACACAATGAATGCAATAAGCTCACAACTTTAGAAAATGGATTAACAATAAATTTAACGAATATTTTATTATTAAAAAAGGAGAGAAAATAAGAAATTCGTACTTGCTATAAATATAGAGATAATTCTATCTAACCGGGAGGAGGCGTGCCGTTAATACTCTCTACGTAAGTCCCCGGTAGCGCCACCAAAAACTTTATGTGTAAAATAATAAGAACTGCAAGCGCACAATGTTTAGTTGTAACAATTACCGGTTGATCCACAGAGATTTTGAATTTTCAAAATCCTAACAATTTAAATCAGGAGAACTAGACAAATAAATTTGAGATGAGTTTTAATTAGCCTAATAAGAAAATAACAAATAATATGGAAAATATAGGAATCTGAATCTGTTAATCAATCATAATTAATATCAACTCGCCCTAAAATCAATTCTCTTTTCTTCACAAAAATAACGTATATCAATTAACGAGACAAGCTGTTGTGCAAGACATGCTTGTACCTTAACAAGACTAAGATAATTTGTCAACCCTAAGTAAGTTATATTGTAATCTAAATTTGTATCTTGTACTTGTAACATTTAAAGTCTGTAAAAATGTCAAAGGAGCAGACTGGAGTCTTTTTCTATAAACAATGTCAAACCTAAGTATTCTATCTAGGAGAAGATCAAGAAGATCATGCCTCAGAAGACTTATAAAGAAGCTTGGAGTTGAATAAATCTGTTTTAGGAAAAATATTTTAAGTCAAGATCTCTAAAAGTCGCAGATTCAGTGTTATAGAGAAGTCATTCGAGAACTCAAAATGACTTATCGAGAAGTCAGGAAAGGCACTAGAGAACTCACAGAGATATCGACAAGCCAAATTGAAGACATGGAGTTTGGAGATATCGACAAGTCATTTTTTCACTAGAGAACTCAGAGTTATCGACAAGTCAATATTCATTAGAGAACTCTGAGTTATCGATACGTCAAATTTCACTAGAGAACTCAGAGATATCGATAAGTCAATATTCACTAGAGAACTCTGAGTTGTCGATAAGTCAAATTTGTCTAGAGAACTCTGAGTTATCGATAAGTCAGTACACCATTAGAGAACTCAGAGATATCGATAAGTCAAAGTGAAGATATGAAGACTAGAGATCTCTACAAGCCAAATTTTCTTATAGAGAACTCAGAGACCTCTACAAGTCAAATTCCCTATGGAGAATTAGAGATCTCGATAAGCCAATATACTTATCGAGATATCAAGTTCTCTATAGACCAAATGGAGATCTCGAGGTACAATCTCAAAGTTCAAAATTGCAGATCGGTTCAATATCCAAGATTAACAATCAACAAACAATCCAAACAGCTGGATTGACAAGTCTACAAAAGCAGCTTGAAGAATGTACAAGATCAATGGTGAAGATTAACTGACAAAGGAAGATCAAGATAATCAAAGGATGCTAAATATATGCTAAGCCAGAAATAGTAGATATACTTTTCTATAAATGGAAATGACAAGTTACAGTTTATTAAAGCTAATATCATGTCTCATTATACACTTTGTAAACCAGCAGTTAACTGAGTTATAAAGTTAACACTGGTCCTTTAGTCAGTTGCAACAATTAAGATAGAAAATCTTGTAACACTCTCAAGAAGAAGCTAAGCTCTTTATCAACAAAGAGCCTAGAAATTTTGTAGCAAAAAATTCTTAATTTTAATATATAATTAAGTGAGTTTTGAAGATTTGTGTTCTTTATTTTCTGCAAGCTTAATTTCTGCATGAACACATTTTTACTACAAGATTTAATTTACTTTGTTCAACCATAAAAGATCAAGAAAAGCTCAAAAACAGTAAAACACATTCACCCCCCCTCTGTGTGTTATTCATTTCCTAACAAGTGGTATCAGAACAAAATCTGAAAGTAAACAAATTCAAGATCTTGGAAAAATGAATACACAGAAAATCAGTAGCATCAAAATTCCTACCTTTGACAAAGCTAACTACACTCTTTGGAAAAAGAAAATGTTGTTGTTTATCAGGATGGCCAATCCACTCTACGTTCAGATCCTCAAGAATGGGCCCTTCACTCCTATGGTTAGAGTTGAGGAATCTACAGATGAAGACATGGTTATCCCAGCTCATTATGCTCCAAAAGACCCTTCTGCGTATACTGAGCCTGAAAAAGAGATAGTTTTCCTAAATAGTGGCTTGCAACTAATATTGATTGAGTCACTTGACAATGTGATGTACAATAAAATTGTCAACTGTGACACTGCCAAACAAATATGGGAAAAGATTGAAATACTCTGTGAGGGTACTGAAGAAGTTAGATCTAATCAGAGAAGGATACTGATTTCATAATATGAGGGTTCCATGGTTAAGCCAAAGGAAAGTATAACAGATGTGTTTGAAAGGTTCAACAAGTTGATAAATGACTTGCAGCTCCATGACAAATATTATGAAGCTGAAGAAGTGAACTTAAAGTTCTTGCTTACTCTCCTTGATCATTTGGAATAGAAAATCTCAGCAATTAGGGAAGGAAGAGATCTGAGCAGAATAATACTGGAAGTTCTATATGGAATTCTCAAAACATATGAACTAGAAATTATTCAAAGAAAATTATTGAGATCTGGTCAGGGACATGTTGTAGATGGCTCAAGTGCTTTAATTGTCAATGAAAGCCAAACATCCATTGATGAGCCAAGATCTCAAACTCCAGTTTCCTCAACAAGTGAGCAAAGAATAAATGATTCACAGGAACAAGTCATTCTGGAATTGAAGAAGATGAGTTCTACACTCTTGATGAACTGGATGAGCTAGATCAGTCAATGGCCTATTTGACTAGAAAATTCTCTAACATTAGAGTAAAGAAGCCAAGATACTTCAAGGGTAAAGGACAGTCTTTCCACAAAGACAGAAGCTGGAAAGAAAAAGGGAAGTACACTTCTGAAAGCAAAACTGGCTACAAAACAGGATCTGTTGACAGATCTAAGATAAGGTGCTACAACTGTGATGAGTTGGGCCATTTTGCTATACAATGCAGAAAACCCAAGAAAGCAAAGAAGGATAAAGCTTATCTTGAATTGGAAGCAAAGTATGAAGCTCTTCAGAAGAAACATCAAAGCAAAGCTTATATTGGAGAGGGTAAAAGTTAGGATGACTCCGAAAATGATGAAAATGAAGAATTTTAAAATTATGCACTCATGGCCTTAGAGCAAGGAGAATCATCCTCATCTAAATCACATGTACCAACTTTTACCACCATTAATTTTTATGTGAGTCAATATAAAGAAACTGTAGAGAAGATGAGCACAAAAATGTTTCACATTCATGCAAGCATGGTTGCTGCTAATGAAGAGGTTAGAAGATTAACAAAGATAAATGAGAAGCTTGAAAGTGAGAAGCAAGAAACTGAATTATTGCTGGTAGAACTTGAAGCTGTAAAGCAAGAGAATGCTTATCTCAAGAACAAGCTCAAGTGTGCAAATGAAATTGAAGCAGTGCTAAGGGAGAAGCTGGAAAAGAATAAGGTGAAGTTGAAGTCTTTCAAGAATGCATCTGAATTAATTGGAAAGTATCATGAGAAAAATAAACCATATGCAAATATTGCTATTGGTCTTGACTATGATGCCTTTAATAGCAAGAAGAAAGAGACAGGTGATAAGGGAAAAGCAACAATCAATGAAAATGTTCCAACTATGCTGAAAAAGTTGCATCACTTATGTTCAAGGCATGTGAAGTCAACTTCAGTGAAGAAGAATTGATTATCAAGCAAGAAATTATTGATGAGGACAAATAGAAGAAAACTGCAGAATCAACTCAGTCTTCTAATACTAAAGAAAAGCTCATGGACAAGCAAAGTCCCAAGACACCTGTCAAAGAGACCAAAAATAAAGATGGAAGAAAGAAAAAGAAAAATAGAAATGGAAAAATAGGGATAAACAAAAGCAACAATTTTGCTTATGTTACAGATGCTCCAAGAAAGAAATGTGAAAAATATGGCTCTGTGAATCACCTAACTCACCTTTGTAAAAAGGCAGTTAGCAAGCCAACTAAAGGAGTTTGTAAATACAATGAAGTAAATGCAAATGATCCCTACTCTTTCTGTGACAAGTTTGACTGCATTCCTTGCAACATAAAAGTAATGGAAAGTTGTCACAAACTGAGAGTAGACCTAAAAGAAACAAGAATTGGGTCTACAACAGAAAGGGAAAATGCTCAACAGTCAATGAACTCTATTTTATCTGAAACTACTCATTCTACTTCTGCTAAATTAGTTAACAAGAAGAAAGTACCCAACACCGTTTGGGTTGCTAAACACACTTAAAACTCATTGTGTGCAGAGCAAAGTGAAGAAAGTCATCTGGATCATAGATAGTGGATGTTCCAGGCATATGACAGGTGATAAAGCCCTGCTATCATAGTTTGAGGAGAAAGCTGTCCCTTTTGTGACCTTTGGAGATAACAACAAAGGATTCACAATGGGATATGGCAAGATTGTTGCTGAAAATGTTGTCATTGATGATATAGCACTCATAGCTGGTCTTGATATGAGTCTTCTCAATGTTAGCCAATTTGTAGACAAAGGCTTTGAAGTTTTATTCAACAAAGAAGAATGCACCTTTATCAGCAAGAAAACTGGTAAAATTGCTCTGAAAGGAGAAAGAAAAGGAAGCTTGTTTGTTTCAGACTTGGACTCAACAAATAAGGATGGTATTTGTTGCTTCTACACCAAGGCATCAGAAGAACAAAGCAAGCTTTGGCATAAAAAGCTGTCTCACCTGAATTTCAAGGCAATTAACACCTTGGTCAAAAAGGAATTAGTAAGAGACATGCCTAAACTGGAGTTTGCTGAAGTTGAACTCTGTGAAGCTTGTCAGAAAGGAAAAATAAAGAGATCAAGTCACAAGTCAAAAACTGTGAATTCTATAGGTGCACCATTGCAACTTATTCACATGGACTTGTTTGGGCCAGTAAATGTCTTATCAATTTCAAGAAATAAATATGCACTTATGATGGTGGATGATTTCTCAATACATACTTGGGTAGAGTTCATGCACTCTAAATATGAAACTCCACACATCATAATTGAGCACATCAAGAAGATAAAAAATAGGCTGAAGATTACAATTATGTGAAAAGATTGAGAAGTGATAATGGAACAGAATTCAGAAATGCAACATTAAGTGAATTTTGCAAAGGCAAAGGCATTGTACAAGAATTCTCAGCTGCTAGAACACCTCAAAAAAATGGAGTAGTTGAAAGAGAGAACATAACATTAGTTGAAGCTGCTAGGACAATGCTACAAGATGCCAAGTTTCCAACAGGTTTCTGGGAAGAGGCTGTTAACACTGCATGTTACACTCAGAACAGATATCTCATTAACAAGGCACATGATAAATCACCTTACTCAATCATGTCTAAAAGGAAGCCTATTGTAAAGCATCTTCATGTGTTTGGAAGCAAGTGTTACATTTTGAAAGAAAACTCTGAATATGTGGGAAAATTTGACTCAAAAGTCTTTAAAGCAATTTTTCTGGGATATTCATTGGAAAGAACAGCCTACGAAGTTCATGTGATTGATTAAAAGAAAATTATGGAAAGCACAGATATGACTTTTGATGATGACAAGTGTCCAGGTTTGAAGTGCCTTGATGATAATGAAGCTGAAGCCCTTGCATTTGAAAACCTCAACATTAATAGTGATTCTGATGGAGAAGATGAAGTTGATGCACAACAGATGATAAATGAAGAGACTACTCAACAGGAAAATCATGGAAATGGAAGCTCATCTCAAACACCTGAATTTGATAGCACAAACTTAGGGGGGGAAAGAGAAGAGGGATCTAGTAGTCATACTAACAATGAATAAAATGATGAAGGCACAAGTCAACAAACTCATACAAGGAAATAGGATAAAAGTCACACTAGAGAAACAATTATTGGTGACCCTACTACTGGTGTGAGGACTAGAAGTGCAACTGCTAATGAGTGCTTACATGCATGTTTTCTGTCTCAAGTAGAGCCTAAGAAAATTGATGAAGCTCTACTTGATCCTGATTGGATATCTGCCATACAGGAAGAGCTGAATCAGTTTGAAAGGAACAAGGTTTGGGAATTGGTTCCTGCACCAAAGAATAGAAGCATTATTGGAACAAAATGGGTGTTCAGGAATAAGATGGATGAAAATGGTATAGTCACTAGAAACAAAGCAAGGTTGGTTGCAAAAGGATACCCACAAGAAGAAGGAATTGATTATGATGAAACTTTTGCTCCAGTTGTAAGACTTGAAGCAATAAGGATTTTTCTAGCATTTGCTGCACACTCAAATTTCAAAGTGTATCAAATGGATGTCAAGAGTGCCTTTCTGAATGGTGAGCTAGAAGAAGAAGTTTATGTGTAACAACCACCTGGCTTTGAAGATCCAGAATTTCCAAATTTTGTGTACAAGTTAATCAAGGCTCTATATGGACTAAAACAGGCACCTAGAGCTTGGTATGACACACTGTCAGTATTCCTCCTGAAGCATGGTTTTACTAGAGGTACCATAGACAAGACTCTCTTTTATAAGAAACATGGTGAAGATATGATCCTAGTTCTGATCTATGTGGATGATATCATCTTTAGTTCTACTAATGAAAAGCTTTGCCAAAGATTCTCTAATCTTATGCAAAGTGAATATGAAATGAGTATGATGGGGGAACTAAGTTACTTTCTTGGACTTCCAGTCAGTCAAAGAAGTGATGGTATATTCATCATCCAAACTAAGTATGTCAAGGATCTATTGAAAAAGTTTAGTATGGTTGATTGTTCACATGCATCTATACCTATGTCTACTGTAACAAAGTTGGATGAAGATAAGAAGGGCAAGAGTGTAGATATCTCAAGCTATAGAGGGATGATTGCATTATTGCTTTACTTAACTGCTAGTAGACCAGACATCATGTTTGCTACATGTCTATGTGCAAGATTTCAAGCAAATCCAAAAGAATCACATTTGATGGCTGTAAAGAGGTTTTTCAGATATTTGAAGGGAACTCCAAACCTGGGATTATGGTATCCTAAGGGAACTGGTTTTGAAGTTGTTGGTTAGACAGATGCAGATTTTGCTGGATGCAGGGTTGACAGGAAGAGTACTAGTGGAAGCTGCCAATTTCTTGGACAAAGACTTGTATTCTGGTATAGCAAGAAATAATAATCTGTATCAACTTCTACAACTGAAGCTGAATATATAGCTGCAGGAAGTTGTTGTGCTCAAGTGCTTTGGATTAGAAATCAGCTAATGGATTATGGCCCAGTGTTACACAATATTCCTATTATGTGTGACAATACTAGTGCTATATCTATAGTAGCTTGTTAGGTCACACACACACTGTAGAGGGGGTGAATACAGTGTATAGTACACTCAAATCGAACTTTAAGATCTTAAGTAACAGAAAACAAACTTTATTGAAACAATAAACTCTGTTACAGTATGGAACTGTTACCTCTCAGTGATGAACAAATATCACGAGAGCTGCTAGGGTTACAATGAATAATCTTTTCTAATAATGATAACACTTATAGTGTAAACCCTATGTCTGTGTTTATATACTACACAGTTACAAGATAATCGCTAATTGATATGGAATATAATTCTGCTTCCTAAAATATATCAATCAGATATTTTTTCTTCCAAGTATTCCATTCTTCACGGAATTCCTTCTTCATGCATATCTCTTCTTATGTTTATCTCGATCTTCTTTCCTTTAATCAGCTACTGTCCTTATCTGATTGTCCTTCAGCACTTAAGTTCTGATATCTATCTTCTGATGATTATCTCCTGATAATATAAGTACTGATATCCTTAAATCCTGACTTCCAGTATAAGTACTGATCAACAGTTAAGTACTGATTTATCCTATTCATGTAAGATCTGAAAGCTAAACATAAAACATATTAGCCATGACATTATCAAATATATCTAACAATCTCCCCCAACTTGTAAATTAACAAAATATACAAGTTTAACAGATATTTGATGATGTTAAAAACATTAAGTACAAATGCATGAGAAATAGACTAGATAACTACAACTTACAGTCCTTAAAGTTTTTTTTTTTACCAATTTCAACTTCTGATAACAACTTCAATCTGTATAAATGTCAGAATTTAAGCAGTTGTAGATCTTCGACTTGGCTTCTTCATTTTCTGATCTCTCTGATGTCGGGAGTTGTTCTGAGATAGTTCTTCAACAAACATTTCTCAGCATATCTTAGTTCATCAATCATTCTCCTTTTAACACCTTTAAGTTCTGCAGTATCTTCACCAGTTTGAAAGATTGCAGCTCTGAGATCATTAATCTTTGCTTTTTTCAACTCCTGATCTAGTCTTATGACATAAGCTTTGTCAGACTCAAGATTGAATTCAAGTCCCTTAATACCAAGATACGTTCTGATCTGTGCAGTATTAGGCTTCATATCAACAATATCACCATTGTGATCTCTGTACTTTGGAACATATATGCTGTCAGACTTAACAGAATAAAGCCTTTTCTGTCTCTGAATCTGTTCTTTTAAGTAGTTTGCAGCAGTCTCTGTTATTCTGTCATCCACTTGAAGTAAGAAAAGTACATGCTCCAATTCTTCAAAATACTTCAAAAGAATGGCATTTTGTCTTATATGATAAACCCTGCCATCTGTCATGAAATACAACATGATGTATTCTTTTAAGTAGGTTTGGTAAACCATCTGTACAGATTCCAGTTGATTCAATCTCTCAGGAGTTGCTCCAATACCTGGTTCACTCAAGGAAGTTGGATCATTGGTAGTGTTGTGTACTCTTCTTTCATCAGCACTTCCCAATCCAGTTTTATCTCTAGCTTCCTTTCCAGTAACTACTCTTGCTTCAAAACCACTTGCAGTAGTCTTCAAAGATTGAGTCTGTTTTGCTTTAGTGAATCCTGGTAGGAGTGTCTTTGATCTATTTTCTGATATCAAGTTAACTTGAGCTCTGTCAGAGGTTACTTGCTTCTTCTGAATATCAGAACTTACAATTTCTTGACTCTGAACAACTTGAGCCATGTCAAAGGTTGTTTTAAGAACTTTTCTTGAAGTCAGAGCAAGATCATCTTTTCCATCAGTAATTTCTTCTTCTTCAGGAGGTACATAAGCCTTGATAGGTTCACCAATCTTTTCTTTACCCTTGGATCTTGGATCTATCTGTGGTTGTGATCTAGCCAATGTTGCTTCAGTATGTGTCCTTTCTTTGATCACAATGCCTTTAAGTTTTGGAAGTAACTTTTTACCAGAAGCTTCAGATTTAGATGTGACTTTCTCTGATTTAAGTCTGGCTTCTTCTTCCTTTAAACTTTCCAAGTCCATCCCTGGATTTTCTTGAAGAAATAACTGTCTTGACATTTCCTCATCAAGATCTAGAAGTTCATCAGAACTTATTCTTTTACCAGCAACAGAACTTATTCTTTTCCCAGTATCAGAACTTGTTCTGTGACTAGCTTGTCTTGATGTAAACCTTCTACCTTGACTATGACCACTACCCATTCCAGACTTTCCTTGGTCATCTTTTCCATCATCCTTTCCTTGCAGTGTCTTGTTGGTTTTGCATTTGGACTTAATTACCTTCTCCCCCTTTTCGGCATCAGCAGGTAATAAAAGAGAGATAAGTAGTTCCACTGAGGTCTGGATTTCAGTAAGTTGCGATTGCTGAGAAGCTTGATTTGTCAGAATTTGATCAATCTGAGCTTGTTGTTTTTCTTGAGTTTTCTCAATATAAGCAATCCTGTCAATGGTAGGTTGAAAGAACTTTTTCTTATCAATTTTCCAAACTTGTTCCTGTTTGATAAAGTTCTCCTGAATCTTGTGTAGCTCTGCATGAGTATCAGAATGAAGACCTTGTAGATGTTTAGTACGCAATGCAGTGACTCTAAGCTGGGTTTTAAAATCATCAGAATTTAACATTTCATCAGCTTTAGTCAAGTGCTCAGCAAGATGTAAAGCATTTGGAACACATGAAACTGAATTCTATTCCTTAGTCCACTCCTGACCTGCAGTAGTTTCACTCCAAGGCACTGGTGCATCCCTGATAACAAACTCCTTTAACAATTCAGACTTAGGAAGAGTCAGTGGAGGAGTATGTCCTGAAGGACCTGCTTCATCAGCATCTACAGTTGTAGCAGCTTCACCAGTATCTCCAACATTTGCAGCATCAGAACTTAAAGAATCAGTATCTTCTGATAAGACAACAGTGTGAGTAACAATGGAGGCTTCAGCATCCTCTAATTACTGATCTGATACTAAGTTCTGATCAACAGCCATTCCTGATGCTCACCTAAAATCTGATCATCAGCATCTTGATGCAGAGAAGGTGTTGTTGATAACTCTGGAGTTTGAACAGCATCAGTAACAGGTGTTGTGGAAGGATTATTTGCTGTTGGAGCTTCTAAGAAAAGTATTACAGGCACATCCAGGTTCTGAATATCAATTTCAGCACTGGTGCCTGGATCAACAAGAGACACAGATGGTGAGTTAGCCTTGTCAGATACAGCTTCCTGAGAAGGAGTTGATGGAGAAGAAGTGACTGGAGCAAATTCCTTGTCTTGTGAGATCAGAGATTCCTGATCCCCTTCCTTAGCTGCTTCCTCCTCATCATCTGAAACTGGCCTTTGCGCCCTCTGTTTCTTGTACTTCCTTGTTGATTTGGATTCCTTGGGAGTTTCAGGAACTATCATACGTCTAAGCCTCTTGAGAAGCCTAGAACCCCCAATTTCAGAATCCTTCTGAGAAGTTGCTTTCTCAGCTTCAACCACCACAGGTTCTGAAGAAGGAATCTGTTCCTCAGAATCTGATTCATCTCTCAAAGTAAATCTCCTCCTCTTTTGAGGTGTTTGAGGAACAGTCTTTGTTCTCTTTGGCTTAGAGGATGGAGACTTCACAGTAGGTGCTGAAGAAGAAGGTTGAGCAGTCTGTGAAGTGGAGAGATAGGATTTGAGATAAGTTCTGAGGGTAGGTTGAGTAGAATGAGAGGTAGGTACTGAAGTTGATGGATTTTGGTTATGGTGAGTTGGTTGAACATTTGAGTAAACAGATTTGTAAGTAGCAGGATCAGCATTTACCAGAATCTGTTTCACAGACTGAGGAATCTGTAATGGTCTCACCATTGATTTCTTTGTGTCAGCATTTATCAGGTCGTTAAAGTACCTTTTTGCAACCTTAAAAGGTGGGGTTTGAGTGCTGACTAACTGGGGTTCAGCAGTACAATACGTGTAAATAAGTTGACAGAATCTAGCAAAATAAACAACATCTCGATCCTTTGTCATCCTATCCCCAATAAAACCAATTATTCCAGTTACAAAATCAAAATGAGTTTGATGGATAATAGCATACCCTATGTGCTGACTCAGAATTGGGATAGCATCAAAATTTGAACATTTGTTCCCAAAAGCCTTGGTGATGCAATCAAAGAAGAAACTCCATTCTCTTCTGATATTAGGCCATTTCAACTGTCCAAGTTTCGTCAGACTCTTTTCATATCCCAATTCAGCCATTAACTCCCGAAGGGCTGAGTCCTCTGGAACTGAGAAAGTACAATCCTCTGGAAGATGTAAAGCCCTGCGTACTGTACCAGGAGTGACTACAAAGGATGAATCACCCACTTGGAAGATAATACTGGGAGTTCCACGGTTACCACCATCATCAAAAACTCCAGTCCTCCAGAACCTCAGAACTTGTTGTCTTGAAAATAATTCAGGCTGAGTTAAGGCGTACCCAACCTCACTATGTGCAAGAAGATCTTGCACAAAGTGCAATTCAGATGGAGCGTCAGCATAATCAAGAATTGCAGCATAGTTGTTTGGAACAAACTTTGCTCCATCAATGATTAAATCCTTTGGTGCCATGTGAAAAAAAAAATATTGAGTTTCAAGGATGCCTGTTAGGTGTTTGAGATAATGTCTGTATGAAAAACAACGGAAAAAGTAAAGTGAAGGAGAGTAAAAGTAAGAAGAGAGATAAAAGATGAAGAAATTAAAAAGATTAAAGAAATCTTCTCTCTGCTGTACTTATACAAAAAAATATTACCGTTGGACACCTGTCAGACATGCAGTAATAACAGATAGTTACTGGGCTCGAGAAAACAGGAATCATTACTTACCCAGTTGCCTAATTTCAAGGAAAAACCGTTCCATTTATCAAGAGAATCAGTTTTAATTCAAAATTTAAACCGTTAGCACTGATTGAATTATTTTTCATTGCATCATTGAAATTCTGAAAATACATCACATGAAAATGACCAAGATAAATTAGATATATAAGTGCTGAAAATGAGTCAGAACTTAATATAAAACAAAAGTTATATGGTCATCAGAATATCAATCAGGATTTATCAACACAAGATAGAATAACTCAGAGACAAAATCTTGAAGTAAAAACAATTTTCATTAATATATCAAGTCAATACATTTATGAAATGGAAATTTACATCAGTACTTATACAAGATTTTCCCTAAGCTCCTAATCCTAACGTCAACAGCTTTAGTCCTAGCTAAGAAGCCTGACAAAGCTGAGGATGAAGAAGAACAGGAAGAAGACAAGATTAAGTCATCTTCCTCTTCCTATCTTCGACGAACAAGATGGCGAGTCGTATAATTCGCTCTTGCTAACGGATAGCTTCCCGCCTTTCCTCCTCCAATCGCTCCAGATGGCGATGGTAGTCCATATAGAAGAACAGGAGGCGTGTCAGTACCTCCTGTGGGACAAAGTCCCATATCTCCTCAGGAATGGCTGTGACATGCCATTCCTGCTGCCACTCGGCACAACTTAGCTCCATATTGAAGGTTTGGTAGTTCAAAAACATGTTGTATCTGACCATTATGTTTTTGAAAGAAAAAGTATGAAGATAAGTGTGTGAGAAGAATGTGATGGAAAGACTGATGTGAAGTGGTTGCTTATATAGGCAAGAGAATGCCAAGAGACGCAAAGATATTTAATGCTGACAGGTAGAATTAATTCTACCTCATCTCCCTAGACTTTGAAAAAGAAAACAGTCATTGGAAAGAGGAGTCATGGTCTAGACCGCACAAGACACAAGAAACAGTGGACTGTTCAAGGGCAAATACCATTAATCCTAATCATAGTGACTATTACTCTTCCACTTCAACATATTCTAGTTCGAACTGAGACTATTATCAAATTTTATTCATAGATAAGCCGAGTAAAGGATTAGACTGAGAAATCAGAACTTAGACCTATACCAGAACTTAACAGTCATCATAACATAATTTCTTAACTCAAAAAATGAAAGCCCATCTTAGCAAATACTCATACAAGTTCTGAGTTATGGACGTCAGAACTTAATCATCAGAACGTGTAACTTAGAACTTGTCCTCAGAATTTGTGCAATAATGACACAATGACTGTTTATCTAAAATAATATAGACCACCACAGAATTTTCATCATTCAGATGGAGTGATTAGTGTGTGCATTAAGCTAAAAACAGACAAAGAGTAAAGTCTAATTCACTTCAGTACATCTTAGAAATAAGGCATAACTAAAATTTTGCTAAAGATCTGTCATTGTCCTGAAACCTACTGAAGAATGAGTTTATGCTTGAGTCCACCTCAGCTGTTTTGTGCTAATTTTATGCATCTTTTGAAATTCTATTTTACAGTGGCTTCTCAGTGTAAGTGAGTCACGACTGTTTATCAGAATTTATGCTATTATCAGAGTATTTCTCCAGTAATCATAGAGTTTAAAAAGTCACCAAGAAAATATTTTGCTTTTCTAATGCATATTTACTTAATACCAGCAATGCACTTGGGTCGTCCCTTCCACATTTTTACTCTAGATCTCAAAGGAGTACCTGATTTTAATCTTTGATCTTTTTGCTTTTTCTTTTGATAAGAGAGGTTTATCAGCACTTAGTACATTCAGCAGTTTTACTAGTATCAGAACTTAACAGATGAGTAGCATTATTCTAATTTGTGACTCAGTAATAAGATATACAAAGTAAACTTAACTAAGCTCAGTTATCAGAATTTGCTAGGGTCATAAGATTTCCACTGAAATAATTACTTCTTCCATGGAATCATTTGTTTATTGAAGACTACTAGGTCAGTATCTAGCACAGTTATCCTCATAGGATTGAATAGGTACTAGAACAGACATATCATTTATCAGAGTTTAGAAACATATATCAGACAACAGTCAGTACTTAAAGACAGTTATCAATTAAGCACAAAATACACAATGAGATTAATTCTGTAAATACTGAGCATAAAGTCTGATAATACAGAACAAGTCTAAGTAGATTTAGAGAAAGAACCTGAAACCATTCCAAGTTCATTTACCAATCTTGTAAAAGTAGCTTCACATAATGGTTTTGTGAAGATATCTGCCAATTGTTGATCTGTGGGAACAAAATGCAATTCCACTGTACCTTCATCCACATGTTCCCTGATAAAGTGGTACCTGATGCTGATGTGCTTTGTCATTGAGTGTTGAACTGGATTACCTGTCATAGCAATAGCACTTTGATTATCACAGTAAATGGGGATTTTGAAATATGTTAACCCATAATCCAGTAACTGATTCTTCATCCAAAGAATCTGTGCACAACAGCTTCCTGCAGCAATATACTCTGCTTTTGCAGTTGATGTGGAAATTGACTTTTGTTTCTTGCTGTACCAAGAAACCAATCTGCCTCCAAGAAATTGGCAGCTTCCACTTGTGCTTTTCCTGTCAATTTTGCAACCTGCAAAATCTGCATCTGAGTAACCTATTAGTTTAAAATTTGATTCTCTAGGATACCATAATCCCAGAGCAGCTGTTCCTTTAAGATACTTAAAGATTCTTTTTACAGCTGTTAAGTGAGGTTCTCTTGGATCTGCTTGAAATCTTGCACAAAGACAGGTAGCATACATGATATCAGGTCTACTAGCAGTTAGATAGAGTAGAGAGCCAATCATACCTCTGTAGTCAGTAATATCTACTGATTTACCGGTATCCTTATCCAGTTTTGTTGCAGTGGCCATTGGAGTGGATGCACTTGAACAATCTTGCATTCCAAATTTCTTTAGCAAGTTTCTGGTGTACTTGGTTTGACAAATAAAAGTGCCTTCCTCATTCTGCTTGACTTGAAGGCCCAGAAAATAGCTAAGTTCCCCCATCATACTCATCTGATATCTTGACTGCATAAGTTTGGCAAACTTCTTGCAAAGTTTATCATTTGTAGATCCAAAAATGATATCATCAACATAAATCTGGACCAGAAGTAAGTCCTTTCCATGGTTGAGGTAGAACAGTGTTTTGTCTATTGTCCCTCTGTGGAATCCACTTTCCAGAAGAAACTGAGCTAAAGTCTCATACCATGCTCTAGGAGCTTGCTTAAGTCCATAAAGTGCTTTGTCATGTCTGTAGACATAGTCTGGATGTTTGGTATCTACAAAACCTGGAGGTTGTTCAACATATACCTCTTCCTCCAATTCTCCATTGAGAAAAGCACTTTTCACATCCATTTGAAAGACAGTAAACTTTTTGTGAGCAGCATAAGCCAAAAATATCCTTATGGCTTCTAACCTAGCAACTGGTGCAAATGTTTCATCATAATCAATTCTCTCCTGTTGAGAATATCCTTTTACAACCAGCCTTGCCTTATTCCTTGTAATTATGCCATCACTGTCAGTTTTGTTTCTGAATACCCACTTTGTACTAACAACAGATCTATTCTTTGGTCTTGGTACTAGGGTCCAGACTTTGTTTCTTTCAAATTCATTCAACTCTTCCTGCATTGCTTGCACCCAATCAGCATCTTGAAGAGCTTCTTCCACTTTCTTTGGCTCAGTCTGAGAGAGAAAAGAATTGTAAAGACACTCATTTGAAGTACCTGTTCTAGTTCTGACACCTGCATCAGGATTTCCAATTATCAAATCAGGTGTATGTGATTTTGTCCACTTCCTTGCAGATGGAAGGTTTTCTCTAGAACTGGATGCTCCCCCATGATCCATGCTATCTTCATTTTCATTTTCTGATGCTCCCCCTGAAACTATGCTCTCTGAGTTGGATTCTTCAGTATTTAGATTTTCAGCACTATCAGAACTTGACGAATCAAAACTTGAGGAGCCAGATGCATGTTCGGATGTTTCTTGAGATGTGGTAGTATCTTGAGTATGCTCCCCCTGCATAGGTGCATCTTCCTTTAACGTAGTCACCACAGTTTCAATAATATCAGAGTTTAATCCATCAGAGTTTGCAGTATCAGGACTTAGACTGTCAGGATTTTCAGTATCAGAATATGAGTCTTCATTTGCAAATCTCAGCTGATCATGGTCAATGAAATCTTTAAGACCAGTGATCTTCTTGTCATCAAAAGAGACATTGATAGATTCCATGACCACTTTTGTTCTCAAATTATAGACTCTGAAGGCTTTTATGGAAAGTGGATATCCAACAAAGATTCCTTCATCAGCTTTTAGATCAAACTTTGATAGCTGTTCAGGATGAGTCTTGAGAACAAAACACTTGCATCCAAATACATGAAAATATTTCAGATTTGGCTTCTTTTTCTTCACCATCTCATATGGTGTTTTTCCATGCTTGTGAATGAGTGTTGCATTTTGAGTAAAACAAGCAGTCTGCACAGCTTCAGCCCAGAAATAGGTTGGAAGCTTTGCTTCTTCAAGCATTGTACGTGTAGCTTCAATGAGAGTTCTATTCTTTCTTTCAATAACTCCATTTTGCTGTGGAGTTCCAGGAGCAGAAAATTCCTGCTTTATTCCATGGCTTTTACAGAACTCTTCCATTATCAAATTCTTGAACTCAGTGCCATTATCACTCCTTAAAATTTTCACAGAATCTTTGACCATTTTATCCAACTGTTTGACATGATCAATCAAGATAGATGCAGTTTCACTTTTTGTGTGCAAGAAATACACCCATTGTATCTGATGAACTCATCCACTATGACCAACGCATACTTCTTCTTTGCAATAGACATGACATTTACTGGACCAAATAGATCAACATGTATAAGATGATAGGGCTCAAGAATTGATGAATCAGTCTTGCTCTTGAATGAAGATTTTCTTTGTTTGGCTTTCTGACATGAATCACAAAGACCATCAGGAGCAAATACTGTGTTTGCCAATCCTCTCACAAGATCTTTCTTGACCAGTTCATTTATATTGTTGAAATTTAAATGAGAGAGTTTCTTATGCCAATTCCAGCTTTCTTCAATTGATGCTCTACTTAACAGACAGATTGCAGAGCCATCAGTACTTGTTGAAAGCTTAGCTTCATAAATGTTACCACGTCTGTATCCTTTCAGAACAACTTTGCCTTTAGATTTACTCACAACTTCACAGTGTTCTTCAAAGAAATCAACATGATAACCTCTGTCACAGATTTGACTTATACTCAGTAGGTTATGTTTAAGTCCTGAGACCAGAGCTACTTGTTTAATTATGACATTTCCAAGATTGATATTGCCATATCCCAATGTTTTTTCAATGTTGCCATCTCCATAAGAAACACTTGGGCCAGCTTTCTCCACAAAGTCTGATAGCAGGGCCTTATTTCCAGTCATATGTCCTGAACATCCACTGTCCAGAACTAGAATATTTTTCCTGTTGCCCTGCAATCACAAAGACCACTAATTATTAGTTTTAAGGACCCAGACTTGCTTGGATCCTTTGGCCTTATTAAGTTTGTTAACATTTGCAGCGGATTTAGCATCAGAGTTTATGTTAACATTTTTCTTATCAGAATTTACATTATCAGACTTTGAATCAGAATTTACACTAGAAGGAACAATGGAAACTTTCTTCAAAGAAGGTTTTATTTGATAATAATCATAGTACAAACTATGATATTCCTTACAAGTATAAATGGAATGCCATAAACTACCACAATGAAAACAAGGATTTTGTGGTTTGTATCTAACAGACTGACTCTTAACTCCTGATTTTGAAGGTAAGGAGTTAATATTCTTATTTTTCCTGCAAAAAGAAGCCAGATGGTTAGAACTTCCACAGTTATGACATGTTTTCCTAGGAGCATCAGGAACAGGTTTATAATCATTGCTTTTATTCACACCTTCCTTTCCATTCCTATTTTTCCTAGGTGATTTTACCTTGTTTGCATTCTTGACATCTTTCAGCTTATTCTTAAGCTGCTTCTTTGTCATTAAGCCTATGTTTACTTCAGCTGTCTTTTCCTGTTTTAGTTTGTCAGAAGTTAATTCCTCTTTAACTTCTGATTTCTCATTATCAGACTTTACAGTTACAAACTTAACAGGTTTTAACTTTGGCTTTTGCTTAACAACAGGCTTAATTTCTTCAGTTCCTTTATCATTCTTATTCTCTCCATAACCTAAGCCCTCTTTCCAATTTTCACTACTTAGCAAATTTTGAGTTGTTCTGCCAGAGTTAGTCCAAGTCCTGATTATCTCTCTTTCCTTTTCTAACTCAATTTTTAGAGATTCATTCATTTTTAGCACTTCATCCCTAACATAAAAAGCATCATCTCTATCCTTCTAAGTTTGATGGAATATAACTAACTCTTTTTCTAAGAAATCATTTCTTTTCTTAAAAACAAGATTTTCAGAAGTTAATCTTTCACATATTAAGGTTTGATCTCTATAACTAACAAACATGGTTTTAAGATATCTTCTCAATTCATTAATATCATCAGTATGAAAAGCATAAGTAGTCTGAGGTACCTTTGTTTCAGCAGCTTCAGAACTGCTCTCAGCACTTTCTTTATCAGCATTTGCCATCAATGCATAGTTCTCCTCACTTTCAGAGTCTGAAGTGTCTGTCCAGCTTTTCTGCTTTGTGACAAGAGCCTTGCCTCTGTCACCCTTTACCTTCTTGCAGTCAGGAGATATGTGGCCTTTCTCACCACAGTTATAGCATTTAACATTGGTGTAATCTCCTCTGTCAGACTTTCCTCCTCTGCCTTCAGATCTTCTGAAATTCTTCTTATCAGAACTTATGCTTTTTCTGGAAAACTTCTTTCCCTTCCTGAACTTCCTGTATGCAATCTTGGTGATTCCTTTCACCATAAGAGCACACAGCTTCATCATCTCCTCATCAGCATCAGTCTCAGGCAAGCTTTCAGAATCTGAGTCATCATCACTCTCAGAACTTGATGACTCAGTATCAGACTTTATGAAAAGAGCTTTACCCTTGTCTTTCTTTGAGGAAGCTACGTTGGGGAATTCTTCTTCAGCCTTAAAAGCAACTGTCCTTGACTTTCCTCCTTTCCTCTTGCTTCTTTGTTCCATCTCCAGCTCATGAGTCTTGAGCATTCCATAGATTTCGTCAAGAGTTGTTTCATCAAGATTGTAGTTGTCTCTTATTGTCGTTGCCTTCAAATCCCAGCATTCAGGAAGAGCTAACAGGAACTTAAGGTTTGAATCTTCAAGATCATACTCTTTATCAACCAATGACAAATCATTCAAAAGTTTGACAAATCTATCATATAAATCATTCAATGACTCATTAGTCTTTGAGTCAAAGTGTTCATACTCTTGAGTGAGTATTGTCTTCCTGTTCTTCTTAATTGTGTCAGTTCCCTGACATCTTGTTTCCAGAGCATCCCATATCTCCTTAGCAGTCTTGCAGTTGATTACCCTATTTGACATTACATTATCAATGGCACTATGCAGTAAGTGTCGTACCTTAGCATCCTTAGCAATTGATGCTATGTCCTCAGCAGTATAATCACTTTTCTCCTTTGGTACGGTCATTGCTGCTTCACCTGCAACTGCAACAGCGAGTTTGGTTGGTTTGTGAGGACCTTCCTTGATTCTATCCAGGTATTCTGGATCTGTTGCTTCCAGGAACATGGTCATCCTTACCTTCCATATGGGATATTCAGATGGTCTCAGTATGGGGACTCTGATGGTCTCATACCGACTCTGAATTTGTGTCTTTGCTGGTTCCTCAGTTGTGGTAGGCTTAGTTGGAGTTTCTGTGTCCGACATGATTGTGTTTGGATCTTTAACTGTATGTAAGTTAACAGATAGGCTCTGATACCAATTGTTAGGTCACACACACACTGTAGATGGGGTGAATACAGTGTATAGTACACTCAAATCGAACTTTAAGATCTTAAGTAACAGAAAACAAACTTTATTGAAACAATAAACTCTGTTACAGTATGGAACTGTTACCTCTCAGTGATGAACAAATATCACGAGAGCTGCTAGGGTTACAATGAATAATCTTTTCTAATAATGATAACACTTATAGTGTAAACCCTATGTCTGTGTTTATAAACTACACAGTTACAAGATAATCGCTAATTGATATGGAATATAATTCTGCTTCCTAAAATATATCAATCAGATATCTTTTCTTCCAAGTATTCCATTCTTCACGGAATTCCTTCTTCATGCATATCTCTTCTTATGTTTATCTCGATCTTCTTTCCTTTAATCAGCTACTGTCCTTATCTGATTGTCCTTCAGCACTTAAGTTCTGATATCTATCTTCTGATGATTATCTCCTGATAATATAAGTACTGATATCCTTAAGTCCTGACTTCCAGTATAAGTACTGATCAACAGTTAAGTACTGATTTATCCTGTTCACGTAAGATCTGAAAGCTAAACATAAAACATATTAGCCATGACATTATCAAATATATCTAACATAGCTAATCCAGTTAACCATTCTAGAACAAAGCACATCGATGTAAGGTACCATTTTATTAGAGAACATGCTACAAATGGTACCATTGAACTCATTTTTGTTCCAACAGAAAAACAATTAGCTGGCATTTTTACTAAACCTTTGGATGAAGCAACTTTCATTAGACTTGTTGGTAAAATTGGAATGCTTAATTCTTCATCCTAAGGCAAGAACTCAGCTAATGTTTTGCAGTAGATTAATTTCCAATCAATCAAAATTAATTTGATTTAATTGAAAATTAACTGAAATATGAATTATAAATATTTCAGAAATTTCTACATATTTATTTTTCAAAATTTAAAATTTAACTTGGAATTTTTCAAATTCTAAGAAAACTGCTTAGTGTTAATTTACATTCTTAATATGTAAAATTAACACAAGGCAAAATTAAAATAATCAAAAGTATATAGAGAACCGAGTTCTTGATAAGTCCTTGTAGAGTTCTCTAATAATGTTAATTCACAGAGTTCTCAACAAGTATAATTTTTGACTTATCAATAACTCAGAACTGAAATAATTTAATTTAATAAATTATTTTGGTAAAATACCTTTGGAAAATTTATTCTAATTTTATTTTGAATATATTCAAATAAAAGTTGGAATTAATTTAGTCCACAAACTGGGTATTTATTTGACATCTCGATAAGTCAATTTTTAGTTCTCTATGAGAATAATTTAAAATGACTTCTCGATATGTACTTCATTTCTTAAAATGACTTCTCGATAGATAAATTTCAAATATCTATTTTTGAGTTCTCGACAAGTCATTCACTTTTACTATAAATACCAAGACTTCTCGATACATATACATACTTACAATTTTTCGAGATCTCAAGTGACCTAGCCTTTCAAGCAAAAACCGATTTCTCTCTCAGTTTTACTCCATTCTCACAAATTCTTCTTACCCATTCTCACTTACTAAACTACAATGGCACAAAATACTTTTAGAGCAACTATCCCAGATAAAGGAACAAACTATATGGCTTTTACTGATGCTAACAAGCCCCGGACAGTTTCAAGGGGTTTGTGAAATTTTTACCTGAATCTTACATTGCAGGAGCCTTGACTGCTAATCCAGTGTTATACCTGGATGTATTGCATGCATTTTGGACTACAGCTGTGCTGAGGACTGTAATGAATGATAATTTTATATCCATGGTGGTGACTTGCTCAGTTGGAGGACAATAAATTGAGTTTAATGAGTAGGATGTGAACCTAGCTCTAGGATTGCCCACTGCAAATATGGTGGACGAGCCAACTCCTGATGAGCTGATTGAGTTTCTAGACTTCATCAACTATGGTGGAAGAATGAACTTATCAAGCCTAAATAGAACTAATCTAAGGAAGGAGTGGTCATTCATTTTTGATTCACTGGTGAGAGCCTTCACATGCAGGAAGACACGATATGACAATATTTCAAGTGTGGTGCAAAAGTTGGTGTATTCAATTGCCCACAACAAACACTTGAATGTTGGTCTGTTGATCCTGGAAGAACTTGCAACCAAGCTAACTATACCCCTGTCAGCTAGAGGTAAGGAAATTTTCCTCTCTAGATTTATTATGTCCACTTTAAATAATAAAGTAGCAGACATACACCTATTGAATGGTATAGATAGTACTAAAATAGGCAATTGTAATCAAGTGTCCAAAAAAATATTTGGCTCATTTACTACAAAGAATAAGGTAAATGTAGGTCTGAAAATCACTCCATTTATGTTGGAGAGGTTTAGGACTTACCCTTACCCAATGCCTGACATGAGTTCTAATATACAATCTAGCACAGCTATGATCCCTGAACCTGTGGAAGCACAAGCATAGGAACACCAACATGGATCTTCCCAAGCTGCAACCATTCTTTTAAAACCTTTAGAAGCTAGGGAACCAACCACCTCATCTTCTCAAAAGGATGAGATGAGTAAAAAGAAGAGAAAGGGGGCAACCTTAACTGTGGTAACTGAGAGTGGTGATGATATAGCTAAAAAAGTGTCACCTCTGGTCAAAAGATCCAAAAGGAGTAAGCAAACTGAGCTGACCACTCTAGCCTCCTATGTATCCTCCCAACAGGATGCAGTTGTAAAAGCAACCAATAGTGAGTCTGCACAGCCTGCACAAGAAGCAATTCAAGTGTATGGAAGGAGAAATAAGGAAGGCACACACGGTGAGGACACATCTCTTGAAGCTCCCTCATTCATTCAGGGGGAGCTGCCAACACTCACAACTGAGCAACAAATTCTTGTGACTAATATTTCTTCTATTCCAATTCCACTTGAATCCACTTCTCAAGTGCAACAAAAATCAAGTGACTTAGCTCAAGAAGCTTTGCTCACCACCCAGAAACTACATTTACATGGTAAGAGGCTACATGCTAGGGTAGACCTTGATGACACAATCTAAACCATGGGGGTTTTATCAGTTTTTACTGAAGACCCCATGGATGTTTCTAATGCACCTTCAAGTGCAAAACAGTCTTCACAGACTGCAAGGTTTGAGGGTAGTACTCCTGAGGGGGAGCTATCTAAACCCTCTCCAATTAAATTAGAGGCTCTTCATGTAGGTACAACTCCCCTCACAACCCTAGCAGAAATTGCCTTGGCAGTTGAAGCTAGGAGTACAATTACCAATAATCCTATCATAGGGGAGGCAAGTATAACACATTCAAGTGCCAGTGTGTTGCAAGACACACAAGGGTTTGAGACTGGTGTACATGGAAGTAACCCATTCAAATCCCCTCCAATTTAATTGGAGGTTCCCACACTTAGTGAGGAACAACAACTAGCCATAACCACAAAGCAATTTGTGAGTAAAACTGTGACTCCAGTCACAGGTGTTTGTGAACCTTCAACCTCACAACCATCTACTTCACAACCTCAACAACCTCACATTCTCAGGAACTGGCTGCAAGAATCTGTCTCTGAACCCACATCTGTAGATGATCTCTAAGTGGAGCAGATTTCTGGACTGGCAAATATATCTCAACATCTACTCACTTCTGATATGAGCAATCAGGACTATCAGTCCATCATGCTCACCTATAATGAAGATGTGGAGAAACAGAAGGAGAAGATTGTAAATGATGAAGAACAGGATGGCAATGTGGATGCATGGCTATCTCAAGACTTTGTGTTGGAGATGGATCAAGCCTTGGATAGATTCAGGGAAGAGTATGTTACTATCCTTTGAAGCAATGCAAAGGACTTGACTCCACAAGAAGTATATGATGCAGTCAGAGAAGTGCACAAAGCTTAACTCAAGGCTTTTCACCTTTTTGGTAAAGCTCTTGAAGTCAAATTGACTGGTCATGAAGACAGGATCAAGAAGATGGTAAGGGAAAAGATGGATAAAATCATTCCCTCTCAAACTGAGATCAAAAATCAATTCAAACACTTCTCAGACCAAATGTCCAGATATGATCTCAGTGGTATAGATAAAAGCATGACACAACTCAAGGACTCCTTTGTTGCCTTGCACAATCAAGTTCAAAATCATATCACCAACTATAATAACACAAGGTTGAAGTTGGATCAGATGCACAGTGCGAGATACACTCCTTCTCCTTTGGTCATGGATGAAATTCAAAAATTTGTGCAAGCTACATTTGGGTCATCTACTGTTGTCTCTACATTAAGCTCCCATCAACCTGCATCTACTTCAACAAATCTACAGATTCAATCTCTATAAGGTCAAGTCACAACATTGCAAGACTCCAACTCTTCTCTTACTGCACAAGTCCAGGCCTTAACTTCTCTAGTCAAGAGTCAACAGACTGACATCCAGACCCTGGTGGATTCTCACAGGCATCTTTAAATGTAAAACTCAGTTGCCTTGGGTGCCATCATGTGGAAGCTCAACATTACACTACCTGCCTTACCTGAACAGATTAGACCAGAAATTCCATCTCCTCTTCTCATGCCTGTTTCCAAGACTAAGGGGGAGATTGAGGCTAGGATTGCACAATCCAGGGATGCTACACAATCTCAATAGTCTGTTCAGGAGGGACAAAGCTCACATACTCAAGTTGATGTTGGCAAAGAAAGACTATTGAGAGCTGCAAAAGGACCTAATCAAGATCAGGAATTCAATGATCTTCTGGAAGCACTAAGAGTGTCTCTCTAACAAAACTAGATGAGTTGCAAGAAAGCTTTAGGCAAGAATATAAATTTTGTAAGAGCAGTGGTGGTGAAGATTTACAACTTTCTTCAGAAGAGAATTGTGATGAACATCAATGATGGTGGGGTAGACAGATGTCTTCAGGTTACTTTGGAATGCCTACGGATATTGAGGGCATCTGAATTGGATGTTATGATTGACAAAGTCCACCAAGTAATTCCCGAAGACACTCAACTATTACATGAGCTTAAAAAGGCACATATAGCAGCTTTTCCAGAAGCCTATTTATCTCCAAACAAGGAAATTGTTTATGTCTGTCCCTCCACCAAGCATGCCAAGTATCTCTACATTCCCAAGCATTATGTCAGATCAAACTTAACGCTGTTCATGACTTTACAGTCTGACTTAAAGATCAAGAAGATCAAGAAATATGAAGATATTGAGATGATAAAAATCTTGGAAAGATACCTGAGATATTATAACAATATGTTGCCAGCTACTAAGTACAATCTAAGGAAAGATGAGGATGATGATGAGCAGAAAGATGATCAAAAACCTTCTGGCTCAAATCCAAGTCAATCCAAGACAACTGGCAGCAAGGACAAGAAGCAGGAGAAGAAGAATGATGAGATGAAAAAGGGAAGTGAGAGGAGAACTAAAAAGGCTCATGATAGCTCAGAATCTTACCAATCCCTAAAAATCTAAACACAACCAGCTCAACCTAAAACATCAACTATATCAAACATCAAACCACCTCAAATCTCAAAGCCAAAGTTTCTGTACAAAAAAACAACCAACTCTTTTCTAAAAATTCCAATCACCACAAGCCAGACACATCTCAAGAAAATAACCCTACCCTTAACCAAGCCTTCACTTAAATTCAATCTCAAATCTGTTAGGAGAAAGCCTAAGAAAGCCAAGCTTGCAGAAAAGGAGAAGTCACTGGAAGGGCCATCTAAAACTGTTTCAAGCAATCTGACTTTCTACCTCTAAATTGGTGCATCTCAGATGAAGACCGTTTTCAACAACTTGCTGAGGAAATAGTCAAAGTCTAGATTGTATCTCTTAGGGAAGCTAGAATTTTCTATGAAGATGGTTCCTTCACCTTTCTTGGCAGCAAATTAATGGACTCTCTTTCAACCATAGAAATTAAGAGAATAATAAGCTTGGTAAAGGACAAGGATACTGCTACAAGGGCATGGAGATCAGTTCTAGCTGAATGGTTGATTGAAAGGGAGGCAACAAAGAAAAGAGATGAAGCTGAAGCTGAAGAGAGAAGGAGGAAGTATGATGAAGAAATAGAGATGTATATAAAAAGATCAGAAGAGCTAAAGGCCAAAGGAATGAGCATAATCTCCAAAGATGGCAAATTTCTAAACATTAAAGATGGTCAATTCTCAAGGTTCAGAATAGATTTGCTAAGCAGTGGTTATCCCAAGGTAGCAAAACAAAAACTTGTAGAAGCTCTAAGTGGAACACCTATCATAGAAGAACTTGAAATTCTAGATCACTTGAAGGATTTACTTAGAGAAGAAGCAGACACAAAAACTGTCTTTACATGATACTTGTAATCATTGAATCTTGTAAATCATATGTTATTCAAAAGTTGTAATTCTATCTAGCTTTGTGTATTAATTTTATTTTCCATCATTTTAAACCTGGGGTTAGTCTTGTTAACAGGCATGAATTTGTGTTAAGCAATCTTCTCACAAACTGGGGGAGATTGTTGTACAAGACATGCCTATACCTTAACAAGACTAAGACAATTTGTCAACCCTAAGTAAGTTATATTGTTATCTAAATTTGTATCTTGTACTTGTAACACTTAAAGTCTGTAAAAATGTCTAAGGAGCAGACATGAGTCTTTTTCTATAAACAGTGTCAAGCGTAAGAATTCTATCTGCAAGAAGATCAAGAAGATCATGCCTCATAAGAATTATGAAGAAGCTTGGAGTTGAATAAATCTGTTTTAGGAAAAATATTCTAAGTCAAGATCTCTACAAGTCACAGATTTAGTGTTATAGAGAATTCATTCGATAACTCAAAATGACTTATCGAGAAGTCAGGATAGGCACTAGAGAACTCATAGAGATATCGACAAGCCAAATTGAAGACATGGAGTTTGGAGATATTGACAAGTCATTTCTTTCCTAGAGAACTCAGAGTTATCGACAAGTCAACATTCATTAGAGAAATCTGAGTTATTGATAAGTCAAATTTCACTAGAGAACTCAGAGATATCGATACGCCAAAATTCACTAGAGAACTCTGAGTTTTCGATAAGTCAAATTTGACTAGAGAACTCTGAGTTATCGATAAGTCAGTAAACCATTAGAGAACTCAGAGATATCGATAAGTCATGTTAGATATATTTGTGATGTCATGTCTAATAATGATTTGTGTTTAGTTTTCAGATCTTAACTAACAGGACAAATCAGGACTTAACTTGAAATCAATACTTATACTGAAGTCAGAACTTAAGATATCAGAACTTAAGTTATCGGAACTTAAGTTATCAGAAGATATTTATCAGGAGATAATATCAGGACTTAAGAAGACATTCAGATGAGGAAGATGACTAATTTAAGGAAAGAAGATTAAGGCAAACACAAGAAGAGATATGCATGGAGAAGAATTTTATGAAGAATAGAATACTTGGAAGAAAAGATAACTAGTTGATGTATTTTAGGATGCAAACTTATGTTCGATATCAATTAGAAGTTTATCTTTTAACTGTGTGTCTATATAAACACAACATAGAGTTTACACTATAAGTGTTATCTTAATCGAGGATATTATTCATTGTAACCCTAGCAGATCTCGTGATATTTTTCATCACTGAGAGAGAACAGTTCCTTGTAATACTGTTTCATTAATAAGATTATTCTATGTTTCATACTTGTGTTCTTAATTCGATTTGATTGTACTAAACACTGTATTCAAACCCCTTCTACAGTGTGTGTGACCTAACAAGTGGTATTAGAGCAGTCTGTTAACACATATACAGTAAAGATCCAAAACAATCATGTCTGAAGAAGAGAAAACTCCAACCAAGCCCACCAAAACTGAAGAAACTCCAAAGACTCAAATTCATAATCGATATGAGACTATTAGGGTTCCCATACTGAAACGTTCTGAGTATCCCATATGGAAAGTGAGGATGACTATGTTTCTGGAAGCTACAGATCCAGAATACCTTGACAGATTTAATGAAGGTCCACATAAGCCAACCAAGCTCGATGTTGTAGTTGCAGATCAGCCAGCACAGACTATACCAAAGGAGAAAAGTGAGTATACAGCTGAAGATATCTTATCTATTGCCAAGGATGCAAAGGTAAGACATCTGCTGCATAGTGTCATTGATAATGTCATGTCAAACAGGGTAATTAACTGCAAGACTGAAAGGAGATATGGGATGCTTTGGAAACAAGATGCCAGGGAACTGATTCAATTAAGAAGAACACGAGGACTATACTTACTGAAGACTGTGAGCACTTTGACTCAAAACCGGATGAGTCATTAACTGGTTTATATGACAGATTTGTCAAACTCTTGAATGATCTGTCACTGGTGGATAAGGAATATGATCTTGAAGATACTAATCTTAAATTCCTTTTTGCTCTTCCTAAAAGTTGGGATTTAAAGGCAACTATTATAAGAGACAACTATGCTCTTGATGAGACAACTCTTGATGAAATTTATGGTATGCTCAAGACTCATGAACTTGAGATGGATAAAAGAAGCAAGAGGCATGGGAGAAAGTCAAGAATAGTTGCTCTTAAGGCTGAGAAGAAATCCCCAAAGTGGATGTCTCAAAGAAAGGCAAAGGAAAGGCTCTCATCACAAAGTCTGATTCAGACTCATCAAGTTCCGATGATGATGATGAGGATTCAGAAACTGAAAATCTATCTGAGATGGATGTTGATGAAGAGATGATGAGATTGTGTGCTCTTATGGTGAAGGACATCACAAAGATAGCTTACAAGAAATTCGGAAGGGGAAAGAAGTTTTCAAGGAAAAGTGGAAGTTCTGATAAGAAGGGATTCAGAAAATCTGAAGGCAAAGTTGGAAAGTCTGACAGAGGAGATTACTCAAATGTTAAATGCTACAATTATGGTGAGAAAGGCCATATATCTCCTGACTGCAAAAAAGGAAAAAGTGAAAAAGGCAAGGCACTTGTCACAAAGAAGAAAAACTGGACAGATACTTCAGATTCTGAGAATGAGGTGAACTATGCCTTGATGGTAAATGCTGATAGCAGTTCTGAAGCTGCTGAGTTAAAGGTACCTCAAACAACTTATGCTTTTCATACTGATGATATTACTGAGTTGAGATCTTATCTTAAAACCATAATTATTAGTTATAGAGATCAGACTTTAACTTGTGATAGGTTAACTTCTGAAAATCTGGCTTTTAAGAAAAGGAATGACTATTTAGAAAAAGAGTTAGTTATGTTCTATAAAATTCCGAAAGAATGAGATGATGCTTTTTATGTTAGAGATGAAGTGTTAAAACTAAATCATTCTCTAAAAACTGAGTTAGGAAAGGAAAGAGAGATTATTAGGACTTGGACTAACTCTGGAAGAACAACTCATAATTTGCTAAGTAGTGGAAACTGTAAAGAGGGCTTAGGTTACGGAGATGATAAAAGTGAAACATGAACTGAACAAATTAAGCCAATTATTGTTAAACAGACTACTAAGCCAAAGTTAAATCCTATTAAGTTTGTAGCTAAATCTGTAAAGTCTGATTCTGAAAAAATGAAAGATACTGAGACAGAAGTTAAGGCAGAGTCAACTTTTGACAAATTGAAACAGGATAAGACAATTGAAGTTAACATAGGCTTAATGACAAAGAAGCAGCTTAAGTATAAGTTGAAAGAGATTAAGGATGTAAACAAGGTAAAGTCACCTAGAAAAAATAGGAATGGAAAGGAAGGTGTGAATAAAAGCAATAATTATAAGCTTGTTCCTAATGCTCCAAGAAAGAAATGTTATAACTGTGGAAATTCTAACCATATGGCTTCTTTTTGCAGGAAAAATAAGAACATAAACTCCTTACCTTCTAAGTCAGGAGTTAAGAGTCAGTCTGTTAGGTTTAAGCCACAAAATCCTTGTTTTCATTGTAGTAGTTTATGGCATTCCATTTATACTTATAAGGAATATCATAGTTTGTACTATGATTATTGTCAAATAAAACCTTCTTTAAATAAAGTTAGCATTGTTCCTTCTAGTGTAAGTTCTGATGCAAAGTCTGATACTGTAAATGCAGATAAGAAAAATGTTAACATAAACTCTAATGTTAAATCCGCTGCAAATGTTAACAAACTTAATAATGCCAAAGGATCCAAGCAAGTCTGGGTCCTTAAAACTAATCATTAATGGTCTTTGTGATTGCAGGGCAACGAGAAGAACATCCTATTTCTGGACAGTGGATGTTCAGGACATATGACTGGAAATAAAGCCCTGCTATCAGACTTTGTGGAGAAAGCTGGCCCAGATGTTTCTTATGGAGATGGCAATATGGGAAAAACACTGGGATATGGCAATATCAATCTTGGGAATGTCATCATTAAAAAAGTAGCTCTAGTCTCAGTACTTAAACACAATCTATTGAGTGTTAGTCAAATCTGTGACAGAGGTTATCATGTGGATTTCTTTGAAGAACACCGTGAAGTTGTAAGCAAATCTACAGGAAAAGCTGTTCTAAAGGGATACAAGCATGGTAATATTTATGAAGCTAAGCTTTCAACAAGTTCTGATGGTTCTGCAATCTGTCTGTTAAGTAGAGCATCAATTGAAGAAAGCTGGGATTGGCACAAGAAACTCTCTCATTTAAATTTCAACAATATAAATGAACTAGTCAAGGAAGATCTTGTGAGAGGACTGCCAAAATCAGTATTTGCTCCTGATGGCCATTGTGATTCATGTCAAAAGGCAAAACAAAGAAAATCTTCATTCAAAAGAAAGACTGAATCTTCAATTCTTGAGCCTTATCACCAACTACATGTTGATCTATTTGGTCCAGTGAATGTCATGTCAATTGCAAAGAGGAAATATGTTATGGTCATAGTAGATGAGTTTACCAGATACACATGGGTGTATTTATTGCACACAAAAAGTGAAACTGCATCTAACTTGATTGATCATGTCAAACAAATGGATAAGTTGGTCAAAGACTCTGTGAAAATTTTAAGAAGTGATAATGGTACTGAGTTCAAGAATTTGATCATGGAAGAGTTCTGCAAAGACCATGGAATAAAGCAGGAATTTTCTGCTCCTGGAACTTCACAGCAAAATGGAGTTGTTGAAAGAAAGAATAGAACTCTTATTGGCTACACGAACTATGCTTGATGATGCAAAGTTACCAACCTACTTTTGGGTTGAAGCTATGCAGACTGCTTGTTTTACTCAGAATGCAACACTTATCAACAAGCATGGAAAGACACCATATGAGATGGTGAAGAAAAAGAAGCCAAATCTGAAGAACTTTCATGTATTTGGATGCAAGTGTTTTGTTCTTAAGACTCATCCTGAACAGCTATCCAAATTTTGATCTAAAAGCTGATGAAGGAATTTTTGTTGGATATCCACTTTCCACAAAAGCCTTCAGAGTCTACAATTTAAGAACAAGGGTTGTCATGGAATATATCAATGTCTCTTTTGATGATAAGAAGATTACTGGACTTGAAGATTTCAATGATCATGATCAGCTGAGATTTTAGAATGAAGTTTTTAATTCTGATTCTGTAAATTCTGATAGTCTAAATCCTGATACTGCAAACTCTGATGGGTTAAACTCTGATGTTATTAAAACTGTTTTGACTACGACAAAGAGCAATGCACCTGTGCAGGGGGAGTATATTGAAGATCTAACCACATCCCAAGAAGCATGAGAACCTAGAATAGGCTCTTCAAGTTTTGATTCATCAAGTTCTGATGGGCCAAGTTCTGATAATTCTGGAAACCCAAATTCTGAATAATCCAACTCAGAGAGCATGATTTCAGGGGGAGCATCAGATAATGTTGATGGAGACAGCATGGATCATAGGGGAGAATCCAGTTCTAGAGATAATCATCCAGTGCAAGGAAGTGGACTAAAGCACATACACCTGACTTGATTATTGGAGATCCTGACGTAGGTATTAGAACTAGAACATCAACATCAAATGAATGTCTCTATCATTCTTTTCTTTCTCAGGCTGAACCAAAGAAAGTAGAAGAAGCTCTTCAAGATGTTGATTGGGTGCAAGCAATGCATGAAGAGTTAAATGAATTTGAAAGAAATAAAATCTGGACCTTAGTGCCAAGACCAAAGAACAGATCTGTTGTCGGTATAAAATAGGTGTTCAGAAACAAAACTGATAGTGATGGCATAATTACAAGGAATAAAGCAAGGCTGGTTGCAAAAGGATATTCTCAACATGAGGGAATTGATTATGATGAAACATTTGCACCAGTTGCTAGATTGGAAGCCATAAGGATATTTTTGGCTTATGCTGCTCACAAAAAGTTTACAGTCTTTCAAATGGATGTAAAAAGTGATTTTCTTAATGGAGAATTGGAAGAAGAAGTATATGTTGAACAACCTCCAGGTTTCGTAGATTCAAAATTTCCTCATCATGTCTACAGACTTGATAAAGCACTTTATGGCCTTAAGCAAGATCCAAGAGCATGGTATGAGACATTAGCTCAGTTTCTTCTGGAAAGTGGATTTAACCGAGGGACTATTGACAAAACATTATTCTATCTCAACCATGGAAATAACTTACTTTTCGTACAGATATATGCTGATGATATCATTTTTGGTTCTAAAAATGACAGACTTTGTAAAAGGTTTGCCAAGCTAATCCAGTCTGAAGGGTTTTTAGCACATAAATGCAGCGAAAACGTAAATTTAAATCTTAAAAAAAAACTGAAACCCTCCGCAGGATCCATGCGAAAAATAATATTTAATTCGTAGTTCAGTATGTTTACCTTAAGAAGCTTTACGTTAATGGAAAGATGGAGGTCTTTAATAGCGATCCAAGAACGACGAGCGGAGATCCCTAGCAGCTGCTCCTCAAGTGTGAAGCACTCCACCGGTATCCACCAAGAAAATGATGTAATGAAGGAGGAGGAGGTGGAGAGAATTAGGCTTTTGTAAATCTTTGGGTTGAGGCAAAAATAGGGTCTATAATAGTATATTTATAGGAAAATTTTCAGCTGAAAATTTTCCCATTAAATATTATTATTATTAACCCTTTATTATTCTCACTAATAATTAAAACACCTACTAATTATTAATCCTTTTTCTAAACTCTTTAGAAATAATTTTGTCACTTGATTTAATTTCCAAAAATTAAATTCTTAATTAATAATATTAAGAACATTTTCTTAATTAATTTATAATTAATTAAATCTCATTTAATCAATTATTAAATTTTCCAATTATTTATTGATTTCATAAATAAATAATTATCAGCCATTATTAATTAATTTCTCCACCATTAAATCATTCTCTTTTATGGTGTGACCCTGTACGTTCAATATTAAGCCGGTAGTAGAAATAAATAATAATAAAACTATTTTATCATTATTTATATAAATTGTCTAATTCATTAAATATGATTAACTAATTAATCATATTTATTCTACATCGTGAGGGATACTTCTCAGCATATCGCGACTATCCGGATAATACGAATTCACTGCTTATAATACCAAGAACCTATTCAGTGAGTAGTTACCGTACAATCAATTCCTTCTACCCTGCAATGTCACGATTAAATACAAGGCATGAAACTTGTGTCAATCCTATCTTATTTAATCACTTACTTTCCCATTCACTATGCTTAGTTCTATTTAATGTAAATTAGAAACTCCTTTCTAATTTCATTCACTCTGGCCAGAGATTCCTGAACTAGCATAAGTGGATCAGCATTGAACATTCTCTTCCTTCACTGGAAGGGGTAGATCCTTTATTGATCATATACTATCTTCGTGTACAAATTCCTATACCTAGTAGAGCCCTTATAATGTCCCTTGAGACTAAGAACTAAACCAAAGCATAGTTCAGTGTACACAAGATGACTATGATGACCTCAAGTCTAAGGATACTTGTACAACTATCACTATGTGAACAACTGCTGACACGTGAGTGAACTCCATCAGTTGTTCAGCTGTGTGAGTCATGTTCAGTGAACTTATTCTATAATAAGCACCTACATACTAGCTATAGTCTCACCACACAAATGTCTATGAGAACAGACATCCTTCATAATGAAGCAAGCATAGTATGTACCAATCTTTGCGGATTATTAATTACCAGTTAGTAATCCTACGACCATGAACTATTTAAGTTTAGAGTTATCATCTTTTAGGTCTCATTATTATGATCTCATCACAATCCATAAAAAGCTTTACTCTAAACTGTGGTATATCTTATTTAAACATTTAAATAGATAGAGCCGGCAATAAAAAAAAATCTTTTATTAATATCAATGAAATCAAAACTGATTACATAAAAGTTATTCCTAAATCCTCATACATGATTGGACTTAGGACATATCTCTTTCAATCTCCCACTTGTACTAAACCCAATCACTCTGGTATCTAATACCCATCTTGTCTTTATGACGATCAAAGTGACTCTGAGAAAGTGGCTTTTTGCGTGGTTCTGCTACGTTATTATGTGTGTAAACTCTCTCGACGTTGACATCTCCTCTTTCAACAATCTCCCTAATCAGATGAAAGCGTCGTAGGACATGTTTGGAATTTCTATGAGACCTAGGTTTCTTGGCTTGTGCTATTGCTGCGTTGTTATAACAATACAACACAATAGGCTCTTCAACGCTAGGAACAACTCCCAACTCAAAAACAAATTTCCTCATCCAAACGGCTTCTTTTGCATCCTCACTTACAGCTATATATTCTGCTTCCGCTGTGGAGTCAGCCGTTGTAGACTGTTTGGAACTCTTCCAACTAATCGCACCACCATTTAGAGTAAACATGTACCCTGACATGGATTTGCTATCACTTTCTGATTGAAAACTAGAGTCAGTATAACCCTCTATTTTCAACTCAGATTCACCACCAAAAACAAGAAAAATGTCCTAAGTCCTTCGCAAGTACTTAAGGATATTTTTCACTGCTTTCCAGTGGTCTTCACCTGGATTGGACTGATATCTGCTCGTCACACTAATTGAATAAGCAACATCAGGCCTTGTACACAACGTCGCGTACATGATAGATCCTATTGCTGAAGCATAAGGAATCTTACTCATACACTCTCTTTCCTCAGGTGTCTTAGGAGACATTTTTTCGGAAAGGGACACTCCATGGCTCATCGGTATGAGACCTATTTTGGAGTTTTCCATGCTAAACCTTTTAAGCACTTTCTGGATGTATGTACCCTGGGTAAGACCTATCATTCTTCTAGATCTATCTCTATAGATCTTCATACCGAGAATGTATGATGCTTCTCCCAAGTCCTTCATGGGGAAGTTCTTTGATAGCCATACTTTGACTGATTGTAGCATCGGTATATCATTTCCTATAAGAAGTATGTCATCTACATACAATACAAGAAATGTTACCGCGCTCCCATTAACCTTCTTGTAGACACATGGTTCATCTATGTTTTTGATAAAACCAAACTCTTTGATTGTCTCATCAAAACGGATGTTCCATCTACGAGAAGCTTTCCTTAAACCATATATGGTTCGCAGCAGCTTATACACTAGGTGTTCATTTCCCTTGGAAAGAAAACCCTCTGGCTGTGTCATATACACTTCCTCCTCAAGTTCCCCATTGAGGAAGGCCATTTTCACGTCCATTTTCCAGATCTCATAATCGTAGTAAGCAGCAATCGCAAGCAAAATTTGAATTGATTTTAACAGGGCTATAGGCGAAAAAGTTTCATCAAAGTCAATCCCTTGCCTTTATTTGAATCCTTTTGCCACGAGCCTGGCCTTATAGGTCTCCACCTGGCCATCTGCTCCAATCTTTCTCTTGTATACCCACTTGCACCCAATAGGCTTAACACCTTCAGGCGCCTCAACCAGAGTCTACACTTGGTTGGTATACATAGATTCCATTTCGGATTTCATGGCACTATGCCATTTCTCTGAGTCAACACTACTCATAGCCTCATTATAAGTCACAGGGTCGTCATCATCAATGATTGACAACTCATTGCCATTCTCAATAACAAGGCCATAATAGCTCTCAGGTTGGCGAGACACTCTCCATGTCCTATGAATGGGCTGTTCCACAGAAGGTTGTTCAGTCTGAACAGGTGTTTCCACTTGATCCGTAGTAGTTTGTGCTTCTTGAACTTCATCAAGTTCAATTTTTGTCCCACTGTTTCCTTCAAGGATAAACTCCTTTTCCAAGAAGGTAGCATGTTTGGAGACAAACACCCGATGATCGGTGTAAAAGTAATACCCCAAAGTCTCTTTAGGATATCCCACAAAATTACATTTTATGGATCGAGATTCCAGCTTATCTGGGTCAACTTTCTTGACATAAGCTGGACATCCCCAAATCTTAACGTGTTTAAGACTCGGTTTCCTTTCTTTCCATATCTCATATGGTGTTTGAGGAATAGATTTGGAAGGCACCTTATTCAGTAAATATGCTGAGGTTTCCAATGCATAACCCCATAGGAATACTGGAAGATTCGCATAGCTCATCATGGACCGAACCATGTCTAACAAAGTTCGATTTCTCCTTTCAGATACCCCATTCAACTGTGGAGTATATGGAGGAGTCCACTGCGAGACTATACCATTTTCTTTGAGATAATCTAGAAACTCTCCATTCAAGTATTCACCACCTCGATCTGATCGAAGAGTTATAATACTGTGTTTGGATTATTTCTCCACTTCATGTTTATATTCTTTGAACTTTTCAAAGGCTTCAGACTTGTGTTTCATCAAATACACAGATCCGAATCTATATTTATCATCTATGAAAGTAATGAAGTATGAAAACCCGCCCATGGCTTGCGTAGATATTGGTCCACATACATCTGTATGTACCAATCCTAGCAAATCTGCAGCCCTTTCTCCATGTCCACTAAATGGAGATTTGGTCATTTTACCCAATAGACAAGACTCGCATATAGGATATGATTCAAAATCAAAGGGGTCAAGTAAGCCTTCCTTATGCAATGTTCGCAGTCTATTTTCACTAATATGACCTAGCCTACAGTGCCATAAATAGGTCAGATTTTCATCATCTCGTTTTCTTTTATTAGTTTGTTCAATCTAAAGTAAATCATGATCTACATCACATACATACATACCATTATTTATAATACCACGTTCATAAAGAACATTATCTCTAAGGATAGAACATTCATTATTCTTAATAATAAATGAAAAACCATCCAAATCCAACATAGGAATAGAAATAATATTCCTCACAATAGAGGGAACATAATAACAATTATTTAAAATAATAGTCTTGCCCGTAGGCATATGTAAACTAAATGATCCTACAGATATGGCCGCAACCCTTGCTCCATTGCCCATATGTAGAATCACCTCATCTTTTTCAAGAGTCCTACTTCCCTTTAGTCCTTGCAAGGAATTGCAAATATGAGAACCACAGGCGGTATCTAATATCCAAGTAGAAATTTGACCTAGTGACATATTAACTTCAATCATGAACATGCCTGAATCAGAAGCGGTAGTCTCACTACCCTTCTTCTTCAATTCTGCAAGGTAAACCTTGCAATTCCTCTTCCAGTGCCCCAACTTGTTACAATGAAAAAAAACAGCTAAATTAGGACCAGTCAACTTGTGAGCATCTAGTATCCTCCGGAGTGATAGTGCAGAAGACATGACGAATATAGTAAATCTGTAAATGATAAACACATAACAACACTTAGCAAATATTCAATTTCATTTCAAAACACTATATGAATCGGGTCTTTATTCATAAGTGTCTCCCACTAGTTTATCTAATTTTTTTTCAACCCCCTAAGTCAAAATTAAGCATTCATAATGCTAGTGGGAATAGGGATCCTACATTCCATCACACAACCTCGGCTGTGGCACGAAACGTCATGTGATGTTCAATAGGCAGACAACTCTTGTCAATTACATCTTATGTTATTCCCTAATATAAGTTTAGCCTCTTGAATAATTGAGTCATGGTTGTGGCACGACAAACTCAAAATTCTATGTCAAGTCTAACCCAATATTTCGTACAATTGAATCAGTCTTCAATGGCCCACGGCTGTAGCACGTACCGACCTTTAGATTCTAATTCAATGTACACATCTCTATGTAATAGACAAGTATTTCTTATTTCCAAATCAAAGCCCTCGGTTGTAGCACGAAACGACAATGATTTAAAAATAAGAACCACTTTCTATCATGTTGGAAGGCTATGACCGACACAAGCCCGTTGTGTCATTGGCCAATTACTACTTGATATTATTTAATTTTAGAGGGATTATATTACGTTACAATCATAATCATATTATAAAGAGATTCTTCCTTTTAAATTAAATATTTCAAATCAATAATCGATAATCAGATGATTCCCAGATCGGGTGGAGCATTGTCACGAGGCGTCACTTAATAACCCTTTCTTACAGATAGAAATCTGTTGTTGACAGAATCATCCTTTCTCTCAATATTGAAAATTCATATTCAATTACGTGTTTCATAAACAAAAGAATCTCATGATCGTATTCATAATATTTATATTAAGGTCATGAAATAATTTCACTATACTAGATTGTCTAACAAACGTTTTATGTCAATTAAGTTCACCCAAATCTATCATCGCATGGTAAACATAGGCATATATCTCATATATAAAATTAAATAAACAAGTAAATGTAAAGTGCAATAAAGTAAATGTGTTTGGTTATGGCCCCATCCTATGTGATCTTTATCAAGCTCATGATAAAGATCAAAGTCAATCTAATATGGTGATGGAAATAAATACAACTACTTATTACATAAGTCTTCTTGTTTGTATCACCTCCATTGGATAGCCTTCTTGAGTCTTCAATTACATTACATTATTGAAAGTAAAACTAATCTAATGAACTTACAAGAATAACTCGAGTTATATTCGAGATTTATGATTACAAAGATTGACGACATGCAAGTCGTATTTAAAACCAAAACCAAAACCAATACACTAAGGTCGAAAGGCCATAACCATCCACCATGCTCATACAACACATAAAAGCATGTTAAAACACATAATCTGATCTTAACATATCATATTATCCATGATCTAATCATAAAAAAAAATATGACAAAAATCATAATCATAATCAGAAAAACAAGAATCACTGTTTACGGGCAGTAAACGATGTCAAACGCCTTACAGACGAGTCGTTGATAGATTTAGCTATCAGTTTTGTTCAGATGCTCGTTTACCTATGGAATAGGGTATTCGTTTGCGTAAATCGGACACCAGACCCAGATTTCAGCAAATCTGCAGCAGCCAATTCAGAATCCGTATCTAATATGATTCTCATAATTAGAACAAACATACATCATGTATATATCAGTATATATACAGATTACATAATCAACTTATGATTATACAACTCACATGAATATCATATATTCAAAACCATACATATATAAGCATATTATATCAACATCAAATCATGGCGAATCACGTACATGCTCATATATCGAAAATAGTTAAACACATAAATTAATTAAAAACTTTTCGCAAGTAGCTCTGATGCCATTGAAGGGTTTTTAGCACATAAACGTAGCGAAAACGTAAATTTAAATCCTAAAAAAAACCGAAACCCTCCGCAGGATCCATGCAAAAAATAATATTTAATTCGTAGTTCAATATGTTAATCTTAAGAAGCTTTACGTTAATGGAAAGATGGAGGTCTTTAATAGCGATCCAAGAACGACGAGCGGAGATCCCTAGCAGCTGCTCCTCAAGTGTGAAACACTCCACCGGTATCCAACAAGAAAAAGATGTAATGAAGGAGGAGGAGGTAGAGAGAATTAGGCTTTTGTAAATCTTTGGGTTGAGGCAAAAATAGGGTCTATAATAGTATATTTATAGGCAAAATTTTCAGCTGAAAATTTTCTCATAAAATATTATTATTATTAACCCTCTATTATTCTCACTAATAATTAAACACCTTTTAGTTATTAATCCTTTTTCTAAACTCTTTAGAAATAATTCTCTCACTTGATTTAATTTCCAAAAATTAAATTCTTAATTAATAATGTTAAGAACCTTTTCTTAATTAATTTATAATCAATTAAATCTCATATAATCAATTATTAAATTTGCCAATTAATTATTTATTTCATAAATAAATAATTATCAACCATTATTAATTAATTCCTCCACCATTAAATCATTCTCTTTTATGGTGTGACCCTGTAGGTTCAATATTAAGCCGATAGTAGAAATAAATAATAATAAAACTATTTTATCATTATTTATATAAATTCTCTAATTCATTAAATATGATTAATTAATTAATCATATTTATTCTACATCGTGAGGGATACTTCTCAGCATATCGCGACTATCCGGATAATATGAATTCACTGTTTATAATACCAAGAACCTATTCAGTGAGTAGTTACCGTACAATCAATTCCTTCTACCCTGTAATGTCACGATTAAATACAAGGCATGAAACTTGTGTCAAGCCTATCTTATTTAATCACTTGCTTTCCCATTCACTATGCTTAGTTCTATTTAATGTAAATTAGAAGCTCCTTTCTAATTTCATTCACTCTGACCAGAGATTCCTGAACTAGCATAAGTGGATCAGCATTGAACATTCTCTTCCTTCACTGGAAGGGGTAGATACTTTATTGATCATACACTATCTTCGTGTACAAAAAAACCTATACCCAGTAGAGCCCTTATAATTGTCCCTTGAGACTAAGAACTAAACCAAAGCATAGTTCAGTGTACACAAGATGACTATGATGACCTCAAGTCTAAGGATACTTGTACAACTATCACTATGTGAACAACTGCTGACACGTGAGTGAACTCCATCAGTCGTTCAGCTGTGTGAGTCATGTTCAGTGAACTTATTCTATAATAAGCACCAAGATACTAGCTATAGTGTCACCACACAAATGTCTATGAGAACAGACATCCTTCATAATGAAGTAAGCATAGTATATACCGATCTTTACGGATTATTAATTATCAGTTAGTAATCCTACGACCAGGAACTATTTAAGTTTAGAGTTATCATCTTTTAGGTGTCATTATTATGATCTCATCATAATCCATAAAAAGCTTTACTCTAAACTGTGGTATATCTTATTTAAACATTTAAATAGATAAAGCCCGCAATAAAAACAAAACAAGTCTTTTATTAATATTAATGAAATCAAAACAGATTACATAAAAGTTATTCCTAAATCCTCAAACATGATTGGACTTAGGACATATCTCTTTCACAGTCAAGATATCAAATAAGTATGATGGGAGAACTTAGCTATTTTCTGGGCCTTCAAGTCATGCAGAATGAAGAAGGAACTTTTATTTGTCAATCTAAGTACACCGAAAATTTGTTGAAGAAGTTTGGAATGCAAGACTGTTCAAGTGCATCCACTCCTATGGCCACTGCAACAAAATTGGATAAGGATACTGGTATATCAGTAGATATTACTGATTACAGAGGTATGATTGGCTCATTACTCTATCTAACTACAAGTAGACCTGATATCATGTATGCTACCTGTCTTTGTGCAATATTTCAAGCAGATCCAAGAGAACCTCACTTAACAGCTGTGAAAAAAATTTCAAGTACCTTACGGGTACATCTGATCTGGGATTGTGGTATCCTAGGGAATCATACTTTAAGGTAATAGGTTACTCAGATGCAGATTTTGGAGGGTGCAAAATCGACAGGAAAAACACAAGTGGAAGCTGCCAATTTCTTGGAGGCAGATTAGTTTCTTGGTTTAGCAAGAAACAAAAGTCAATTTCCACATCAACTGCAGAGGCAGAGTACATTGCTACAGGAAGCTGTTTTGCACAAATTCTTTAGATGAAGAATCCGTTACTGGATTATGGGTTAGAATTTTCTAAAATCCCTATTTACTGTGATAATCAAAGTGCTATTGCTATGACAGGTAATCCAGTTCAACACTCAATGACAAAGCACATCAGCATAAGGTACCATTTCATAAGGGAACATGTGATGGGAATATTGGATTGCGTGAGATAAAGCAGTCATAATCATTTGTTTCGTGGGAACAGTTTTTTTTGGAAAAACTTAATGTGCATAGTAATCATTACTAATTTCCTGTGCCCATTAATTCTAGCTTTAGATCATTTAGTTACTGTTATTATTACAATTTGGTCTAGGGAGACGAGGTATCATTATTTTTACCTGTAACTATTAATACTCCTCGCGTCTCTTGGTATTCTATTGGCTATTTAAACCAACTATTCATTCCAGCCAATACATCTTCCATTTTCTCACAAACTCGGTCTTTTTATATATTCATCAAAAACATGGTTCATTTCAACTTACTCCTGAACTATGATACCTTCAATATCGAGTTGAGTTGTGATGATTGACGACATGAGTGGCATGTAAGTGACATTCTTGAAAAAATCTGGAACTCAGTTCCACAAGAGGTTCACACAGACCTCTTATTCTTTTATATGGACTATCATCTCCATTGTGATCGTCTGGAAGAGGAAATGAGAGAAGCTCTCCGTCAGCAAGAACGAATTAGTCGTCTTGCAGTGCACTTCGTTAGCAGCAGAAGAAGCTAGTCGTTAGGTCTTCTTAGACTAGGACTAAGGCTGTTGATGTTAAGAATCCTAAGAATAGGACTGTCTTGTAATTTTTGAATGTAATTGATAAATTTCATGAAATGTACTCATCTGATATATTAATGAAATTTCCTTTAAAATTGCAAGATTTGGTCTTTGGTTCTCAAATTATGTGACTATGTATGTTTTAATTGTATTTTGTTAATCTTTACTTCATCATTTTTTTAACTTTATCCTGTGATGAATGTTTTGATTTAATAATGGTCAATAATAAATTTTGATGATTTGAGGAAACAATGGAGGTACAGGTTCAACAATCAGAACCTTTTACTAAAGTAGCTGAGAAGGTTTCTTCTCAGAAAGTTCAAGAATCTGGGAGTTCTAGGCCACTCAAAAGGCCTAGAAAGATAAATTCTGATGATAAAGCTCCTAAAGTCTCTCCACCCTTGAAGAGGTGGAAGAAACAAAGAGCTAACAGGGACACAGCTGAGTCAGATTCAGAGGATGTGGAAGCAGCAGCTAAGGAAGGGGATCAGGAATCTCTGATCTCAAAGGAGCCAATTGTAATTGAATCCCTTCCTTCTACACAACCAAAATTTGCTGAAGCCACTGAATGTACACCACCACTGTCACCAATTCAAGCTAAAGACATTGATCAAGACAGAGTACCTACACCTCCTGTGTCACCTATCGTTGAACAAGTACATGCTGAAACTTCAGGTACAAGTGTTGAAATAGACATTCAAAATTTGGTTGTGCCAGAAGTTCTGTACTTAGAAGCTCCAACCATTCTTCAACAAACTAACCAACAACACCAATTTTAGATGCTGATATCAATGCAGATATTCTAACAACACCTCATCTGAATCCAGATAATGAAGATTAGATATTAGGTGAGCATCAGAATTTGGATGTTGATCAGAACTTAGTGTAACTCCTTAGTTTTGATGATCACAACACAGCAAGCCATCATGTTGTTATTTGAGAATGTTTGCAGGATATAACAGCTTGATATCAGTGCTGTTTAAGTATCATGACAGCAAGCTATCATGAGACAGCAATCTATTTCAGCAAGCTATGATCAACAGTGTCAGAATAACAGCAAGCCAAGATGCACAGTCCAGATTCAACAAGGAAGTCGAATTTCTTGGAGATTTTATAGGATCTTCATATATATCAGTTGTAAGGACTTCTCTAATATAATAAACGTGCATTATATATATAGAGCTCTTTTATAAAATGTTTTAATCATTCAAATTGATTTCCTAAAGAATAGGAGTTTGTTTCTCTTTCAAACTCTTTCTTCTATCTTCTGATTAAAACGTTTTATCCTTTAGTAAATAGAAGAGATATTTTCTGAACGTTGGACTTCTGTGTTTCTCTTCTATCTAACGTACACATGAACGTTGGAAACCATCCCAACGATCTTACACGGTAGAATTGGATTCTAGCCGTTGTAATTTGTTGAGGCTGTTTTCAAATGTTAATGTATGGTTATATATATATGTGGTTTCTTGCAGTTTTTAAAAGAGGACGACTTTGCAAGCAAGAACACATACAACTCCTGATCGTTATTGTTTTCAAAATACTCTCGAGCTCTAAACATATATACGTATTTTATTGAAGAGAGTTTATAGTTTGAGTTGTAAACTTTATCACTGATTTGTATTGTTCAATTGTATTGATTAGTTGCTGGATAAGTTGGCTAGGGAAACAAGGGTTTAGTGGTACTTGCTAGAGGAGTTTGTACTACGGGGTAGTATAGTACTTAGAGAGCAGGTTCTTAAACAGGGTTTCAGCAAGCCATTATCAGCAGCTGGGATAAAGGGAGATATATTGTTATATCTTGTAGTTGTAACCTTCATTGATCAATAATATATTCTCTTACCAAGTTGGTAAGGGACCAGGACGTAGACCATAGGGGCTTAGGGGTCGAACCTGGCTAAAATTCTTGTGTGTTCTATTTACTTTCCTGCACATTATTTTCTGCATTGCATTTAGTCATCTCAGCTTACTATCATTGTCAGATTATAGTTCAGTTGATAAAATCTCAGTAAGCTATTATCGGGTAAAATTTAAAAGTAATCCTAGTTAGCCATAATCACCTATTCACCCCCCCCTCTCGGTGTAATTTCAGTTGGTATCAGAGCTTTGGTATACTAATCTTTCTGTAACAGGAATAGTATTCGATCGAAATGGCTGACAAATATCCCGAAGGAACCTCAGATTACCGAGCACCTCTCTTGCTTGGTACAGAAAACTATAACTGGTGGAAAGGTCGCATGGAAGTGTATCTATCCAGGGAGCCACTAGCTTTGAGAGTTGTTCAGAAGGATCCTTTTGAGTTTAAGGACAAAGAAGGCAAAGTGAAAGACGTTGATGATCTCACAGAGGCTGAACTAATCAAATACAGCTTCAATGGAAAGGCTAGGAATTCTCTCATGAATGGGTTATGTCCTAGTGAATGTGATAAAGTTTCTTCATGCAAATCAGCTAAAGAGATATGGGATACTTTGGAATTGTATCACGAAGGATCCAAGAGTTTAAGAAAGGTGAACTTGAGTAAACTAATGAATGAGTTTGGAAATTTCAAGCTTCAAGACGGAGAAACTATTCAAGAAAGTCAAGCTAGATTCCAGATAAGTCTGAATGCCTTAAAGCAGCTTGGCAAACATATCCCACAAGAGGAAATCAACATGAAGATACTTAGTGCTGTGCCATTTATCTATGAACCAAAGGTAATAGCTCTAGAATCCTCTCCAACTATAGATACTATGGATCAATTGGCTGTTTTTGCAGAATTGGAACAATTTGAAAGCAAAATCAAGGAAAGCCAATCAAGTTCTATCCAAGCTCCAGTTGCTCAAATGAAGCAATTAGCTCTTCACACTAATGATAGCTTACTGGAATCTGAAGATGAGTCAGACGAAGAACTAGCTTTAATATCCAGGAAGATCAGAAAGATGATCGAGAAGAAGAACAAGCTGAAAAGAGATAAAGGGAGATTTTCCAACAACAAGAAGCCCAACAAGGATTCTAAAGATCAGACATGCTTTGAATGTGGAAAGCCAGGCCATTATAAGCGGGATTGCTACAAATTGAAGTCAAAACAGCAAACTGTCTTTAAGGATAAGAAGAAAGCTAAAGCTCTAATGACTTGGAGTGATGATGACTCGGTTTCAAGTGATGATTCAAGTGGAGACATGGTCAATCTTGCCCTAGTTGGACTTGATGATGATTCTGTTCAAGGAAATTCAGAAAGTGGATACCTAGAAAGTGATTCAGAAGAAGATCAGAGTGAGGTAAACTCTTGTAAATATAATTTATCTTCTGAAAATATTTTTTTGGAACCACTAACCATGCAGGAATGTAAGAATGTATCTATGGGTGAATATTATTCTCTTAAAGCTGAAAATAGCAAGCTAAAAGAGAAGAATAATTATCTCAAGACTATGGTTCAAGATTTGATGAGCAAAGTAGATACTTGGATTGACAAGAAGGTACCTACACAAGCTGACAAAGAGGCTGAAATCAAGGATCTTCAAGCTAAAGTTAGTCATGTGGAAAACTTCAACAAAATTCTCCTCAAAAGAAACAAGACTCAATTAATGGAGATCACAGAGTTAAAGAAGGAGATTGAAGCAAGGGATGAATGTTTGGAGTTGTTCAAACTCAGAGAATCAATAGATGCAACACCTTCAAATCAAGCAGAAGAACCATCTCAGCAAGCTGAAATCATAAGTCAGCAAGCTGAAAAGATTGATCTGCTCACAAAGGAAGTGGAGGATCTGAAAAAGGGCATGGGATCGTTTGTTCAAGGAGAAGAAAGTCTCAAATCTATGATGAACAACACAAATATTCCATTGGTCAGAGAAGGAATTGGAATGAATGCAAACAAGAAGGACAAAGCTCTAAGATATGAAGGAAAACATGGCATACCCTATGATTATGCTATGCCTTGGAAGATATGCAACAGATGTGGAAAGAAAGGGCATCTTGAAAAGCATTGCAAAGTTCAGAATGGACAAAAATCATACCATGGTGGAAACAAACAGAAAACAGCTTACTATGATCAGAATGGCAGAACAAAGACAGCTTACCATCATCAGGCTGGCAGAGTTAAATCACCTAGATTTATCCAAAAATGGATAAAGAAATCTGATTTACATGTTTTATATGTTTTATCTGCTAACCATGTCGGACCCAACAAACTTTGGGTACCAAAAGGTTGAGTTGTTTTATGTATTTTGTAGATGTGTCTTGCCGCTCGAGTCAAATCAACTCAATGGATTTTAGATAGCGGATGTACTAGACATATGAGTGGAGACAAAGCACAATTCTTGAGTCTTCAGATGAAAAAGGGTGGAAGAGTGACTATTGGTGATAGCAAAACTCTTCAAATTCTTGGAAAAGGTAAAATAGGTAATAAACACATTTCAATTGATAAAGTTCAATATGTTAAAGGCCTTAAATATAATCTGCTTAGCATAAGTCAGTTATATGATGATGGTCATACTGTTAACTTTGGTATTGATAAGTGTATTATTACTATTGGTACTAACAAAGTCCCCCTAGTTGCTAGAAGGGAAGGAAATATATATATATTTTGGACTTTGAGTTGCAGAAAACAGCTTGCTGTCTTGCTGTAATAGACACTGATCCTTATGTTTGGCATAGAAGATTGGGTCATGCTCACATGGACTTACTTAACAAGCTTTCAAAGAAGAAGCTAGTCAAAGGTTTACCCAAAATCAAGTATGTCAAGACTGAGGTGTGTTCGGCATGCCAATTAGGCAAGCAAATTAGAAGTACTCACAAAGCAAAGAAAATGGTATCTACTTCTAAACCCTTAGAACTTTTACATTTAGACTTATTTGGTCCAGAAGCTTATAAAAGTATAGGAGGTAAGCAATATGGTTTTGTAATTGTTGATGATTATTCTCGTTTTACATGTGTATTGTTTCTTAGAACTAAAGATGTTGCTTTTAATGAGTTTGAGAAACTAATTAAATTACTTGAGAATAAGCTCAATACAAAGCTTGTAGGAATAAGGAGTGATCGGGGTGGTGAATTCCAAAAAGACTTTGTTACTTATTGTGAAGAAAGAGGAATATCACATGAATTCTCGGCTCCAAGGACTCCACAACAAAATGGTGTGGTGGAACGCAAGAATAGGTCACTACAAGTGACAACAAGGACTTTGTTGCAAGAAAGCAAGTTACCTAGAAGTTTTTGGGCAGAAGCAGTCAACACAGCATGCTATGTTCTGAATAGAGTATTGATAAGACCTATTTTGGACAAGACTCCATATGAATTGCTCAAGAAAAAGAGGCCCAACATCAGTTACTTCAGAATCTTTGGCTCAAAGTGTTTTGTGCTCAAGACAATTGGTAATGATGGTAAATTTGATGCTAAATCTTATGAAGCTATTTTTCTTGGTTATTCTATGAATAGTAAAACCTATAGAGTTTATAATTTGTCTAAGCATATTGTTGAGGAATCTATAGATGTTACTTTTCAAGAACCTAACAATGATCTTCCAAGAGACGAGGAAGATGATGTAGGTGAAGCTGGACAACAGCAAGCTGAAACAGAGAAGGCTTCTCCAAAACAGCAAGCTGAAACAGAGACTGATTCTGGAAAACAGCAAGCTGAAATTGAAACTGCCTTAGGAAATCAGCAAGCAGAACCTTTTACTCCAGTAGATGATGCAATTGTAAAGATGGCAAAGATGACTCTTGATGGTCCTAGAGGAAATAGAGCAAAGGATAAAATGCCAATCTATGATGGTGAAGACTTAGCTCCTCCATCTAAGATAAGGAAGACTTCACATGAAGATATTGCAAAGCATTCATTTCCAAAAGCTACACGGACAGTGAAGAATCACCCTCCAGAACAGGTTATTGGTGATATTTCTGATGGTCTCAAGACAAGAAAAGGCACTGCAAACTTTTGTGCTTATGCTGCATTTTTAGCTCAAGAGGAACCCAAAAATGTCAAAGAAGCACTTGAAGATGAAAATTGGATCACGGCTATGCAAGAAGAACTCAATCAATTCGAACGATGTGATGTTTGGGAACTGGTCAAGCCACCAAAGGGTGCTTCAATCATTGGTACAAAATGGATTTTCAAGAATAAAGTGGATGAATTTGGTACTGTTACTCGAAATAAAGCAAGGCTCATAGCACAAGGGTACAACCAACAAGAAGGCATTGACTTTGATCAAACTTATGCTCCAGTAGCTAGATTGGAATCAATTAGGATGCTTCTTGCTTATGCATGCTACAAGAAGATCAAGCTACATCAAAAGTGCTTTTCTTAATGGATTTCTGGAAGAGGAAGTTTATGTTAAGCAACCCCCTGGTTTTGAACATGAACAACATCCGGACTATGTTTACAAGCTCAAGAAGGCATTATATGGCTTAAAGCAAGCACCAAGGGCTTGGTACAAGAGGCTTAGTAAGTTTTTGATCAAAAATGGCTTCATTCGAGGTAAAATTGATCCTACTTTATTTACTAAGCAAAATGGTAATGATATTTTGATTGTCCAGATATATGTAGATGATATAATCTTTGGATCCACTAATGATTCTATGTGTGAGTGGTTTTCTAAGTGTATGAGCAGTGAATTTGACATGAGCATGATGGGTGAGCTCAATTATTTCTTGGGGCTCCAAATTAAACAATCTAAAGATGGAATTTATGTGCATCAATCAAAATATGTCAAGAATTTGCTGACCAGATTTGGTTTTGACAAAGTCAAGCCGAAATCTACTCCCATGAATCAAAATAGCAAGCTGACATCGGATGAAAAAGGTAAAGATGTTGATATCAAGAAGTATAGAGGTATGATTGGTAGTTTTTTATATCTTACTGCTTCTCGGCCAGATATTATGTATAGTGTTTGTGTATGTGCTCGTTTTCAAGCTAAACCTAAGGAATCACACTTAAATGCAGTTAAAAGAATATTTCGATATTTAAGTGGGACTATTAATCTTGGGTTATTTTATCCTATTACAAGCACATTTGATCTTGTGGGGTATAGTGATGCTGACTATGCAGGTTGTCAAACTGATAGAAAGAGCACAAGTGGTGTTTGTACATATTTAGGACAAAGTCTCGTATCTTGGCAAAGTAAGAAACAAACTTCAGTTGCATTATCCACAGCAGAAGGTGAGTATTTGGCAGCTGGTAGCTGTTGCTCTCAAATTTTGTGGATGATTCAGACTCTACGAGATTTTGGAATCAATTGTGGCAAAGTTCCAATCTATTGTGACAACACTAGCACCATCAACATATCAAAGAATCCGGTTAATCACTCAAGACAAAGCATATTGATGTTCGTCATCATTTCTTGAGAGATAATTCTGCCAAAGGTAAGATTGAATTAGTTTTTGTACCTACTGAATATCAATTGGCAGATATCTTTACAAAACCCCTTGGCGAAGCAAGATTTTCTACCATTCGAAGGGAACTTGGCATGTACAGTGTATAATCGCAAGCTATCATTGGAAATTTGGTAATGTTGGCTTACTATCATTTTTAATGTTAGCTTACTATGATGGGTTATTAAAATGGCAATTTTGTGTTTAATGTAATTTTTTAATTATGATATGTCATTATCTGTTTATTGCTGCTTACATGTTTGTGTGTTTTGATGCTTTATCTTATAATTTTTATCAGCCATCAACCTAGATCTTTTTTATGCTTTAAGGGGGAGAAATTTAGGAGACTTTTGTCTATGTTTATGTTTGGTTATTAAGACTATTTTCTGTTGACTTATGGTTAAGACTTTCTGTTGACTAGTTGGCTTATGTTTAATCTGTGGTTTGCTACTTGCTTATCTTTAATCTATGGTTTGCTACTTGGTTTGTTACTTGGTTTAAATTGACTTTTGGTTTTTTAAGACTTGATGTAATGATTTATGCTGGTTGTTAGTTATGATTGGATATTTTGATATGCATATGTGTCATTTATTTTAATTGCAGTAACATGTTATAAGTTTTTGAGATATGCATAAATTTAGGGGGAGTTTTTATAATTCTCCTAAATGTGTGTAATCATCAAAAAGGGGGAGATTATAACTCCTTAGTTTTGATGATCACAACACAGCAAGCCATCATGTTGTTATTTGAGAATGTTTGCAGGATATAACAGCTTGATATCAGTGCTGTTTAAGTATCATGACAACAAGCTATCATGAGACAGTAATCTATTTCAGCAAGCTATGATCAACAGTGTCAGAATAACAGCAAGCCAAGATGCACAGTCCAGATTCAACAAGGAAGTCGAATTTCTTGGAGATTTTATAGGATCTTCATATATATCAGTTGTAAGGACTTCTCTAATATAATAAACGTGCATTATATATATAGAACTCTTTTATAAAATGTTTTAATCATTCAAATTGATTTCCTAAAGAATAGGAGTTTGTTTCTCTTTCAAACTCTTTCTTCTATCTTCTGATTAAAACATTTTATCCTTTAGTAAATAGAAGAGATATTTTCTGAACGTTGGACTTCTGTGTTTCTCTTCTATCTAACGTACACATGAACGTTGGAAACCATCCCAACGATCTTACACGGTAGAATTGGATTCTAGCCATTGTAATTTGTTGAGGCTGTTTTCAAATGTTAATGTATGGTTATAAATATATATGTGGTTTCTTGCAGTTTTTAAAAGAGGACGACTTTGCAAGCAAGAACACATACAACTCCTGATCGTTATTGTTTTCAAAATACTCTCGAGCTCTAAATATATATACGTATTTTATTGAAGAGAGTTTATAGTTTGAGTTGTAAACTTTATCACTGATTTGTATTGTTCAATTGTATTGATTAGTTACTGGATAAGTTGGCTAGGGAAACAAGGGTTTAGTGGTACTTGCTAGAGGAGTTTGTACTACGGGGTAGTATAGTACTTAGAGAGCAGGTTCTTAAACAGGGTTTCAGCAAGCCATTATCAGCAGCTGGGATAAAGGGAGATATATTGTTGTATCTTGTAGTTGTAACCTTCATTGATCAATAATATATTCTCTTACCAAGTTGGTAAGGGACCAGGACGTAGACCATAGGGGCTTAGGGGTCGAACTTGGCTAAAATTCTTGTATGTTCTATTTACTTTCCTGCACATTATTTTCTGCATTGCATTTAGTCATCTCAGCTTACTATCATTGTCAGATTATAGTTCAGTTGATAAAATCTCAGTAAGCTATTATCGGGTAAAATTTAAAAGTAATCCTAGTTAGCCATAATCACCTATTCACCCCCCCCCCTCTAGGTGTAATTTCACTTAGAGGATGATCTTGAAACCTCTATAGCCTCACACACTATCATTTTATCAGAGGAAGTTGATTTTGAAGGCTCTGTAAGTTCTGATGCTGCAAATGCTGAGAATACTGGTGAAACTGCTATAAATGAAAATGCTGATGCAGCTGGTCCTTCAGGACATGCACCTCTACCAGCAGTTAGTAAAGCTGATTTGATTAAGAAGTTTGTGAGAGAGGATGCACCAGTACCTTGGACTGACACTCCAAGAGGAAAGGAAATGATCAAGGAGTGGAACAAAGTTGATTTTGTTCCTACTGAAAAAATTCTTGCTGAGCACTTGGCTAAAGCTGATGAGATGCTACTGAATGATGACTTCAGAGCACAGCTCAGAGTTACTGCATTGAGTACAAGGCACCTTCAAGGTCAACACTCAATAACTCAATCCAAGGTGAACAAAATTCAAGAAACTCTGATTCAGCAAGAAATGAATGTCAAATTGGAAAAGAACAGGTTTTTTAAACCAGTCTTTGACCGCATTGGGTATATTGAGAAAGCTCAGGAGAAACAGCAAGCTCAGATTGCTGAAGTACTGAAGAACAAGATTCTCAACAAGTTCAACTCAATGAAATCCAATCTTCAGTGGAATTACTTCTCTCTCTCCTATTACCCGATGATGCCAAAAAGGGGGAGAAAGTGATTAAGTCCAAATGCAAATCTGATTTAGCAATGAAGAAAAAGGATGATGGAAATGATGACCAGGGAAACTCTGAAAGGGGTAGAGGTCATGGTCAAGGCAAAGGTTCTTCATTCCAGAAAGCAGGAACTTCTACACAGAAATCAAGCTCTGATGCTGATAGAAGAATAAGTTCTGATAAGCAAGTTCTGACTAAGCCTGGTGTTCTGATATAGGGTGAAAGTCAAGAATCACAGAAGTTTATGCAGACACTGAAGCTTAAGGGGAAGGAAACATCAGTATACTATCAAGACCCCAAGTTACAGAAGCTGGATGAAGAAATTTCAAAAAGACTATTTCTCAAAGACAATCCAGGAATGGACTTTGAAAGTCTGAAGAAAGAAGAAGCGAGACTTAAAGCAGAAATTGACAAATTCAAGTCTAAAGCTTCAATTACTGCAAAGAAACCTCCAAAGCCTAAGGGCATTGTTATTAAAGAGAAGACAAACTTTGAGGCAATCAAATCTGAATTCAAAGCCAAATCATAAGTGGAAGTTGATCCTAGATCCAAGGGCAAAGCTAAGTTGATGAACCTGTAAAGGTATATATGCCAATCATGGATCTGGAAGCAAAATTTGATGAAGATACTAGCCTGATTTTGAAGAAAAAGAATATTCAAACAACCTCTGACATATCTCGTGTTGTTCAAGATCAGGACTTAGTAAATTCTGATATGACAATGAAGCAAACAACCTCTGACAGAGCTCAAGTTGGCTTTATATCAGAAGATAAAGAAAAGGAAACCTCTGACATTGCTCATGTTAAACCTTCAAAAATTCTACTACATGGATTTACTAAAGCTCAACAATCTACATAACTTTTGAAGACTACATCAAGTGGTTTTGAAGCAAGAGTTAATAGAGGAAAGGAAGCTAGAGACAAATCAGGATTCGGTAGTTCTAAAGAAAAGAGGGTAAATAATACTACCTCTGATCCAACTTCTTTGAGTGAACCAGGAGTAGGAACAACTCCTGAAAGATTGAATCAACTGGAGTCTGTACAAATGGTTTACCACTCTGTATTGCAATATGTGCTATTTCTACTTCAAGTGAAAAACAGGTCAACAGATGGCGCTGTCAGTTACTTAAAACTTGAGATTCAAAGGCAGAAGAAACTTTACTTTGTAAAGTCTGACAGGCCATACTAACCTAAGTACAGAGCTCACAATGGTGATATAGTTGAGATGAAGCCTAATACCGCCAAAATCATCACTACATTTCTTGGTATTAAAGGTCTTGAATTCAATCTAGAGTCTGATAAAGCCTGTGTCATCAGACTGGATCAGGATATAAGGAAAGCAAAACTAAATGATCTCAGGGCTACTATCTTCCAAATAGGTGAAGATACAGTTGAACTTAAAGATGCAAAAAGGAGGATGAAGAATGAACTTGAATATGCTGAGAGAAGTCTGTTAAGGAATTATCTCAGAATAACTCCTGACATTAGAGAGATCACACACTAAAGCCAAGTCAAGAACTGCAACTGTTAAATTCTGAAGGTTATACAGGTTAAAGCTGATATCAGACTTTAAGGATGGTAAAAGATATAAAGACTGTGAGTTGTAGTTACTTAGTCAAATTCTCATATATATTTGAACTTAATATTTTTTGACATCATCAAATATCTATTGAACTTGTATATTATGCTAATTTACAAGTTGGGGGAGATTGTTAGATATATTTGTGATGTCATGTCTAATAATGATTTGTGTTTAGTTTTCAGATCTTAACTAACAGGACAAATTAGGATTTAACTGGAAATCAGTACTTATACTGAAGTCAGAACTTAAGTTATCAGAACTTAAGTTATCAGAATTTATCAGAAGATATTTATCAGATGATAATATTAGGACTTAAGAAGATATTCAGATGAGGAAGATGACTTATTGAAGGAAAGAAGATTAAGGCAAACACAAGAAGAGATATGCATGGAGAAGAATTCTATGAAGAATAGAATACTTGGAAGAAAAGATAACTAGTTGATGTATTTTAGGATGCAGACTTATGTTCGATATCAATTAGAAGTTTATCTTGTAACTGTATGTCTATATAAACACAACATAGGGTTTACTTATCTTAATCGAGGATATTATTCATTGTAACCCTAGCAGCTCTCGTGATATTTGTTCATCACTGAGAGAGAATGGTTCCATTGTAGTACTGTTTCATTAATAAGATTATTCTGTGTTTCATACTTGTGTTCTTAATTCGATTTGATTGTACTAAACACTGTATTCAACCCCCTTCTACAGTGTATGTGACCTAACAAGTCAAAGTGAAGATATGAAGACTAGAGATCTCTACAAGCCAAATTCTCTTATAGAGAACTCAGAGACCTCTACAAGTCAAATTCCCTATGGAGTATTAGAGATCTCGATAAGCCAATATACTTATTGAGATGTCAAGTTCTCTATAGACCAAATGGAGATCTCGAGGTAAAATCTCAAAGTACAAAATTGCAGATCAGTTCAATATCCAAGATTAACAATCAACAAATAATCCAAACAACTGGATTGACAAGTCTACACAAGAAACTTGAAGAATGTGCAAGATCAATGGTGAAGATTAACTGAAAAAGGAAGATCAAGATAATCATAGGATGCTAAAGATATGCTAAGCCAGAAATAGAAGATATATTTTTCTATAAATGAAAATGACAAATGACAGTTTAGTAAAGTTAATAGCATGTCTTATTGTACACTGTATTAACCAGCAGTTAACTGAGTTATAAAGTTAACACTAAGCCTTTGGTCAGTTGTAACAATTAAGATAAAAAATCTTGTAACACTCTCAAGAGGAAGCTAAGCTCTTTATCAACAAAGAGCCTAGAAATTTTGTAGCAAAACATTCTTAATTTTAATATAAAATTAAGTGAGTTTTGAAGATTTGTGTTCTTTATTTTCTGCAAGCTTAATTTCTACATGAACACATTTTTACTACAAGATTTAATTTACTTTGTTCAACCATAAAAGATCAAGAAAAGCTCAAAAACAGTAAAACACATTCACCCCCTGTGGGTTATTCATTTTCTAACACAAGCATATACTATTAAATTTGTTATCTAACAATAACCCATCAAAATTTCATAGAGCAAGCATAAGTTATGAAAAATAAACCTGGTAATAATAATATATCAAAATTACTTAGTCAATTGAACAATTAAGCACCAAGAAAAATAATGAGAATTAAATAATAGGAACGAGAAGATATCAAAGCAATTAAATTAAATTCATCTTCATCCTTAGAAACAAATTGAGCTACACATGATAAAAAGATGAATAAAACTAATAACTAATTAGGTGTCTTGGGGTGTTGGGTGTCTTGGGGTCTGTAAAATACAAGAGGGGAGACCCATATAAATAGGAAAAATATGAGGGTTTGGTTCTTAAAATACAAGTAGGATTCTAAAAGTATTTCCTTCTTTTTCTCCAATAAGTATTCTATTTATCTTCCAATTTCTTTGGCTTCAAGAATAGTCCACCTTCTTCCTTATTTGCACATTTTCCAACTCAAATTCTGATTTTAATAATTTTCCTACAAAATAAAGTAAAATAATTTATTTATTAATAAAATTATGAAAACGAACATAAAATAGGTATTAATAATATGAAATAATTTGGACTTATCACTTACCATACTATTTCTATAAGTCTTTCGATACCTCTTATACAAGCCTTCATTTTTTGATGTTCAATCTTCAAATTTTATGACCAAGACATATAATAATTATTTACAAACAATTATTATTCAACCCAATTATGTTAATTATATACCCATAAATTTATTATAAAATTCAGTTATATTTTATATCATCAAGTTCATACAACGTATTGGGTTGAAACCCAACATAACTTATAAATATAAAAGACGACATGTTAAGTGAGATATTTGCACTGTTATGTAAATATTTTTTTATCTAGTATATAATTACTATTTAATTTAATTCCACATGTGTACTTTAGAAACAACATTTTAAATTAGATAGGGACCTTATTAACCTTGCAATTATCAGTCATCATTGTCACAATCATTTTTTTATCGTAGGTAACCCGCAGTCGCTACCCTTCAGGTGTGCACCGGGTAAACCCTATAGGCTCACGCAATAACCTGCAAAATACGTGAACCAAGGTAAACCGCATAAATTCTCCTCCTGTGAGATTCGAATATGTGACCAAGAGGATAGTTATCCCCTCTTTAACCAACTGACCCAACCCTTGCGGACTCAATTTTATGTTTACAAGTTTCAAAATTATATCAAATATATATTTAAAAATTTGAAGGTGATATTTTTCTACTAGGACAATAACTCTAATTTCTTATCACAGTTCCTGTACTATTAGTTAGAATACAAAATGACTTGTAAAGTTCTGGGTTAAGTTCTCGAGCATTTTTTCTAATAATAGACGGTGTATTTGAGATATCTGCACTGTTATTCAAATGTTTTTTCTGTAGTATATAACTATTATTTACTTTGATTCTGTATGTGTACTCTAAAAATGCTTTTTTAAATTAAATATTTAGCTTATTAACCCTTGCAATGATACATCACTATTGTCACAATCAATTATGTGATTAAAAATTTCAGAATTATATCACATTTATATTTGAAAATTTCATGATGATCCATGAAGATAACTCTATTTTTTTCTGGGTTAAGTCCTCGTGCATTTTTTTTCTAATAATAAACATTGTATTTGATATTTTCAGTCAAAATAACAAATTTTAATATCTTTAATCATATTTAATATTAAAATATAATAATATATATATATAATTAATATATAGTCATAAATAATGAATTAGTGAGTTAGCCTAATTAATAAATGCATATTAAATTAGATATTATAACTACATGAATATTAAAAAATGGCATTAATATAAGTGCCCGTTTGGTAACCTGGATTTCATTTAAAATTCTAGATTTGATCAAATAACATGTTTGGATAAGTAAAAGAATTTGAATTTGGATTTCATTTGAAATTCAAAACATTCAAATTTTAGTGCAAATATGAGAATTTGAAATGACAACTCAAACCATGTCATTTGAAACCTATCATTTCAAATGAAATGTTTATTTCCAAACATGGCATAAGGGAATTTATATTGAATAAAATATTTTACAAACCCCTAATTGCTCTAATATATATATATATATATATTTAATATATATATACACACACAAACATATATAATAGATATAAATTTAAGATAATTTAGTCATATGTGTTTTTTTGTATTTGTTGAAACGTATATCTTATAATATGGCATTTCTAACTTTTCTTAAATCATTTAATAATTTCAAATTGTTGTTCACAAACTATGTCAATAATAAATTAAAAATATAGATGAGTTAATTGTTCTTTTCGACATCTAACTGACTTCAATATCATTTTCTACTTACTTTGCAAAAATATATCTATTATTTTTTCAAAAGTTGTACGCTTGAATAATAATAATTTTCAAAAGTTTAACTCCATAGGTTGAATGTCTAGCTTACTACGAAACCAATTTATAAAATAATATTAAATTACCATTCCAAATTATTTATAGGAAAATTCTTACCGTTACATGTAGCATCCTCAAATCCGGGGTCAAGGATAGGGTGTCACTAAACACTCTTTACATAATATAAACCTCTATATTAAAATAATATACAGATGACCCCTCAATTCCGGATCGTTTACAGGTTATGGTATGAAACAAGAATATAACATTCTAAGATCTACAACAACTAAATAAAAGTTGATTACCTCTGTACTAACTCCCTTGACTTATTCATTATTACATAAATTTTGAAGGAGCAGTGGTGGAAAAGATTGACAACTTTCTAGATAAAAAGGATTGTAATGAATATCAATGATGGTGGTTTATACAGGTGCATTCAGGTGACTCTCTCAATTATCCAAACTCTAAGAGCATCTGAACTTGATGTAATGATTGAAAGATTAAATCCAGTCATTCAAGAAGACACTCAACTACTCCAAGAGCTCAAAAAGGCACAGATAACAGCTTTCCCAGAAGCCTATCTACATTCACACAAAGGAGTAGTTTATGTTTGTCCAACAACAAATCAAGCAAGGCATCTCATTGTTCCCAAACATTGTGTTAGATCGAATATGAGGTTAATCATGACATTTGTTAGGTCCCAATGTGTTTTTAGAAGGGGGGTTGAATACAAACAATACCGAATAATCAAATTTAGTGCGGAATAAAAATATGAAACAAAATTCAAGATAAAAAAAAATATTATTAAACTTGAAAGGTGTTACAACAACGGTATCGATTACAAGGGATTAATCTCAAATTAATTATCACAAATCTAGAATAAATTCAACATGAACTTTTTCTATTTTTGCAATAAAAAGAATCAAATGCTAAACGCAATTTGAGATTAAGTTTTAGGGATTTTGATCCGCTAGATAGTTACACAAGAACAAGAGAATAATTTCTAGTTATTTGTATTTAACCTTAATAACTAGAAATGTGATCTTGAATTTAGCAGATGAAAAAAAATGTTTTCTGCGGCTGCTTTTCTTTCTGTGTTCTTGGTTGTTGAATTCTGTTGGATGATTAAGAATGAATTCAGCTGCTTCTTTCTTTATAATTCAATTAGCAGACCTACTTGAACTGGCAAGACAATCCATTGAGCTAGCAAGACTTTCGATGAGACTATTGAATGAACTAGCAAGACTATCAGAATGAACTGGCAAGACAATCTTCCTCCCAGTGTAACTTTCGGTGAGACTATTGAAAATGGCCTGGCATGACAATCGGTATGACAATCTAGATTGTCATGCTAGTTCATTTTCAATTGTCTTGCTGATTTAAAACAGATTTTAATCCAATTAAAATTCTGAAAATCCTTAATATTAATTCAGAATTAATTAATCAATTAATTCAATTAATCAATAAATTAATCTTTGCAGATATAATTTATTTTCTTAATTAAATTATATGACTTAATTAATTAATAGAGAATTAATACTAATCTTGAGCAGCAACCATTCTTCTGAAAATCTTTTGAAAATCACTGAGAATTATGAATCAATTCCACCACTTCAATGTTGACACTCGATATACTGTCTGGTTCATGAGTGACTAACTTCCATGACGTTTCTTCATGTCTTGACTTTGACAACTTGATTTTCTTCAGATTAAATCCTTGTAATTCTCTGATACCCTGACGAGATCTCTGTCACTTGATTAAATCCACAATCTTGATTTGTATCACTGAGGTTTGATCAATTTCTTGAGCTTCTTCCAGTGAAGTAATTCCTCAAGTCTGTAGATGAACATTGCTTCTGAATCCTTTGATAGATGTTACTTTGTGGGATCACTCTGACGGTAGATCCACTATTTACTTGTTACATTCTTATTTGAGTTGATTTAAATCCTCGAATAAACAAATAGGCTATGACATATGCCTTTCAATCTCCCCCTATTTGTTTGTTAGACAATAACAACAAATACCTAGAGGATAACTCAACTAACAAATAAGAAAAAGATATAAACAGAAATGCAAAGTAAATAGCAAAAAAGTTCTGGATAACATTTAACATTTTCCAGATTCCAAATAGATGTTCCTCTAGACTGAACATATCTTCAAGTAGTTTCATCTTCATTTGTACAGCCGCATTTCCTGTTGAGAAGCGCATATCTCTCTTGCTTCTCCCCCTATGAGAATCAATTGATTAAAGAAGATCACCTTCATTTACCACATCTCCCGTACAATAGGATCCGTAGATAAAAAACCAATGGTACTCCCCTTTTAAAAACAGCTTCTTCCCTTACTAGAAAATCACCTTGTGTTTACCACCTTTCCCGTACAATAGGATCCGTAGTTACAAACAACAATGGTGTGGTGTAGTGTACATATGTAGGATCTTTTTTCTTTCTCCCTGCTATTTCTCCCCCTTAGTTGAGGAATCCTCCAAACTATTTCTTAAGCTTTTATCTCCCCCTTAGAGAAGGAATGTATACCATTGTCTGAAGGAGTTCTCATATTTCACTTGGTTAGAAAATAAATAACAAGTAGTTTCTCTTTCTTCCTCACTGTGAGTGTGTGATTCTGTTTTGTGTACCTCACATGTGTTTCACTCTTCTCTCCACTCGTGTTTACACTCATTCTCACAAGTGTATCACTCCTCTCATAGCTCCAACATTCAGCTGTATCTGCAAGGAAAATCACCTTAGCCATCCTTAAGGAGGTCACAGGTGGTGCAATGAGAGTTCGCAAATCCCCATCCTTGTTAAACTCGTCAGATGAATCTGAGTCATAATCTATAAGTTGCTAGTTTCCCTCTTAGGGTTCCAGATTTGAATTCTGGGAAGGTAAACAATGATTCAACGAATTTAGCATACAGATCAAAGTTCCCTTCTAATGTCTGTGAAGACATTTCCTTGTGACTCATCAGGTAATATCTGAATCATTGTCAACAAGTTGGTGATCTGCGCCTATGTCAGATCCACTATCCGCATATGCATCCAGGGGATTTAAGCCTGGAGAAGTAGACACTGACCACCGATATATGGTTTTTGGATCAGTATCCTCTCCCAACACCTGTAATGGCAATTGGTCCATTAACGAACCTTGAACAATCGAATCTGACCTTAAAATGGTCGAAACTTTTGTTTCCGTCAACTCGTCCTTTGTGTGTATAACCTTTCCTTGTGCATCAAGAATTGTTTATATTTGAGGTGGTGACACTACATCGGATACCCTGGCCGACAGGCAAATTTCAATAGACACACCCTTTTGAGAGAATGAATCTAGTAAGTGTTTTTGAGCCTTTTCAGCCATTACATCTTTTTGAGAAGATGTATGGGGGCTAGCAGTTGTCTCGGTTTAAATACTACTCATCTATGTAGGAGACAGAGTTGCTGGGTTGACTTCAGAACCTTTCTTATGTGGTGCACTAAGGCACTATCTCCCTCACGCTCATTCATACTTCATTTTAGTGGTAAGAGAGTGTTGGTTGGTTCTATTTTTGTGTTTGTCTTTACAGTCTGGGATAGATGCTGTGGGTTTTCAACCTCATGACTGTCAATGAAAGAAATCCATTGGAGACTGAACCTGTATCACAGAACATATGGCAATATAGAGATAAAATGTACTTGAGATCTTTAAGGAATGAAAATTATACATTTAATCTTTTGAGAGAAATGATGTACACTAGTGATTTCAAAAGATTTTAATGAAATAAGAAATCACTAATGTAGAAAGAAGTTTGATTTTCTGCTAAAACTCACTGCACATATAAAACAATATGTTTGTACCTAGTAATAAGAGAGTTATTAATATGACGACTCTACTAGTTCATATTAAACTGAAACTTCAGTTAGAGTGTCATACCATGTTCTTGACGATTGCTTGAGTAGTACACTAGTTCATACCAACCTGAAGTGAGATTGTGAAGAAAAGATTGCATAGTCCAATAGATCTGCAGCTGCAAAGTCCATGAACTGTGGTGCACTGACTTCCTCTTTTGACTCACCAACCAGGAGTACACTTGTACACATCTTACTAGAGTCCAATTCCAAGTGTAATGTGCATCAGGTGCGTGATATGTCGTAATATTCTCAAGTCTCGTCACTGGTGCTATATGTTAGATACTGCTTCCTGATAATAACCTAGCATAATATACAAATTTACAATGATAACATTTCCAGCTTGCAAACGGCCATATCCCTCAGATACACCTTTGCTGTTATCTCCAAAGGTAACCAGTGGGCCAGCTTTCTCAATCACATTTGATAGCAGGGCTCTATCTCCGGTCATATGTCTTGACGATCCACTGTCAAGAATCCACATTACCGGTTCCACCTGTTTACTGCCCTACACTTTAAATGGATTAGACCTTCTTCGGAACCCATACTTGGTTGGGCCCGACATACTTGTAGAATTGACCTTTGTCAGGCAAAACAATATTCTTAACTTTAATGGTCTCAACTTTCTCAATGACTGAACATTTGACCTTGTAAACAGCCTTAACAAATTTCTGTTTAGGCTTAGGCACAAATGTCTCCTTTCTAGCCTTAGAAGGACTAGCAGTCTTAGACCTATCATGCTTCTTATTATTCACATGCTGACGAGGAGTAGTCTTATCACTAGAAACATGCTTACCATTAAAATAAGCATACATCAGATTAAAAGCACAAGACATACAATTAGAAACACCACATGCTTTATGAAAGAGATTAACAATAGGCAAATTATGCATGGTAGACATGGCAGTTTTGTTATCCAACTCATGTGTGTCTGAGTTAGTCTCAGTTGCTTTCACAACTTTGACTGGAACTTTCGACACACTTGACTTGGAAACAACCTTCTCATTAGCATGATCTTCAGCACGCATTTCTTCTTGAATAATAGAAGAGGTCGCATCAAATGGTTCAGCAATTGATGCTTTATAGAGGGGTTCATCAACACCCTCAAGCACATGTGGTACTTCCCCACGTTTAGCACACACATGAGGAGGGGAGTTCATGCCTAATTCTTCAATAGCAACATTGTAATCATAACCTATTCCAGATGTTTGATTAGCAGCTTGCTTACTGTAGAACTCTTTAGCCTTCGAACAAGAATTGAAGTAGGATCTAACCTTAGTCTCAAGACCGGTGATCTTGTCTTTGAGAATAGTTTCGAGTTGTCTATAACAGTCAACTCTATTCTCTAGAAAAGATACTTGTTCTTTTAACTTGTCTTGATTAATGTGCACAAGTCTTAATTCATTGACCTCTTTCTCAAGGTCTTTGATCTGCTGACTTAACAGTTCATTATCATGACGAGCACAATCTAAGGAACCTCCTAGATGATACACTAATTCAGCATCAGTAAATTTTACCTCTTTTCTTGACGATGAAGCTTTTCCATCAATAGCCATAAGAGCAAGATTCTCATCTTCTTCATCTTCACTATCAGTATCATCCCAGCTTCTTCCCTTTTCCAGGTAAGCCCTTTCAGAGTTACTCTTCTGATTTGAATCATAAGAGTTCTTCCTTACTTGCTTTGGCTTCCTGCATTCTTTGGCAAAGTGTCCCAACTCATTACAGTTATAGCATCTAATGGTGCTCTGATCAACCATCCCTATTTTGTATCCACCACTACTGGTGTTAGAGGATGAAGATCCACCTGTCTGGAATCTGTTGTAGTTGGACTTGTACTTGAACTTGGGATTTCTCTTGAATCTGACATTGGAGAATCTCTTGACAATTTGGGCCATTGACTCATCTTCCAATTGCTCCAGCTCTTCCAAGGAATAAAAATCATCACTGGATTGATTTGTAGTAGGAGGATCATATTCTACTACTATCACATTTTCCTCAGCCTTGGAAAAATTTACCATTCTCTCCGACTGTTGAGATTGTTGTTGTTGTTGACCTTCAGCTACAAGAGTAGTAGATGTGCTGACCACTCTATCTTTCCTGTAGACTTCCTTCTGCTGAATCTGCTCCAACTCATAGGTTTTTAACACACCATAGAGTCTATCCAAAGAAATCTCACTCAGATCTCTAGCTTCTCTTATGGCAGTGATTCTATGTTCAAGATAAGTTGGCAATGTTAAAAGTGACTTTTTGTTGACCTCCCTGATTGAATAATATTTTCCATTTATTTTCAGGTTGTTGATCAACGCATTGTACCTCTCAAACACTTCAGTAATTCCATCTCCTGGATTGAATTTAAAATGTTCATACTCAGAGGTTAGGATCTCCAACTTGTTCTCCCTAACTTCCTTTGTGCCTTCATTAATCACCTCAATAGTTTCCCACATGTGTTTGGAATTTTTACAGTTCATCACATGTCTGTTCATCAAGGGATCAACGGAATCAATTAATATTAATTGAAGGCTGGCATCCAAGGAGGCTTCTTCTTTTTCAGCAGGAGACAAATCCCTAGGCTCTTTTGGATAGGTTCTAGCTTTGGTAATCACAACATCATCTACTATCTCCTCTGGTTCAATAACCATTGGAGTTGTTGGACCCTTCTTTAACAAGTTCAGATATTTGGAATTTGCAACTTATAAAAACAAGAGCATCTTCTTCTTCCACATGATATAATTTTCTTTATCAAATAGTGGAATTTTAACGGTTCCAAAAGTCAAGGAGTTGAAAAATCACAAAAGTCTAGGATCTTGATTTGTTCGTTAATCAGAAGGCTCTGATACCAATTGTTAGGTCCCAATGTGTTTGTAGAAGGGGGGGTTGAATACAAACAATACCGAATAATCGAATTTAGTGCGGAATAAAAATGTGAAACAAAATTCAAGTTAAATAAAAATATTATTAAACTTGAAAGGTGTTATAACAACGGTATCGATTACAAGGGATTAATCTCAAATTAATTATCACAAATCTAGAATAAATTCGACATGAACTTTTTCTATTTTTGCAATAAAAAGAATCAAATGCTAAACGCAATTTGAGATTAAGTTCTAGGGATTTTGATCCGCTATATAGTTACATAAGAACAAGAGAATAATTTCTAGTTATTTGGATTTAACTTTAATAACTAGAAATGTGATCTTGAATTTAGCAGATGAAAAAAAAATGTTTTCTGCGGCTGCTTTTCTTTCTGTGTTCTTGGTTGTTGAATTCTGTTGGATGATTAAGAATGACTTCTGCTGGTTCTTTCTTTATAATTCAATTAACAGACCTACTTGAACTGGCAAGACAATCCATTGAGCTAGCAAGACTTTCGGTGAGACTATTGAATGAACTAGCAAGACTATCAGAATGAACTGGCAAGACAATCCTCCTCCCAGTGTAACTTTCGGTGAGACTATTGAAAATGGCCTAGCATGACAATCGGTATAACAATCCAGATTGTCATGCTAGTTCATTTTCAATTGTCTTGCTGATTTAAAACAAATTTTAATCCAATTAAAATTCTGAAAATCCTTAATATTAATTTAGAATTAATTAATCAATTAATTCAATTAATCAATAAATAAATCTTTGCATATATAATTTATTTTCTTAATTAAATTATATGACTTAATTAATTAATAGAGAATTAATACTAATCTTGAGCAGCAACCATTCTTCTGAAAATCTTCTGAAAATCACCGAGAATTATGAATCAATTCCACCACTTCAATGTTGACACTCGATGTACTGTCTGGTTCATGAGTGACTAACTTCCGTGACGTTTCTTCATGTCTTGACTTTGATAACTTGATTTTCTTCAGATTAAATCCTTGTAATTCTCTGATACCCTGACGAGATCTCTATCACTTGATTAAATCCACATTCTTGTTTTGTATCACTGAGGCTTGATCAATTTCTTGAGCTTCTTCCAGTGAAGTAATTCCTCAAGTCTGTAGATGAACATTGTTTCTGAATCCTTTGATAGATGTTACTTTGTGAGATCTCTCTGATGGTAGATCCACTATTTACTTGTTACATTCTTATTTGAGTTGAGTTAAATCCTCGAATAAACAAATAGGTTATGACATATGCCTTTCAACATTACAATTTGAATTGAAACACAAAAAGAATAAGAAGCCTGATGATATTTAAATGATAAAAATCTTGGATAGGTATCTCTTGAATCCTAACACCATGTTGCCAAATACTCAGTACAATCTAAGGAAAGATGAGGAAGATGATGAGCAGAAGGGTGACAAGAAAAATCCTTCTGGCTCAAATCAAAGTCAACCTTCTAAAGCAACTAGCAGTAAGGATGAGCAGAAGAAAGGAAAAGACAAAAAGGATAAGGAGATGGCAGTAAGAATCAAGATGGCTCAGGACCACACCAAACCCTAAAAATCCAAACACAATCAGCTCAAACCTCATCTCAACCTTCAACATCAACTATCTCAAACATCAAACCACCTCAAACTTCAAAGACTAGATTTTTATTCAAGCAAACAGCTAACTCCTTCCTAAAAATTCCAATCACCACAAGCCAGACAAGTCTCAAGAAAATTAAAACCTTACCTTTAGCCAAACATTTACTAAAAGTCAATCTCAAATCTGTTGGGAGAAAGTCTAAGAAAGCCATGCTTGTAGAAAAGGAGAAGTCACTGAAAGGGTCATTTGGAACTGTTTCAAGCAATCTAACTTTCTGCCTTTGAATTGGTGCATCTTGGATGAAGATCATTTCTAACAACTTGATGAGGAAATAGTCAAAGTCTGGGTTGTATCTCTTAGAGAAGTTAGAATTTTCTATGAAGATGGGTCTTTCACCTTCCTTGGCAGTGATTTAATGGATTCTCTTTCTCTCACAAAAATTAAGAGAATAATAAGTTTGCTAAAAGACAAGGATACTGCTACAAGGGTGTGTAGATCAGTTATAGTTGAATGGTTGATTACAAGGGAGGAAACAAGAAAAAGAAATAAGGCTGAATCTGAAGAAAGAATGAGGAAGTATGATGAGGAAATAGAGATGTTCATTAAAAGATCAGAAGAGCTCAAGGCCATAGGAATGAGAAGAATCTCTAAAGATGGGAAATTTATGAACATCAAAGCTGATGGATTCTCAAGATTTATGATTGATTTACTAGACAATGATTATCCAAAGGTAACAAGACAAAAACTTGTAGAAGCTCTAAGTGGGACACCTATAACAGAAGAACTTGAAATTCTTGATCACTTAAAGGATGTTCTTAGAGAAGAAGCAGATAAAAAATAGTCTTTACCTGAGACTTGTAACCATTAAACTTTATAAATCTCCCAATGTATAGAAGTAATTATATCAAGCTTTGTGTATTAATTTTATTTTCCATCATTTTAAACTTGGGGTTAGTCTTATTAACAGACATGAATTTGTGTTAAACAATCTTCTCACAAATTGGGGGAGATTGTTGTGCAAGACATGCCTGTACTTTAACAAGTCTAAGTCAATTTGACAACCCTAAGTAAGTTGTATTGTTATCTTGATTTTTATTTTGTACTTGTAATATTTAAAGTCTGTAAAAATGTCAAAGGAGCAGACTGGAGTCTTTTTCTCTAAATAGTGTCAAGCCTAAGAACTCTATCTGGAAGAAGATCAAGAAGATCATGGATCAGAAGAATTTTGAAGAAGCTTGGAGTTAAATAAATCTGTTTTAGGAAAAATATTCTAAGTCAAGTTCTCTACAAGTCACAGATTTAGTGTTGTAGAGAAGTCATTCGAGAACTCCAGAATGACTTATAGAGAACTCAGAAAAGCTACTAGAGAACTCAGAGATATCGACAAGCCAAATTGAAGACATGAAAATTGGAGATATCGATAGGTCATTTCTTCACTAGAGAACTCAGAGTTATCGACAAGTAAACATTTATTAGAGAACTATGAGTTATCGATAAGTCAAATTTCACTAGAGAACTCAGAGATATCGATAAGCCAAAATTCACTAGAGAACTATGAGTTGTCGATAAGTCAAATTTGACTAGAGAACTCTGAGTTATCGATAAGTCAGTAAACCATTAGAGAACTCAGAGATATCGATAAGTCAAAGTGAAGATATGAATACTAGAGATCTCTACAAGCCAAATTCTCTTATAGAGAACTAAGAGACCTCTACAAGTCAAATTAACTATAGAGCACTAGAGATCTCGATAAGCCATTATACTTATCAAGATATCAAGTTCTATATAGACCAAGCTGGAGATCTCGAGGTAAAATCTCAAAGTACAGCATTGCAGATCAGTTCAATATCCAAGATTAACAATCAACAAATAATCCAACCACGTGGATCGACAAGTCTACAAAAAGCAGCCTGAAGAGTGTGCAAGATCAATGGTGAAGATTAACTGACAAAGGAAGATCAAAGTTAACACAGTGTGCAAAGATATGCTAAGCCAGAAATGGAAGATATAATTTTCCTAAAATGGAAATGATAAGTGACAGTTTACTAAAGTAAAAAGTGTGTCTTATTATACACTGTGTAAACCAGAAGTTAACTGAGTTATAAAGTTAACACTGGTCCTTTGTTTAGAAGTAACTATTTAGATAAAAAATCTTGTAACACTCTCAAGAAGAAACTAAGCTCTTTATCAACAAAGAACCTAGAAATTTTATAGCAAAATAGTCTTAATTTTAATATAAATTAAGTGAGTTTTGAAAGATCCGTGTTCATTATTATTGCATGTTTAATTTCAGCAAGTAACATATTTCACTACAAGATTGAATTTACTTTGTTCAACCATAAAAGGTTTAAGAAAAGCATAAAAAATAGTAAAACACATTTACCCCCCCCCTCTGTGTGTTTTTCATTTCCTAACAAGTGGTATTAGAGCAAATTCCGAAAGTAAACAGATTCAAGATCTTGGAAGAATGAATACACAGAAAATCAGTAGCATCAAAATTCCTATCTTTAATAAAGCTAACTACACTCTTTGGAAAAAGAAAATGTTGTTGTTTATCAGGATGGCCAATCCACTATATATTCAGATTCTCAAAAATGGGCCCTTCACTCCTATGGTTAGAGTTGAAGAATCAAAAGATGGTGATATGGTCATTCCAGCTTATTATGCTCCAAAAGACCCTATTGAGTACTTTGAGCCTGAGAAAGGGAAAGTTTCCCTGGATAGTGGCTTGCAACTGATATTGATAGATTCACTTGACAATGTAATGTACAACAACATTGTCAACTATGACAGTGCTCAGAAAATCTGGGAAAAGATTGAGATACTCTGTGAGGGAACTGAGGAAGTTAGATCTAATGAAAGAAGGATACTGATTTCACAATATGTGGGTTTCATGGCCAAGCCAAAAGAAAGTATAATAGATGTGTTTGAAAGGTTTAATAAGCTGATAAATGACTTGCAGCTCCATGACAAATATTATGAAGTTGAAGAAGTGAACTTGTAGTTCTTACTTACTCTCCCTGACCATTTGGAACAGAAAATTTTAGCAATCAAAGAAGGGAAAGACTTGAGCAGAATAACACTGGAAGTTTTATATGGAATTCTCAAAACATATGAACTAGAAATGATTCAAAGGAAATTATTGAGATCTGGTCAAGGTCATGTTGTAGATTGCTCAAGTGCTTTAATTATCAATGAAAGCCAAACATCTAATGATGAGCCAAGATCTCAAACTCCAGTTGCATCAACAAGTGAGCAAAGAACAAATGATTCAGAGGAACAAGTCATTCTGGAAATGGAAGAAGATGAGTTCTACACTCTTGATGAACTGGATGAGCTAGATCAGTCAATGGCCTATTTGGCTAGAAAATTCTCTAACATTAGAGTAAAGAAGCCAAGATAATTCAAGGGTAAAGGACAGTCTTTCAACAAAGACAGCAGCTGGAAAGGAAAGGGGAAGTACACCTCTGATAGCAAGAATGGTTACAAAACTGGATCTGTTGACAAATCTAAGATAAGGTGCTACAACTGTGATGAACTAGGCCATTTTGCTACAGAATGCAGGAAACCAAATAAAGCAAAGAAAGACAAAGCTTATCTTGAACTCAAAGCAAAGGATGACGCTCTTCTGAAGAAATAGCAAAGCAAAGCTTATATTGCAGAGGGAAAAAGTTGGGATGATTCTGTTAATAATGAAGATGAGGAAGTTGGAAATTATGCTTTAATGGCCTTAGAGCAAGGAGAATCATCCTCATCAAAATCACAGGTACCAACTCTCACTACCATTGGTTTAAATGTGTCAATATAAGGAAACTGTAGAAAAAATGAGCACAGAAATATTTAACATTCATACAAGTATGGTTGCTGCTAATGAAGAAGTTAGCAGATTAACAAAGATAAATGATAAGCTTGAAAGTGAGAAACAAGAAACTGAATTGTTGTTGGTAGAGCTTGAAACTATAAGACAAGAAAATGCATATCTTAAGAATAAGCTCAAGTGTGCAAGTGAAATAGAAGCAGTGCTAAGGAGAAGCTGGAAAAGAATGAAGTTAAATTGAAATTCTTCAAGAATGCATCTGAGTTAATTGGACAATACCATGAGAAAAACAAGCCATGTGCAAACATTGCCATTGGTCTTAATTATGATGCTTTGAACAGCAAGAAGAAGAATATAGGTGACAAAAGAAAAGCAACAGAAGTTATGTTAGTCCCTAACAATACAACAAGAATTACAGAAGGAGGGTTGAATGTAATTCTGGCTACTTTTTGAGATTAATGAAAAATGGTTCTAACTTAATAATATATAAGTGTTTGATTTTAGAAGTGCGGAATGAAGAGTTAGATAAATCAAAACACAAGTAATAAAAACACAAGTTTTTAAAAACTTTTTGGTGGATTTGAATGTATCCACCAGATATATATATATATATATATATATATATATATATATATATATCAAGAGAACCCTGTGAAGCTTGAATAGCTCACAGCTGCTTACAAATATGAACAACTAAACTTACAGAGAAATGATATAGGATTCAGCTTACAATTGTTTCTCTGAGAATGTATTTGCTTAGTCTCTTTTTTTTTGCTCTACTTGCTACTCTTGGTTTATATATCACCAAGATTACATAGTAATAGGACAAGATAATAAAACAAAACTTATCAAGTCTAATACCATGCTGCTTCACTACTCTATTTCAGCATCTTTGAATATCTTTATAATAACATGGAAATGGTAATGCTTCTTTGTTCTAAAAAATTCAATTGAATAGGCTGCCACATTCCTTTTGCAAATACTAGACGCATGTGATTGTGTTGTCACTGTCAACAGATGTTTGAATTGATCATCCATCGGGTACATGATTATCATCCATCGGGTTGCCTTGTAGATCATCCGTCGGGTAGCTTTGTTGATCATCCGTCGGATTTCCTTGTTGATCATCCGTCGGGTAGCTTTGTTGATCATCTGTCGGGTAGCTTTGTTGATCATCCGTCGGGTAGCTATTTGACACTTGACTTCATTTCATTTATGCAGAATTATAAGACATCTTATATTTACAATTAATCAACCTATTCTGCATATCTAATTAAAGTCAACATGACTTATATGCTACTACAGAATCTGTAACGCCCCCAAATCCAGGGTCAGAGGATTTGGTCGTCACGAAGAAACCTCAATCCAAAACAACCTATTTAATCGATAAATAAATGTCAGCGGAAGATATTTGACATAAATGACCCCAATTAATCCAAGATCTTTTAAGGTTACAGTTCTAGAAACAAGAATTCCAAATTCCATCAATAAATTTTTTCATTTTCTTTTAAAACTCTTTTCAATAAATTCCAACTCAAAACTAAACCCACTAGTATAATTCGAAATGAAGTATACTAGGCCCAAATAAAATACACAACTATAATTTAATATAATATAAACAACTTTACACAATAAAACTTACACTAGTCCGCAAACCCTGGACCAACCACCTTCCAAAAGCTTCTTCTTTGCTTCCTCGAATTACGCAGCTAACTAGCGCAAACTAATCCTCACTGGAGGTTAAATTTGAAAACAGACAAGTATGAGCGAAAGAAATGCTCAGCAAGATCATTATAGCATATATAGGGTCGTTTTGATATAAAACCGACATCTGCATCAGCGCAGAACATTTAAAATCATAATTGCTGAATCATAAAATTTTAGTTGAGGAATCCTAGAATTGATTCCTTGATTGTATTCAAAACCATTTTGATATTTTTGAGCGAAATGCTTCAGCAATACTTTGAATCTTGACGAGAATCAAACTCGTAAAACAGTGTTTACGAAAATATCGTAAACAACAATAACATGAAACAATGATTATAGAGTGGATCATAAACTCATTAAAAACCGAACTCTTCAAGTTAATACTTACTTTGCTGTCATATCAAATTAGATATCAATACGAACTTTGATGCTCACAACACCTATACTAAAGTCAACATCAATCATCTATACTAATACCACCTTTGATATTTAACAACAACGTAAGTATAAGCATAAATCAGAATCTGAATCAAAACTGCATTTTACCATTATTCCAAAACAGAAACAGTTGATAAAGCATTTATTCTATGAATATCAAAAACGATATGATAATTAGATTAGGATCATCCTCCGACGGATGTACTATCACATGCTGATCAGCCCGTGTGATAGCACAAGGTCAGTATTCATATAAACGTGACCCCAAAACACGAGTACTCAAACAAAGGCAATATACCTGCCTGTGGCAAAAGTTATGTCATAATATTCCATATGGCACTTAGAAATAGCTCTCCGCTGGACCGTCCGTCCCGGTCACTTACGCAATTATGATCCAATCTTAAAACCTTTTATTGAAATGGGGTCATAATAATTGACACCCGAAATAATTTTATTTCCCCCAATTCTTGGGTAGAAATATTCGCAACCAAATCACTTTTCTCAAAATCCAAAACATTTATAAATCCGATAATTGGATAAGTAAAATCACTTGACTATTCTGAACATAGAATAGCAGAGGGTACTTGCGTAAACAGAATCATTTAATTCAGCGATATGTAAAACATTTATCGATTCTAAACTGAGAATAGGGAAAGCAATACTTGCATGATACGATTCAAAATAAATATCACTTGAACAATAAGTGATGATAGAAATACTTGCCTTTGGGTTTTAGCAGTTAGTCACACTCGCAAAACCGCATCTATTCTGACATTCTGTCTCAAAATATCACCGTCTTTATTTTCAACATTTTACTGATATGTTGCTCCTGCGATTGCTAGAAGCCAGATACCCAATACCATTCCATCTCATTCTTTATCCAACGTCTTGTCCTGATCAACTCGAAAGATCCGCATCTATAATTAAAATGTAGAACTTTAATCGCCCAAATGATAATCACTCAACGAACTGCGTGTCAAAAGCCTATCGTCTACCCATACGATAGCCCACACATAAAGAAGATAGTCAAACACAAGACTCTTGACCCACGTACACACATAATTCACATAGCACATAAGCACATAACTCATGTATCACATAATTCATATAACACAGGACTCGGTTCATCAGAAGGGTCGACTCGATACGTTTAAAATGGAAATCTGGTCAAAAATATGATTTTATCGATCAATAATTGACTTAGAATCATTCGTAAAACAAGCGACCTTTCAAAACAAAAGTATTTGGGTCTCGAAAGTATTTTTAAATGAAATCGGAATATTTTTCTGAGTCTGTACGCGTTCGTTTCGTATTAAACGGATGAACAGTTTATTTATTATGAATTTTTGAACATTTTTCGGAATTAAATCGGGTCTCCGAATCATTTTATAACTAAATAATAGGGCTCGAAAACTCGAAAATAATTTTATAAGAATTATTGAGCTTGAAAAATAATTAAAAATAATATTTTAAAGCTCGAACTATTTTTCAGAATTTTTAAATCATAAGAAATAATTAACTCGAATTAAATAATCAATTAAAATTCATTAACTAAATAATTTGGATTTATTTTCGAATAAGAATAAAAATAATAATCTTCAGAACTAAAAATAATATTTTCTTGGAAATCGGACAGCACCTCCTCTATTTCTCGGACTGTCAGTTGATATCATATCGACATAACCAACAACAATCAATACAATAATTTATATTTACGCGTATAAACACGAATAACACGGCTACCTGAACCAAAACTCGGACCAAAAGTGACTTCTCCAATAATTTCTAAAAATTATGAAATAAATATATAAACACTAACATGCTATAATATACACAAGTACGAAAGCGGAATTTCGGAATCGTTACCCAAAATAAATTTTGATCACCCCGAAGAGAATATCTGATGTCCGGAAAATATCTTCAGAAAAATCAGAAATTAATGGTCATAGACATATACACGCTGAGATGCCATGTGGAGTAATCAACGCCTTCAAACTCCTTTTCTATGTCCCGAAAATAAATTAAAACGGAAATATAACGGAAATATGCCCCGTAAATTTTCTTCTCAAAACCTCGCAATATATATACTTATGCGTAGGTATCGAAGCGCTGATCGTTTATATATATACCAATTGAAATTTGGATGAACGGTTTGTAAGATATGAATTTTTGAAAATTAAAAGTATATAAATATACTATAGAGAGGAGAGAGAGGAGGGGATGGAGTAATTTATTTTGTCCCGCATTTCTCAACTTATCGAATAAACGCGCCGGTAAATAAAATCAGAAAAATTATCAAATAAATTCTAAAATTCTCAGAATAATTAGAAAACTAGTAAAACAAAATTTTCATAATTTTTAAAATATTTTTGACTTGCGCTCTATACCCGCATTATACGATTTAACGATCCGAGCTGCACTTAAAACAAATTCAGAAAATCACTAAAATAGTCTTAAAATGTTACAAATATCCCGAAGTTTATAAAAACATAAATTTCAAAATTTTAAAATAATTTTTGAAACACAGTATATACCCGCTTTTAGCAATTAAACGATTCAACGCGCGAGTAAAATTAATCCTAAAAATTCCCAAAATAATTTTAAAATTCTCAGAATATTCCAAACTTAGATAAATATGAGTTTCATAATTTTTGAAGAATTTTGAAATTAAATACGGATTTCACAAATAAATGAAATCAGAAAATCATACAGGGCTAAATAATTGATGAAATATTGATTTCTAAATTTTATAAAATCCCAAATATAATTATTGTAATTATAAAACCATAAAAACAATTTTAGAGACAATCCAAGTATTTATGCAAATAAATATCTGAAAATAGATTACTTAGATGCTAAGTAACTATAAAAATGATACAATTTAATACCATATTTGGATAATCATCAAAACCGAGCTTTTTATAAAACACCATATACGAAAATAATGTAAAAATATCCCGTCTCTCGAGAATACGGATTTTGTTGATTACCGAATAACTATCGTATCGAAAATCTTGCGTCGGGCCGCGCACGGGTCAAACCGTAATCCGGATTGGAAAAGTCAAAACACGGAAAATGTCCGGAATTACCAGATTAGGTTAGGAAGGAGTTTTCGGAAGAGTTTCGGGTTGTAAAACCGTAAAAACGGTTGAAGTTGGACGATCCCCGGCTTTATAAAATAATTTTGGTAATTACTCAGAAAATAATTAATAATTCATAACTCAATATAAAATCATCTAACAGTCCAAAAATTACCAGAAAAATATCACAATTATCTATATTTTATTCTGGACATATAAAAATTCAAATACTCAAATAATATCACATCTAAACACCCAAACATCAATTCCACTTATCAGATAATTCACTAAAATTCACCTAAAATCACATAAATAATTCCAAATAATTATAATAATAATATTTGAAAATATGGGATATTACAGAATTCATACAAAGGTGTTTGTAGAAATGTGCTACATGACTTATTGTTATATAAGCTACTCACTCGATGGATGTCAAATCATCATCCGTCAGGACTATATTGAGTAATTCGTCGGGACTATATTTGATCATCCATCGAGTGCTATATTTTTCGCTAAGTTGAATTTACTAAGGTGTTTTGTTAATGTAATCATCAAGTGCACAACATATTCCCAACAATCTCCCCTAATTTATGTCTACTAGAATTGTAGCCATAAATTAAGAGAAACTTGATGATAACAAAACACTCTAAAAATACAGATTTAAAAAGTAGTAGAAAAACTAAAAAGTGCTGCATTAGTTACTGAAAAAATTACAAGACAAAGTGTAAAAATATTTGCTCACAATCATTTTCAAGGTGCTCCTCTAGTCTGAGCAGATTGATCTATTTCCTTGATTGTCTGGATTTCTTCCCAAGCCTCCTGTTGTTTTCTTCTATCTGATTTTGGAGCTATCTGTGGAATTCAAGTTCATCAGATTCTGAAAGATCTAGCATTCCTTGCATTTCCAGAAGAGTCTCATTGCTAGAGATGCTCAAATGGTCCTCTAATATGAAGAATCTTCTAACTCCCTTATCATCCATGAATTCCATCAGCCATTAGGGCCTTAGATGCACTCTACTCCTTGTGTAAGTGTAACGCCCCCAAATCCGGGATCAGAGGATTTGGTCATCACAATGAAACCTCAATCCAAAATAACCTGTTAAATCAAAATACAAATGCCAGTGGAAGATATTTATCATTTATGACCCCAAACTAATCCAAGATCTTTTAAGGTTACAGTTCTAGAAACAAGAATTCCAAATTCCATAAATAATTTTCACTTCCTTTTAAAAACTCTTTTCAACAAATTCCAATTCAATACTAACCAGCTAGTATAACTTCGAAAAGAAATATACTAGGCCCAACTATAAAATAAAAAAATTATTATATAATATAATATAAACAACTTTGTACAATAAAACTTATACTAGTTCGCAAACCCTGGACCAAGCACCTTTCAAAAGCTTCTTCTTTGCTTCCTCGATTTACGCGGCTAAACAACGCAAGCTAATCCTCACTGGAGGTTAATTTAAAAACAGGCAAGTATGAGCGGAAGAAATGCTCAGCAAGTTCATTATAGCATATATATAGGGTTGTTTTGATATAAAACCGACATCTGCATTATAGTAGAACATTTAAAATCATAATTGTTGAATCATAAAATTTTAGTTGAGGAACCCCAAAAATTGATTCCTTAATTGTATTCAAAATCATTTTGATATTTTTGAGCGAAATGCTTCAGCAATACTTTGAATCTTGAAGAGAATAAAACTCGTAAAACAGTGTTTACGGAAATATCGTACACCACAGTAACATGAAACAATGATTATGGATTGAATCATAAACTTTACTCAAAACCGAACTCTTGAAATTAATACTTATTTTGCTGTCATATCAAATTAGATATCAATACGAACTTTGATGCTCACAACATCCCATACTGAAGTCAACATCAATCATCTATACTAATACCACCTTTGATATTTAACAACAACGTAAGTATCAGCATAAATCAGAATCTGAATCAAAACTGCATTTTACCATTATTCCAAAACAAAAATAGTTGATAAATCATTTATTCTATGAATATCAAAAATGATATGATAATTTAGATTGGGATCATTCTGCGACGGACGTACTATGTCACGCCACCAACTTAAGCGGCAAATTAAATATAACTATTACAACATTTTAAAAAGAAGTAAACATAACCAACTCCAAGATCTTACAGTTTAGGGTTTGGAACAGCCCAACACTACCATCTATTACAACTGATTTTAAATAGCGAGTCCTCACACAAAACTACTATCTCTTATTCTACCTGAGCTCGAACATAAGCATCAGCATCACAGGTCTTACTGGTAGTCTGCTTGAATCTAACCATAGCTGTTAGCTGTAATATCAGGGTAAAGCAAGGAGTGAGCCAAATGCTCAACAAGTGCTAAACTGTACGATACAAAACATAAATCGAGATATACATTAAAGAATGACAATGGAAAGACGTAACCAATGATAACGAAAGATAAAACTATGGGTGATGGCATCATTTTGCTTGTATCAAACAATTTTAAAATCATATCTTAATCAAAATCATTTTATGACGCTATGGATTACAGCCGGTGATCAGCCGTGAAGTAATCCCGAACCTCGCTGGGTTCTAAAACATTACTGGGATCCCTAGGCAACTTTTAAGCCTAAAATAAGTGTGGAAAGGACTCGCGTCTCAGTCCAGATCCACTATTCAAAGAAAACATTTATCCCCCTTTGGGACTGAAAATCCATATTTTATTTATTGCAAAAACTGATGCCGATTTATGACCAAAATCTCTTTTAATAGTAAACATTTTTATCAAGGGATTATAGTTCAACTCGAAACATAGGAAATATGGTACTAAATCTCAGGGCCATGATCCACTAAACTTTACTTTATTAGGGTAACTGAAAGGATTTCATATATAAAACTTGGACACGGAAGTTTAGTGAGGCTATTGGATATTATGAAGGGGTAGTGCCAAACTGGGCTTAAAGCAATGGTTTCTCGTCAAGGTGCAAGTGCTAGATCATCAAGAAGATAAGCTTCATGAATACTAAGGGTGTTAAGGTATGAAGAATGATCTTTAACTCAGGATATATCAGAATTGTCAAGCTTTAGGATAAGAAAGAGGGGTATCAATCAATTAGGGACAACTTTGATAAATATCTGGCTTTCAGGTATCAAGGTAAGGTTCTATAGGGGTTCAAGTATCAGGATGAGATATCAATACTTAGGAATCATTAACATATTAATCAAGAGGATCAATCAAGTATTATAACAACTCTTTATTTTATCATGGCATTCAACTATCATGAAAAAGACTTTTGAACTACTTGCAATACGTACTCGAGGGTTCATGGCATTTCTATATGATTCAAAGATGAACATAAGATATGTTGATTTAAATATATTAAAATGACTCAGGATAGTTGCGTCAATATATATGAACTATTTGTTACACAATTGCAGTGAATACGAAGATAGGTTGAATCACTTGCCTTGAGAAAGGCTGGTCTGGTCTGACTGGTAGGAGCAACTGGAAGCTTCACTCGACCTTTATGGAAAGTTTACCCTCGTCTCGAGATCCTACATAAATAATAATAATCCTCATTATAATATATTTTCACCAACTTAACCTATCTACAACCCAAAATTAAACACGGATGGCACTTAGGCCTATATGCACTTAATTTATATTCACCTTATAAATATAATTGCACACACATAGCCACATATACTCACATATCATATATTAATACCAAATAACACCATATACACCATAATGCAACACTAGGCTTGGATGATCTCGATCCCCCAACTTAAGTCACTTGGTCGCTAAACTAGACAAAGTCTTCTAATTTTGGCTTCCTAACTCGAGGTGCCTTTACTAAAATATCCAAGACCTATTGACCCTCACTTGGGCCTTTTTCTCTACTGACCTTATACTATCTTACAACTATGGTGGTCAACCTAGATCTCACTCCTAAGTGTTCTAAAACTATGTGTTAAGTGAAGGTGTTCACCGGTGTAAATTTCAGAATGACAACTATGGTTTTTTGAGTGCATTAGACACTCTTAATCTACAAGTTTTCCTTCAAAACTCTTACACAAGACTCTCCTGACCTTAGGGCATCTCCCAAACTTGATGTGGCTCAAGGGCCTAGCTTGGGCCTTCTTGGGCCTAAGCTTAAAGTCCAAGGTTCCCCTGTCTTCCTGGGCAGAAAACGCCCTGACTTGAATTAACTTGTGACACATAGTTCTAACTCATATCCTATGAACTATGACTGGAACAACATCTCTGACACTCACTCTAACTAAGGCCCAACAGGGACTAATGAGGGCATACCCATGACATGGTCAAATCTCCCTATTTCTAAGTTGCAATAAAACTGTCCCCTGCTGGACAGATTTTGTGATTCTACTTGTGCACCTAACCAAACGACATGCAAACCTCCAACCAACTCCTAAAACCTTTTATATACTCCCAATACTAACTTCTGGTGGCTTGGGCCTCAAAGTGCACAATAAATGCTCATTCAAAACTTCCCCATAAACTAGTGCATCAAATCTGGAAAAAATGAAAACACCAACTAATCCCTTTCCACCTTAACTCCCACTTAAAAACCAAGCACCCAACTCTTTCCAAAGCAAACCTAGTGTCTTAATGTCCTAAAATAGTGTCTCAACAGAAGGGGAGATCATCCATTCCCAAAAACAACAACATGCAACTAAATATATAACATGCAACTCATGGAAAACACATATCAAGATTTCGGCTAGGCATAAAGTTTTAAATGCTTGCAAAATCGACTTGCACCTATTACTCATCCTTAATAATCATGAAATATAACTTATTTTAACTATTAATAAGAAATTTATCATGGAAACAATCTATTTTAAGCACACATATTTCGAATTTATAGATTTTAAAACATAACAACATGATTTCGAAAAGAGTAGCATGCAAAACATGGTTGATCATCATTTTAATGTCTTAAGACTAGCATGCATGGCTAAACATAAATATATAATGAAATTTCAGTAGCATGCAAAGGATTTTAAAGCATGATATCTCCATAAAACACTTAGTTAGCACATATACATAATATATCTCATAGAGAGCTCTTGAATTCACAAGAATCAAGAGTTTCTCTTTGGAGATCACATAAGAACTACACATGCATCCATGGAACTTCAACTTCCAAGTCACAAAACACTTGGAAAGTATATAAGATGAATGTAAGTAGAAGATTTACACTTGGGAAGATGAAGAATGAATTGAAAAATGGAAGGGGGTGAGGAATTTGGCCTTCGGCCGAGAGCAAGGGTGGGAGGGGGGAGGAGAAAAATTTGTGGGGTGTTGGAGTGTGGAATGAGGGGAATGACTTCTCCCACTTAAACTTTTGTTTTATGCTTTTTGGTTGACAAATAATGAGTGGAAGTGAGAACTTACAAAAATATCCTTTAGCTAAAGTTAGGCCATTTTGCATGCAAGGCTAATGTAGTAATTTGGTAATAATCAAATGAGTTAGTGGGGTTGGAAAAGTCTTATTTGCCTTTTGAGAGAATAGAAGGGTGATTTGCATGCAAGGTCTCTTATGTAATTTGATAATTATAACCAATAAAATTTGTAAAGATTTATTTTTATAAAATAAAATACAAGTTCAAAAATTATAAAATTTATACCATAAAATAACTTAGATTTTTAGAAATTTTATAAAATCACTTTTGAAATTTGTTAATAAAATAACTTTTAAAAGAAAATTTCTCCAAGGTTTAGAATATTCCTTATATATTAAAAATAGGGGAAATAAATAAACTCTCGCTTTGAAAAATCATATACTACATAAAGCAAATTTAAAATGCAGAAATTTTTCATTCACACAAGGTACAACCATTAAGTATATTCACTTACGGCTTTAATATCACACAAAATCCACATATAATATTACATAAAATGCCGGTCGTAACATACTATCACATGATGATCAGCCCGTGTGGTAGTACTTAGTCATGATTCGTAGAAACATGACCCCAAAAACACGAGTACTCAAACAAAAGGAAATATACCTGCCTGTGACAAAAATTGTGTCATAATATTCCATATGACACTTAGAAATTTCCCTCCGCTGGACCGTCCATCCCGGTCACTTACGCAATTATGATCCAATCTTAAAACCTTTTATTGAGAAGGGGTCATAATAATCGACACCCAAAATAATTTTATTCCCCCACTTACTTGGGTAGGAATATTCGCAACCAAATCATCTTTTCCCAAAGTCAAAAACATTTATAAAACCAATAATTTGATAAGTAAAATCACTTAGCTATTCGGAACATAGAATAGAAGAAGAATACTTGCATAAACAGAATCATTTAATTCAGCAATATGTAAAATATTTATCTATTCTGAACTGAGAATAGGGAAAGCAATATTTGTGTAATAGGATTCAAAATATATATCACTTGAACAATAAGTGATGATAGAAATACTTGCCTTTGGGTTTTTAGCAGTTAGTCACACTCGCAACGACACATCTATCTTAGTCTGGCATCTCAAGGCATCAACGTCTTTTACTTCACTAAATCTCTGGTCTGCTGCTCATGCAGTTCTGCAACCCAAGATTCCATACTATTCAACTCTACTCTTCATCCATTCCATCTGGTCCTGATCATCTTGAAAGACTCGTATCTATAGTTAAAATATACAACTTTAATCGTTTAAACGATAATTACTCGACGAATTGCGAGTCAAAACCCTATTGTTTACCCATACGATAGCCCACACATAATTACAACAGTCAAACACAAGAATTCTGACTCTCATACGCACGTAATTCACATAACATATAAACACGTATCCACGTATCACATAATTCATATCACATATGACTCGATTCGTCAAAACATTCTACTCGGTGTGTTTAAAACTCAAATCGGGTCAAAAATATGATTTATCGATCAAAAATTGACTCAGAATGATTCGTAAAACAAGCAACCTTTAGAAACAAAAAGGATTTGGGTCTCGAAACTATTTTTATTGAAAGTGGAATATTTTTCTGAATCGGTACGTGTTCGTTTCGTATTAAACGGATGAACGATTTATTTGGAAAATATCTTGTCCCAACAACACGTAATTAGGTTTCGTAAAATTTAATTACATATCCTCATTCGACATCTCCGATAATTATAGGTTACGTCCCGTATTTTCGGAATTAATTTCCCGAAAATAGGGCAGCGTCTCCTTTGTTTATCGGCCTACCCGTCGAACAATTCGACGTCAAATCAATCACAACCGGAAACAATCGCAATCATCCAATTCACAACCAATTTCACCACTCCCAACCACCAATACGACCTCAATTTATTAATTATTATTTGTTTTCGTTTCGTAATTAATACCACGAACTAATTTATTTAATTTATAAATGTAGGACTCAGATTAAAATCATCATGGTCCACCGTCGGCTCGCCGAAACTTATCGTCGACGACAATAAAATTCGCGGGTTTCCATTTATTACGGACGTCCGACACGAATTCCATCGATTAATTCTTATAATTTTTTTCAGCACGAAATTATTTATTTCACAAACATTATTCAAACGATTCCCTGCAAAAATAAATAAATAAAATAAAAATTCCGTCCAAAGTAACCAAGTTAACAACAACAACAGAGTCGAGTATAGCACAGACACACGCGCAAAGGCACGCGGCCCACGCGCCGGTCACCTCGCCAGAAAACCGGCGGTAACCGGAAAATGCAACACAGTCATATTACCACACAACAATCCAACTGTACATACATATGCGTGTATATACACGCGCATATACACGAAAATCGGAAGAAAGAGACAAGCATCAACTAATACCGGTAAAGGAAGAAGACAACGGCGGCGATGGCTGAAAGAACAGGCGGCACCGGAACAGGGGAGAAGCACCGGCGATAGGAAGAAAAAGAAGAGAGAAAAAGAGGAAAACAAGAGAAGAAAGAGATAGGAGAGAGATCGATTGAAGAGAGAGACATGAGAGGTCGAAGAGAGATGCGAGAGAGGAGAGAACAGAGTCGGCTAGGAGAGAATCAAAATAGAGATAAAATTGAGTATATTTATCGGGTTGTGTACCCCGAAAATCTAAATTGGCCATAAAGCTTTAATATTTTAACGAATAATTTGCAGGTAAAAGTAACCCAAAAATTCACAAAAGCAGTTTTAAAAATCTCGGGTTAATTTATAACTATTAATGTAAAATTGTCAAAAAAATTTAAATCATTTTTAAAACGCGCACCCGACCCGTGTTCTGCAAATTAACGAAAAGATGGGCGGTTAAATAAAATCCAGAAAATTTCTGAAATAATTTTGAAATTCTTTAAATATTCCAAACTTAATAAAAAAAATTCATGATTTTTGAAGCATTCTCAAATTAAATACTGATTGTATAATTTAATGAAGTTAGAAAATCATTTAACGATAAATAATCAATAAAATATTGATTTATATATTGTATAAACTCCTAACAAAATACTAAATAAAATTATAAATCAACCAAAATAATTTTTGAAATAATTTTAGTATTTATAAAAATAAATATTCAATAAAATCATTTAAAACCAAATAATGTCATACAGCTCAAAAATTAATTATAAAATTAATCTTCGCATCCAACAAATCACAAAATTAATAATACAGCAACACATAGCTGACAGAACCATCACCTAATTTTATTTATTTAATAATTTTATAATTACACTTACATATCGGATCCATAAATAGATTACTTAGCCACTAAGTAACTATAAAAACGATACAATTTAATATCAGATTTGGATAATTACCAAAACGAAACCTCTTATAAAACACTTTATACAAAAATAAGGTAATATTATCTCGCCTTCCGAGAATACGGGTTTTATTGATCTACTGAAATGATTATCGTATCGAAAATTGTACGCCGAGACGCGTACGGGTCAAACCGTAATCTGAATCGAAAAAGTTAAAACACGGAAAATGTCCGGAATTACCAGATTAGGTTAAGAAGGAGTTTTCAGAAGAGTTTCGGGTTATAAAAACGCAAAAGCAGTTGAAGTTGGACGATTCCCGGCTTTATAAAAATAGTTTTATAATTACTCAGAAAATAATTAATAATCTATAAATCATTATAAAATCATATAACAATCCAAAAATTACTAGAAAAATACCATAATTATCTATAATTTATTCTGCACATATAAAAATTAAAATACTCAAATAATATCACATATAAACATCCCAACATCAATTCCAATTATCATATAATTTACTAAAATTCACATAAAATCACATAAAATAATTCCAAATAATAATAATAATAATATTTGAAAATATGGGATATTACAATCTACCCCCTTATAAGGATTCCGTCCTCAGAATCAGTAGAAGAAAACACTAAAGGTCTTCTAACTAACTTCCCAATATTGCATACACAATTTTTCTCAAAATTTCCAATAACACTGCAATTCCTTATACCACACAGTTATCACAGAAGCTTCACTTTGCAACATTGTTCCATCCACACCCTTTGACCAATTTCTCAATGGAATCACCTTTACTGATTGCGAGAAAGAAGAATAGAGTGGAAGACAGAGAGAAAGAAAAAAAAAGAGATAGAGATAAATAGAGAGAGAGAGAGAGAGAAAAATAAAGAAACAGACCGACTTCGTTGTACGCCACTGATGACTTAATTGCATCGCAGTCCACTGTTGCTATTGGTAATCCCATCAAATAACCCTGCTTTGACTTGATCAGGAGAACTCATCTTAACTTGATTGGTATACCTTCGAATGTTTGGGATGATAAAATCATGGAATTTCAAAAAGAAAAGAATTTGATACCATAACGGGACCAAAATTTGAATTTGAGAAAAAGTATTGTTGAAATAAAAGAATAACTGAGAGATCAATATGATCAAACGAACTTGGTGTTGCGTGCCAAAATCAAGACACTACTAAAGGTTGTTAGCCTTCATGTATTCACAACACACATACAAGTGATGGCATCCCATACAACTCCTATCACACAGACAGGTATACCTTATGTCCCCTAAAGTTAGGGTTGTTCATCTCAGTCTGAACAAAACAATATGAAATGAATTCAAAATCAAATGAATAAAACTGAAAATATTTCAAAGCTGATATTTCTGAAGGAAATGAAATCCAGAGAACAAAATTATGGCATAAAATGACTAAACGAGTGTTAGGGAATATATCCTCTAACAAATACCCTTTTTTTTAGAGATGACAAAAGAATTTTTAAATAGAGAAGGTATTGCCAAGGTCTTAATACTTATCTTCTATTTGAACTCTTTTATTGCCTCGCTATCCGATTGTAGACACTTCTTCATGTTCCAAGGATATCGATAATCTTCATCGTCATCGAATCATAGTATCGGAAGATTCCACAATAGAAGTTTATAGCTTCCCGGAGTTCCATCCAGCTGAACATAACCATCTCGAACGAATGCGCCTATCCTAACTTACTCGTTGGTACTATATACAATAGTCCAACAGGAACTCGATATGAGCTCAAACATCCTCACATAGCTATACACACTCCTACACACTCTCGTTTCTAGTTTACTATAACCTCAGCTCTGATACCAACCTGTAACGCCCCCAAATCCGGGGTCAGAGAATTTGGTCGTCACAATGAAACCTCAATCCAAAATAACCTGTTAAATCAAAATACAAATGCCAGCAGAAGATATTTATCATTTATGACCCCAAACTAATCCAAGATCTTTTAAGGTTATAGTTCCAGAAACAAGAATTCCAAATACCACAAATAATTTCCACTTCCTTTTTAAAACACTTTTCAACAAATTCCAATTCAATACTAACCCGCTAGTATAACTTCGAAAAGAAGTATACTAGGCCCAACTATAAAATAATAAAATTATTATATAATATAATATAAACAACTTTATACAATAAAACTTACACTAGTTCGCAAACCCTGGACCAACCACCTTTCAAAAGCTTCTTCTTTGCTTCCTCGAATTACGCGGCTAAAGAGCGCAAGCCAATCCTCACTGGAGGTTAAATTTAAAAACAGGCAAGTATGAGAGGAAGAAATGCTCAGCAAGTTCATTATAGCATATATATAGGGTTGTTTTGATATAAAACTGACATCTGTATTAGAGCAGAACATCATTTAAAATCTTAATTGCTGAATCATAAAACTTTAGTTGAGGAACCCCATAATTGATTCTTTAAGTGTATTCAAAATCATTTTGATATTTTTGAGCGAAATGCTTCAGCAATACTTTGAATCTTGAAGAGAATAAAGCTCGTAAAATAGTGTTTACGGAAATATCGTAAACCACAGTAACATGAAACAATGATTATGGATTGAATCATAAACTTTACTCAAAACTGAACTCTTGAAATTAATACTTATTTTGATGTCATATCAAATTAGATATCAATACAAACTTTGATGCTCAAAACATCCCATACTGAAGTCAACATCAATCATCTATACTAATACCACCTTTGATATTTAACAACAACGTTAGTATCAACATAAATCAGAATATGATTCAAAACTGCATTTTACCATTATTCCAAAACAGAAATAGTTGATAAATCATTTATTCTATGAATATAAAAAATGATATGATAATTTAGATTAGGATCATTCTCCGACGGACATACTATCACATGCTGATCAGCCCATATGATAGCACTGAGTCATGATTCATAGAAATGAAAGGCATATGTCATAGCCTATTTGTTTATTCGAGGATTTAACTCAATTCAAATAAGGATGTAACAAGTAAATAGTGGTTCTATCGTCAGAGAGATCTCTCAAAGTAACATATGTCAAAGGATTAAGTAACATTGCTCATATACAGACTTGAGGACTTAATTCACTGGAAGAAGCTCAAGAAATTGATCAAGCCTCAGTGATATAAATCAAGATTGTGGAGTTAATCAAGTGACAGAGATCTCGCTAGGGTATCAATTAATTACAGGGATTTAATCTGAAGAAAATCAAGACATGAAGAAACATCACAGATGTTAGTCATTCATGAACCAGACAGTACATCGAGTGTCAACATTGAAGTGGTGAAATGGATTTATAAGTTTCAGTGATTTTCAGCAGATTGTCAGAAGAGTGGTTGCTGTTCAAGATTAGTATTAATTCTCTATTAATTAATTAAGTCATATAATTTAATTAAGAAAATAAATTAAATCTGCAAAGATTAATTTATTGATTAATTGAATTAATTGGTTAATTAATTCTGAATTAATATTATGCATTTTTCAGAAATGATTTTGAATTAATATTCAAAATTAAATTAAATCAGTAAGACAAATATTTGAACTGGTATGACAATTGGATTGTCATACCGAAAGTCTTTCCAAGCCTTTTAGATAGTCCTACTGAAAGTCCTACCAGTTCAATCGATTGTCCTACCGAAAGTTCTACCAGTTCAATCGATTGTCCAACCGAAAGTTCTACCAGTTAAAAGGATTGTCTTGCTAAGCTAAAAGGATTGTCTTGCCAGTTAAATCAAGGATTGATTTAATATAAAAGAGCAGCAGCTGATTTTCAACAGACAGTGCATTGAATATCAAATATACAGAAGAACACAGAATCAAGAAAACAGCAGATAACTTATTGCAATTTCTCAGATCATTAATTTCTAGTATTCATTGTTAAATCTAAACCACTAGAAATCATTTTCTTGTTCTTGTGTAACTATCTAGCGGATCAAAATCCCTAGAACTTAATCTCAAATTGCTTTTAGCATTTGATCCTTTTTATTTCAAAAATAGAAAAAGTTCATGTCGAATTTATTCTAGATTTGGAATAATTTATTTGAGATTAATCCCATGTAAATGATACCGTTGTTGTAACACCTTTCAAGTTTAATAATAGTTTTATTTAACTTGAATTTTGTTTCATTTTTTTATTCTACATTTTATTCGATTAAACGGTATAGTTTGTATTCAACCCCCCTTTTACAAAGATATTGAGACCTAACAATTGGTATCAGAGCCTTTTGATTAACGAACAAATCAAGATCCTAGACTTTTGTGATTCTTCCACTCCTTGAATTTTTATTTACTCAAAAATTCATAATGACTACACAAAAAGTTGGAACCGTTAAAATTCCACTATTCGATAAAGAAAATTATGTTATGTGGAAGAAGAAGATGCTATTGTTTTTACAAGTTACAAATCCCAAATATCTGGAAGTGTTAAAGAAGGGTCCAAAAATTCCGATGGTTATTGAACCAGAAGTGATAGAAAATGATGTTGTGATTACCAAAGCTAGAACTTATGTAAAGAATCCTGAGGATTTTTCTCCTGCTGAAAAAGAAGAAGCCTCCCTGGATGCTAGCCTTCAATTAATTTTAGTTGATTCCCTTGATCCCTTGATAAATAGACATGTGATGAACTATAAAGATTCCAAACACATCTGGAAAACTATTGAGGTGATTAATGAAGGCACAGAGGAAGTTAGGGAGAACAAGTTAGAGATCCTAACCTCTGAGTATGAATACTTTAAATCCAATCCAGGAGAAAGAATCACTGAAGTGTTTGAGAGGTACAATGCATTGATCAACAACTTGAACATGAATGGTAAATACTATTCAATCAGGGAGGTCAACAAAAAGTTCCTTTTAACACTGCCAACTCATCTCGAACATAGAATTACTGTCATAAGAGAAGCAAGAGATCTGAGTGACATTTCTTTGGAAAAGCTCTATGGTGTGTTAAAAACCTATGAGTTGGAGCAGATTCAGCAGAAGGAAGTCTACGGGAAAGGAAGAGTGGTCAGCACATCTACTGCTCTAGTAGCTGAAGAACAACAACAACAACAATAACAACCACAACAACAACAACAATCTCAACAGTCAGAGAGAATGGTACAGTCTTCCAAGGCTGAAGAAAATGTGATAGTAACAGAATTTGATCCTCCTACTACAAATCAATTAGGAGATAATTTTTATTCCTTGGAAGAACTGGAGCAATTGGAAGATGAGTCAATGGCCCTGATTGTCAAGAGATTCTCCAATGTCAGATTCAAGAGGAATCCCAAGTTCAAGTACAAGTCCAACTACAACAGATTCCAGAAAGGTGGATCTTCATCCTCTAACACCAGTAGTGGTGGGTACAACACAGGGATGGTTGATCGAAGCACCATTCGATGCTTTAACTGCAATGAGTTGGGACACTTTGCCACAGAATGCAGGAAACCAAAACAAGTTAGGAAGAACTCTTATGATTCTAATCAGAAGAGTAAATCTGAAAGGGATTACCTGGAAAAGGGAAGAAGCTGGGATGATACTGACAGTGAAGATGAAGAAGTTGGGAATCTTTCTCTCATGGCTAGTGATGCAAACACCTCATCGTCAAGAAAAGAGGTAAAATTTACTGATACTGAATTAGTTTATCATCTAGGAGGCTTCTTAGATTGTGCTCGTCGTGATAATGAAATGTTAACACAACAAATCAAAGACCTTGAGAAAGAGGTCAATGAATTAAGACTTGTGCACATTAATCAAGATAAATTAAAAGAACAAGTATCTATTCTAGAGAATAGAGTTGACTGTTATAGACAACTCGAAACTATTCTCAAAGACAAGATCACCGGTCTTGAGAATAAGGTCAAAGCTTACTTTAATTCTTGCTCTAAGGCTAAAGAGTTCTACAATAAGCAAGCTATTAATCAAACATCTGGAGTAGGTTATGATTATAATATTGCTATTGGAGAATTAGGCATAAACTCCCCTCCTCATGTTTGTGCTAAAGGTAGGGAAGTACCACATGTGCTTAAGGGTGTTGATGAACCCCTCTATAAAAAATCAATTGCTGAACCATTTGATGAGACCTCATTTATTATTCAAGAAGAAATCCGTGCTGAAGATCTTCCTAATGAGAAAGTTATTTCCAAGTCAAGTGTGTCAAAGGTTCCAGTCAAAGTTGTGAAAGCAACTGAGACTAACTCAGACACACATGAGTTGGATAACAAAAATGCCATATCTACCATGCATAAATTGCCTGTTGTTAATCCCTCTCATAAAGCATGTGGTGTTCCTGATTGTATGTCTTGTGCTTTTAATTTGATGTATGCTTATTTTAATGGTAAGCATGTTTCTAATGATAAGACTACTCCTCTTCAGCATGTGAATAATAAGAAGCATAATACATCTAAGACTGCTAGTCCTCCTAAAACTAGAAAGGAGACATTTATGCCTAAGCCTAAACAGAAATTTGTCAAGGCTGTTTACAAGGTCAAATGTCCAATCGTTGAGAAAGTTGAGAACATAAAGGTTAAGAATGTTGTTTTGCCTGATAAAGGCCAATTTTACAAGTATGCCGGACCCAACCAAGCTTGGGTTCCGAAGAAGGTCTAATCCATTTGTATTACAGGGCATTAAACAGGTACAACCCGTAGTGTGGATTCTTGACAGCGTATCGTCAAGACATATGACCGAGATAGAGCCCTGCTATCAAATGTGGTTGAGAAAGCTGGCCCAATGGTTACCTTTGGAGATAACAACAAAGGTCTAATTGAGGGATATGGCTGTTTGCTAGCTGGTAATGTTATCATTGAAAATGTGTATGTTGTACAAGGACTTGAACACAACCTGCTTAGTATTAGTCAGTTCTGTGACAACGGCTACAATGTTTTATTCGACAAGCTGAAGTGTCAGATTCTGCACAAGAAAAATGAAAAACTCTCCTTGATGGGAATTCTGAAAGGAAATCTATTCATAGCTGACATGAACTCTGGAAGCAATCCTGAAGTTAATTATTTCTATTCAAAGGCATCATCAGATGAGAGTTGGCTCTGGCACAAGAGACTTTCCCATCTCAATTTCAAAACAATGAATTCTCTTGTCAAAAGAGAATTGGTCAGAGGTCTGCCTCAGCTGGAATTCTCCCCAGAAGGACTATGTGAGGCTTGCCAGAAAGGAAAGTCAAAGAAAGCAAGTCACAAAGGCACTGACACATCCTCCATAACTGGTGTTCTGCAATTATTGCACATGGATTTATTTGGACAGTTAATGTTCTTTCGATGTCAAAGAGGTGTTACTGTCTTGTGATAGTTGATGACTATTCCAAGTATACGTGGGTTTTATTCCTTCAATCTAAGGATGAAACACCACAAGTTGTGATTGATCATATCAAGTTGATCGAGTTAGATTCTAATGTCCCTGTTAGAGCAATAAGGTCAGATAATGGAACATAATTCAAGAATTCACTTCTCAATGGATTCTGTACAGACAAAGGGATTACCAGACAATTTTCAGCTCCTAGAACCCCTCAGTAAAATGGAGTGGTAGAAAGGGAGAATCGTACATTGATTGAAGCTGCAAGAACTGATGTTAAGTGAATCAGGTCTTCCAATATACTTTTGGGCTGAAGCTGTCAATACTGCATGTTATACTCAGAATCAAACTCTAATCAACAAAGACTTCATGAAAACTCTTTATGAGATTATGAATGAACAGAATCCTTCTATCAAATACTTTCATGTATTTGGTGCCAGATGCTTCGTGCTCAAGGATGGAGATGATCGTCGTGGTAAATTCGAGGCAAAGGCATATGAGGGTATTTTTGTTGGATATGGAAGAAGATCATACAGGGTGTATATCATTGATCAACACAAAGTAACTGAAAGTATAAATGTTATATTTGATGACACTAAACTCCCTAGTATCCAAACTGAAGATCCTTCTGAGAAACTGAAGTTTGATGATATGTCAGATTCAGAATCAGAACATGATCAAGAACCTGAGGTTGTTGCTGGTGAAGAATCTATTAATCATGATGATACTCAAGGTAATGGTGATGGAAACATTGGCAACAATGGAGATACCACTGCTACTGACGAAGAATCATCAAGTCAACCTGACAACAACTCAGGGGGAGATGCTGAAGGATCAACTAGTAGGACACAACATCCCAATGTGTTTCGAGGCGAATCATCAAGATCAAATCTTCCAAGACAGACTGTCTGGAATAAAGCTCATCCTTTTGAGTTGATTATTGGTGATCTAGATGTTGGAGTCAGAACTAGACGTGCTACTCAAAATGAATGTCTATTCTCAGGATTTCTTTCTGAGATGGAACCTAAGAAGATTGAAGAAGCACTGACTGATCCAGATTGGGTGATTGCTATGCAAGATGAACTCAATCAGTTTGAACATCAACAAGTCTGGAAACTGGTACCTAGACCTACACACAAGAAAGTTGTTGGTACTTGGTGGGTATTCAGGAATAAACTAGATGAAGATGGTGTGGTTACAAGAAACAAAGCAAGACTGGTAGCTAAAAGGTATTCTCAAGCTGAAGGCATTGATTATGATGAAACCTATGCTCTAGTGGCTAGACTAGAGGCCATGAGGATATTTCTGGCATTCGCAGCATCCTCTAACTTTAAAGTTTATCAAATGGATGTCAAGAGTGCCTTTCTGAATGGAAAGCTGGATGAAGAGGTGTATGTAGAGCAACCTCCTGGTTTTGAAGATCCAGATCATTTGGATTTTGTCTACTTTCTTTTCAAGGCTATTTATGGACTCAAACAGTCTCCGAGAAAATGGTATGACACTCTCTCTGAATTTCTTATTGAAAATAGCTTTATTAGAGGTGTCATAGACAAAACTCTCTTTTCTAAAAAGCATAAGAATGATACTATATTAGTCCAAGTCTATGTGGATGATATAATATTTGGGTCTACTAATGATAATCTCTGTAAGAGGTTTGCTAAGTTAATGCACATCAAATTTGAAATGAGCATGATGGGAGAGCTGAAGTTCTTTCTTGGATTACAAGTAAATCAAAGGTTAGATGGAACTTTTATTTGTCAATCCAAGTATCTCAAGGAACTCCTCAAAAAGTATAATCTAGAGGATTCTGCATCAGCAAGGACTCCGTCAACTACAGCTGTCAAGCTTGGACCATGTGAAAACTCCATTAAGGTAGATGTCACAAGCTACAGAGGTATGATTGGCTCGTTACTCTATCTTACTGCAAGTAGACCAGATATTATGTATGCTACATGCTTATGTGCAAGGTTCCAAGCGGATCCTAGAGATATTCATCTCGTTGCTATTAAACGAATCTTGAGATATCTTAAGGGAACACCAAATCTAGGTATTTGGTACCCTAAAGAATCTGGTTTTAACCTTGTTGGATATACAGATTCAGATTACGCAAGAAGTGTTATTGATAGGAAAAGCACTTCAGGGAGTTGTCAATTCCTAGGTAGCAGACTAGTCTCATGGTACAACAAGAAACATCAAACAGTTTCCAATTCAACGGCCGAGGCTGAATATATTGCTGCTGGAAGCTGCTGTGCTCAGATCTTTTGGATTAGGAATCAGCTACGGGACTATGACTCTGTATTGAATAAAATACCTATTCTATGTGACAATACAAGTGCAATAGCCATCACCAACAACCCTGTGCAGCATACAAGGACCAAGCACATTGACATCAGGTATCATTTTATTAGAGAGCACGTCATGAATGGTACTGTTGAACTATTTTTTGTTCCAACAGAAGAACAAATAGCAGATATTTTCACTAAACCTCTTGACGAATCCACATTTACCAGATTAGTTGGTAAATTGGGTATGTTGAATAGCTTTAGTGATTAAACTTGTTAATATCTAAAATCTGTTCTTGAATGAATTTATAAATGAATTTTTCATAAATAAAAAATTCATTTGCAAATTTATTTTATCATATTTTCCATAATTCTTGCTTATTTCTATGTAAGTTTTATTATCTTATCTTATTTATTTATTCTACTTGTTAATTTTAATATCTCAGAATATTTTATTTTCCCTAAAAATATTTTTCTATGAATTTTATTTGCTAAAATTCAACAGAAATCTACTTTTGGAATAAAATATAATTACTTCTGAAATATTTTTTTTTGTATATAAATTCTGTAACTGTGTATATACAAATTCTGTTAATAATTATTTTATTACTGTAATGACAATTGGCAAGACAATTGTAATTGTCTTGCTGAAAGTCATTTCAGTATATATATGTGTTTAATTTTGTTTTTCAGTTTAATTTTATACTGGCAAGACAATCGGTATGACTATCAATAGTCTTGCCAGTAATAAAATTTATATCAAATTTATTTGTTTTTATTTTTTTATACTAGAATGACAATCGGTATGACTATCGATTATCTTTCTAGTTTACTCTGTTTTAATTCATCTATTTTATACTGGTATGACAATCGGTATGACTATCAGATTGTCATACCAATTATATTTTTAGTATTTTTTTTGTTATTTCCATTAGCCTGGTATGACAATCGGGAAGACAATTGGTATGACTTTCCTCGATTGTCATACAAGTTGTCCTACTTAAGTTCTTTTTTGTTTTTTTTATTTGTAATCAGTTTACTTGTTTTCTTTCAAATTCCAGCAGTCTTGTTTCTCTCTCTCTCTATTCGATCAAACACAAACCGCCATTGTTGTCTTCTTGCTCGAGTTTTTACTCAGCACACTTTACTGTTATATATATACATATTCGTGTGTATACATACAGTAAGGAAGTGCTGTCGATTTTTTGTTAAAACTATTTTCACTTCATTTTTTTTGTTCCCTTCAAAATTAGTTTATGTTTGTTTATCTTTGGGTATTTTTAGTTAATTTTGTTTTGTGTCTTGTGCGTTTTTTAGATCTTTTATTGTGAGTTAAGAAAATTAACGAGATACATTACTTTCTAAATTTTTCGGATATAATTGATTTAATTCAAATTATTAATTTTTTTTTAATTAATTCGAATTTTCTTAATATTACTCTTAAAATTCTTAAAGTGTGTGTTTTATTATAATTTTTAATGGCTCTCAATTTCCAAATTGTCTCGCATAATCTTGTTGGTTATTTTAATCCAGAAAAGTGTGATGTGGAAAAATTTAAGCCGTGGATTAGATTTTTAAATGACCACTCAATTGTTAGCTCTGCTATTAAATCAAATGTGCTTTTAAATGTCGATCTGCTCAGACTGATTTGCACAACCTCTACTGTGGCCGATGATTTTAAATCTTTTTCATTCACCGTGGCAAACACACAGTATGTAGTTAATGAAACAGTCGTCAATCGAGCGTTAAATTTTCCAATGGACAATTTCTGTAATTTACCCTCTGAAAATGATATTTCAAACTTTTTCCATGCTATTCACTATCAGGGGGTGATTAATTTAACCAAGTTGTCTAAATCCAATTTGGTTTCTGAATGGGATATTTTCTTCGATACACTTTCCAAAGTGTTTGCCAACTGCACTAAATCCAACTTTCACAACATCACTTCCATTCTGCAGTATATTGATCTTGCGGTTGTTTTCAATCAAAGGATCAATTTTGGCAAACTACTTTTACCCATTCTTCTGAGACTTTTCACTACTGCTTTACGTGATCATTCTACAAATCGTAGGGTTTCGTGCTACTACGCTCGTTTTCTTATGCTTATAGCAGAACATCTTCTCACACGTGAGCATAAGGCTCTTTTTGCTAACTCTTCAGTAACTGAAACCCCTCCAGTAAGCAAAAAGATTTACACACGCTAAGACACAACCTTCAAATTCATGCAAGTTCCAGTACTTGTATATGCTTTCATGGCCACTTACATTCCTTTACCAATTTTCAATCTTCCCGGTCATGAACAGCAAGCTCAACCTCCAGTGGTTCAAGCCACTCAGGCTCAAACATCAGATGCTCTTCCACTGCAGGTAATAATTCCTCACCCTCAAACTATTCCTACTTCTGTTGAAAGACCCCCAGTGGTTGATAGGGCTGACCATGAAGTTGTAGAACCACAGCTTCAATCCCAGGTCATAGAGCCAAACACAGAGTCACAACCTTTCTCAACCTCTCCCCCACTGTCTAAAATGTTATCTAAAAGGTTAGTAGGAAGTAGTATGTTGTTGGATGTGAATGAACCCTCAGCTCTGCCTCCTCCCAAGAAAAGAAGAACATTTACTGAGGCATCTGAAAGCCCATCCTTGTCCTCCCAACAGGACATGGACTTTGATATGGCCAGTGTACAGTTACTAGAGACATTCTATCAACAGGATAAATCTATTGAAATTCGCCATAGGGCCATGGCATCCTGTACTGAGTCAAGCACACTTCCATTACTCACAATGGAAGCATACAGACTAATAGATGATACTCAGGACACAGAGCGAGGAGTGCACATTGAGTCGGTTACAGTGCCTGCCACAGTTACGGCAGAAGAGCAGTCGCATGCTTCTGAGGGAAAATCTGACTCTCAGCCACCTTTAATAGAGTCATTTTCTCCCCTCCCAGATCCAACACCTCTGGCTCCCTCACGGGATTCTCCACTCGCAGATTTATCTGGAGAAAGTGGAGGGCAACTCGGTCAATCTATCCCTGAAGCAATTCAGACATCTATTTCACATGAAAAGATAGGTTTGACTGAGGATCGGGACTCGCGAATTCCCATTGCACCACCACTGACCTCTCTTGAAGAGGCTAGGGTGATTTCAATTGCAGGTACAGAAGATCAGCAACAGCAAGGCTCCTCACGAGCAATATAATTGAGAGATACACAAGCACGTGAGTTGAGTGAACCAAACAGGAGAGATATTCAGGTGAGCGCACACACAGACACAAACACTGAAAATCTGTTAGCTCAAATTAATGATCTGAAAGAACAACTTGCAAAAAGTCAGGCTGAGGCTCAATCATTCAAAGCACAAGTGGTTGAACGGTCTTCTTCTTCCACCTCTGTCAATAATCAGCTGGCTCTCATCAGGACTGAGATATCAGATTTGAAGACCTCTGTTGTACCAAAGCTTAACTCAATCCAGGCATCTCCAACTTTATCAACTGAAGACATTTCAAACTTCTGCTCTCTTCATTCAAGAATGACTTCTCTTGAAGACTTGGTTGAAATGAATCATTCACTGGACTCCTCCCGATTTCTGAAGATAGAGACGGGCATGGAACATCTCAATGAAGGAATGAAGCACTTGTGTTTCATGATCAAAAATTCTCACTGCCCTAATGAAGAACAAAGGACTTTCTTTGAAGGGCCGTCTGGTGGAGGCTCAGGCTCTGGAGGTGATGGAGGTCATGGAGGGTCTAGAGGAAAGTCTGTAGAGGATTCCTCAACTAAGGGGGAGAAGAAAGGGAGAAGTGGAAAGGGAAAAGATAAAGATTCTTCTGCTGGAGACACAGAGAAGGCTGACGATGTCTACTATAGTGGAGAACAGGATGACTTTGATATTTTTTACATTCCCACTGAACCAGTCTTGGAAGATAAAGATGGTTTCTTTGAAGCTGAGGAGGAAAGTGATTTTGGAGAATGGGAAGAGGAAGCTCAAGTGGATCCTGTTTTTGAGAAAGAGTTTCAGCAGCAGCAGTCAGAGTTGAAAAGAAAAGAAGTTGAACTCAAAAAGGTATCCCAGATCATTGACATGAGGAAAAACATTGAACGAACAGAAACTCTTGAAAAGCAACGTCTTCATGACATTAAAGCTAAAGAAAGGAGAAGAGATGTCAAACTGAAGATTGGTGAAAAATGGGATGAAGCTATGTATCAGCTAAGCACAAACAATGATAGGCAGTTTCTACATCTTCTTGACAAGCTGGAGATCTCTAATCCAAACAATGACGTGTACATGAATGCTATCAAGACTGAAGTCTCAAGGATCACAGCTGCCTTTGACAGATCTCTAAATGAAATGAGCATATTTTTATATTGTCAGAGCAAAGGATCTTTCAAGGTATCACTTCATTTTTTTGAGAATCGTTCTTTATCAGAGATTTAGGTTCTTCTCAACAAAGTCAAAAGAAGCTCAGAATTGAATGAAGTTCTTCGAGAAAGGCTCAAAGAGTTTGCCAACAGGGCTAGTCCTCAAGTGGTCAACAATCCTCATCAGGTAAGATTCTTTAAGTCTGACTGTCTTCAAATCTTCCAGCTCGATTCACAATCTCTTAAAGACTACTCTGCTAAGCATCTTGTCTGGATGGAACATCACTTAAGAACTGCTAGATATTCATCCTTGTTGAAAACTCAAGCAGCTGATCTGATTCAAGCTTATTGTGAAAAGAATATTAAAAGGTACAATCAGTTCAAGAATAAGCTAAAGTCAGTTGGAGTTCAACCAGTCAGACCAGCCAGCTTCACTTCTGAAAAGGATCGTGTCTTTGACAAGGAGTTGCTTCAAGATTTGGAAGAAGGTGAATTCGGAAGGGAAGACAACTGAATTCAATTAGCTCAAAATTTAATGTAATATGATTAGAGCTTTATGAATCAAGATAGACTAATGTAGTTATATGTTCAGTCTAGAGGAACATCTATCTTGTATTCACTTGTAAATTTCTTTTGGAATCTGGAAAATGTTAAATATAATCCAGAACTTTTCTGCTATTTAGTTTGCATTACTGTTTATATCTTTTTCTTATTTGTTAGTTGAGTTATCCTCTAGGTATTTGTTGTTATTGTCTAACAAACAAATAGGGGGAGATTGAAAGGCATATGTCATAGACTATTTGTTTATTCGAGGATTTAACTCAACTCAAATAAGGATGTAACAAGTAAATAGTGGTTCTATCGTCAGAGAGATCTCTCAAAGTAACATATGTCAAAGGATTAAGTAACATTATTCATCTACAGACTTGAGGACTTAATTCACTGGAAGAAGCTCAAGAAATTGATCAAGCCTCAGTGATATAAATCAAGATTGTGGAGTTAATCAAGTGACAGAGATCTCGTCACGGTATCAATTAATTACAGGGATTTAATCTGAAGAAAATCAAGACATGAAGAAACATCACAGATGTTAGTCATTCATGAACCAGACAGTACATCGAGTGTCAACATTGAAGTGGTGAAATGGATTTATAAGTTTTAGTGATTTTCAGCAGATTTTCAGAAGAGTGGTTGCTGTTCAAGATTAGTATTAATTCTCTATTAATTAATTAAGTCATATAATTTAATTAAGAAAATAAATTAAATCTGCAAAGATTAATTTATTGATTAATTGAATTAATTGGTTAATTAATTCTGAATTAATATTATACATTTTTCAGAAATGATTTTGAATTAATATTCAAAATTAAATCAGCAAGACAAATATTTGAACTGGTATGACAATTGAATTATTTGGTATATTTGAACTGGTATGACAATCATGATTGGATTGTAATATAAAAGAGCAGCAGCTGATTTTCAATAGACAGGTGCATTGAATATCAAATATACAGAAGAACACAGAACCAAGAAAACAGCAGAGAACTTATTGCAATTTCTCAGATCATTAATTTCTAGTATTCATTGTTAAATCTAAACCACTAGAAATCCTTTTCTTGTTCTTGTGTAACTATCTAGCGGATCAAAATCCCTAGAACTTAATATCAAATTGCTTTTAGCATTTGATCCTTTTTATTTCAAAAATAGAAAAAGTTCATGTCGAATTTATTCTAGATTTGGAATAATTTATTTGAGATTAATCCCTTGTAAACGATACCGTTGTTATAACACCTTTCAAGTTTAATAATATTTTTATTTAACTTGAATTTTGTTTCATTTTTTTATTCCGCATTTTATTCGATTAAACCGTATAGTTTGTATTCAACCCCCCTTCTACAAACATATTGAGACCTAACAAAAAACATCGCCCCAAAAACACGAGTACTCAAAGAAAAGGCAATATACCTGCTTGTGGCAAAAATTGTGTCATAATATTCCATATGACACTTAGAAACAGCCCTCCGCTGGACCGCCCGTCCCGATCACTTACGCAATTATGATCCAATCTTAAAACCTTTTATTGAGAAGGGGTCACAATAATCGACACCTGAAATAATTTTATTCCCCCATTTACTTGGCTAGGAATATTCGCAACCAAATCATCTTTTCTCAAAGTCCAAAACATTTATAAAACCAGTAATTTGATAAGTAAAATCACTTAGCTATTCTGAACATAGAATAGAAGAAGAATACTTGCATAAACAGAATCATTTAATTCAGCAATATGTAAAATATTTATCTATTCTGAACTGAGAATAGGGAAAGCAATATTTGCGTAATAGGATTCAAAATATATATCACTTGAACAATAAGTGATGATAGAAATACTTACCTTTGGGTTTTTAGCAGTTAGTCACACTCGCAACGACACATCTGTCTTAGTCTGGCATCTCAAGGCATCAACAGTCTTTTACTTCGTTAATTCTCTGGTTTGCTGCTCATGCAGTGCTGCAACCCAAGATTCCATACTATTCAAATCTACTCTTCATCCATTCCATCTAGTCCTATTCGTCTTGAAAGACTCGTATCAATAGTTAAAATATACAACTTTAATCGTTTTAACGATAATTACTCGACGAATTGGACGTCAAAACCCTATTGTCTACCCATATGATAGCCCACACATAATTACAACAGTCAAACACATGAATTCTGACTCACATACGCACATAATTCACATAACATATAAACACATAATCCACGTAGCACATAATTCATATCACATATGACTCGGTTCATCAAAACATTCGACTCGGTGTGTTTAAAACTCAAATCGGGTCAAAAATATGATTTATCGATCAAAAATTGACTCAGAATGATTCGTAAAACAAGCGACCTTTCGAAACAATAAGGATTTGGGTCTTAAAAGTATTTTTATTGAAAGCGAAATATTTTTATGAGTCAGTACGCGTTCACTTTGTATTAAACGGACGAACGGTTTATTTGTAAAATATCTTGTCCCAACAACACATAATTAGGTTTCGTAAAATTTAATTACATATCCTTGTTCAACGTCTCCGATAATTATAGGTTACGTCCTGTATTTTCGAAATTAATTTCCTGAAAATCGGGCAGCGTCTCCTTTGTTTATCGGCCTACCCGTCGTACAATTCGACGTCAAATCAATCACAACCGCAAACAATCGCAATCATCCAATTCACAACCAATTTCACCACTCCCAACCACCAATAAGACCTCAATTTATTAATTATTATTTGTTTTCGTTTCGTAATTAACATCACGAACTAATTTATTTAATTTATAAACGTAGGACTCAGATTAAAATCATCACGGTCCACCGTCAGCTCGCCGAAACTAATCGTCGACGACGATAAAATTCGAGGGTTTCCGTTTATTACGGATGTCCGACACGAATTCCATCGATTAATTCTTATAATTTTTTTCTGTACGAAATAATTTATTTCACGACCATTATTCAAACGATTCCCTGCAAAAAAAATAATAAAAATTCCGTCCTAAGTAACCAAGTTAACAAAAGCAACAGAGTCGAGTATAGTACAGACACCCGCGCAAAGGCACGCGGCCCACACGCCGGTCACCTCGCCGGAAAGAAACCGGCGGTAACCAGAATTTCAACACAGTCATATTACCACACAATAATCCAACTGTACATACATATGCGTGTATATACATGCGCATATACATATAAATCGGAAGAAAGAGACAAGCAGCAACTAATACCAGAAAAGGAAGAAGACAACGGCGGCGATGGCTGAAAGAATAGGAGGCACCGGGACAGGGGAGAAGCACCGACGGGAGGAAGAAAAAGGAGAGAGAAAAAGAGGAAAACGAGAGAAGAAAGAGATGGGATAGAGATCGATTGAAGAGAGAGATAGGAGAGGTCGAAGAGAGGTCGAAGAGAGATTCGAGAGAGGAGATAACGGAGTCGGCTGGGAGATAAACAAAATAGGGATAAAATTGAGTATATTTATCGGGTTGTGTACCCTGAAAATCTGAATTTGCCATAAAGCTTTAATATTTTAACGAATAATTTACAGGTAAAAGTAACCCGAAAATTCACAAAAACAGTTTTAGGTTAATTTAAAACTATTAATGTAAAATTGTCAAAAAAAAATAAATCGTTTTTTAAAACGCGCACCCGACTCGCGTTCTGCAAATTAACGAAAAGCCCGCGGTTAAATAAAAGCCAGAAAATTTCCGAAATAATTTTGAAATCCTTTAAATATTCCAAACTTAATTAAATAAAATTTTCATGATTTTTGAAGCATTCTGGAATTAAATACTGATTTTACAATTTAATGAAGTCAGAAAATCATTTAACGATAAATAATCAATAAAATGTTGGTTTCTAAATTGTATAAACTCCTAAAAAAATACTAAATAAAATTATAAAGCAACCAAAATAATTTTTGAAATAATTTTAGTATTTATAAAAATAAATATTCAATAAAATCAGTAATAAAATCAGTAATCTATTTATCTCTATATCTCTTTCTCTTTCTCTCTATTCTTCTTTCTCGCGATCAGTAAAAGCGATTTTATTGAGGAATTGGTCAAATGCTATGTAGATGGAACAATGGTGCAGAGTGAAGCTTTCTTGATAACTGTGTGGCATATAGAATTTCAGTGTTTTTGGAAATTTTAAGAAAAGTTACATATGCAAGATTGGAAAGTTGGTAGTAAGACCTTTAGTGCTTTCTTCTACTGATTCCGAGGACGAAATCTTTATAAGGGGGGTAGATTGTAATATCCCATATTTTAAGATATTATTATTATAATTATTTGGAATTGTTTAATGTGATTTTTATGTGACTTCTAGGTGAATTACCTGGTAATTGGAGTTGATGTTTTGCATGTTTATATATGATATTATATGAGTATTTTCATTTTTATATGTGCAGAATAAAATATAGATAATTGTGATATTTTTCTAGTAATTTTTGGCGAGTAATATGAAAACTCCTTCCAACCTCAACCGTTTTTGCGTTTTACAACCCGAAACTCTTCGAAAAACTCCTTCCTAACCTAATCTGGATATTCTAAACATTTTTCGTGTTATAACTTTTTCGATCCGGATTACGGTTTGACCCGTATGCGTCCCGACGCAAAATTTTCAATACGATAAACATTTTATTAGATCAACAAAACCCGTATTATTGAGAGACGGGATATATTACATTATTTTCGTATAAAGTATTTTATAAGAAGCCTGGTTTTGATAATTATCCAAATTTTATATTAAATTGTATCATTTTTATCGTTACTTAGCGGCTAAGTAACCTATTTTCGGATCCGATATGATCTAATAGGATAATTGTTACGTGTTTAAGATGCATTTATATGAATCAATCCGTAATTTAGGCGTGTGTTTATTTTCGTTATTCGTTTTATCTCGTTTTATGTTTGTTGAATGTATTTTGTACGTGTTCGAGTTTTTCGGTTAATTTAAGTATTGTTTTTGTTTTTGAAAATAAACGGACCGGGACCCCATCGGCACGTCAAAGCCCACAAAATTTATGTTTTTATTTTTATAAAATTATTCGTATTTCAAATACCCAGTATTTCTGTATATTTGAATTATTCACAATTTTTGGGGAATTTTGATACAAATTTTATATTATACTATTTTTAAAATTATTCCCCGTAATTATCATTTTGGGGCTTAATTATTTTAATTATGGGAATAAAAATATCCTAAATTGATTTTGGGTATTTATTTTTCAGATATTATAAGTAGCTGATTATCTTATTTATTTTATTTTTTATTTTGCATTTTATTTTCTGAAAAATAAGAACACTTTGGGGGTAAAATTCTTGGGCAAAGCTTTGATTCATGATTTTGATTGATTCCGGGAACCAAATCAAACGTTCTACACACCAAAACGATCCTTGTTTCAAGCTCTTTCTGTTGATATCAACACCACAAATCGAGGTGCAGTGTTTTGTAAATTTGATTTTTCAAGTTATTGCTTACATTCGTTTTTGATTCTTGAGTATTGTTTGTTGTTTTTGTTAGTTGATAAATGTTCCTGAGATCATAAGGAATGATTTGGTGTTTTATTTTGTTGATTTTGATCAAGAATTGATTGAGTTCGAATTTATTAGTTTAGCAGTTTTTAAATCAAATTTGTGGAGTGTTTTTGGTGTTCTTGATGTGTATAGGTCACCTGAATAGATTACAGATGGTTTAAACTTTATTTTGGTAGTTAAATCAGTGATTTTGGTGTTGAAACGGATGAAAACCGGGGTCTGGCCGGATCTTGAGCTCGCCGTAAGTTATGGTGATTTTGGCCGGAAATCATAATTATGGTGATTGTTGTCGAGTCTAGGTTGCTATAGTTGTTACAGGGAGAGTTTTGAATTGATCTGGGTGCTAGAGCTCGTGAAAAAGAGCTATTAGGAGGCCAGGGAAGGGCTGGCCGGAGTTTTAATCCGGCGACCGGAACGACCACCGGTTTCTGGTTTCCCAGATTCCGGCGGACCTGTTCTTGGTCCAGCCCGGTTTCAACCCTGATGGGTTTTTTTAATAACCCGGGTTCAATCCATTTTTCCCAATTGCAAAATTCAAAAATCTGTTTCTGCAGATTTTCTTTTTAAAATAATTCAAAATTCATTTTGTTTTTCCAAAAATCATTTATTTTATTTCCAAAAATCATTTATTTATTATTTTAAATTCTAAAAATTATTTTCATAATTGTTTTATATTAGGTCACACACACTGTAGAAGGGGGTTGAATACATTGTATACTACAATCAAATCGAATTAAGAAAACAAGTATGAAACACAGAATAATCTTATTAATAAAACAATATTACAATGGAACCGTTTCTCTCCCAGTGATGAACAAATATCACGAGAGCTGCTAGAGTTACAATGAATAATATTCTCAATTATGATAACACATATAGTGTACACCCTATGCTGTGTTTATATAGACACACAGTTACAAGATAATCTTATAATTGATATCGAATATAAGTCTGCATCCTAAAATATATCAATTAGTTATCTTTTCCTCCAAGTCTTCTATTCTTCATAGAATTCTTCTCCATGCATATCTCTTCTTGTTTTAGTCTTGATCTTCTTTCCTTTCAATCAGCCACCTTCCTAATCTGAAAGTCTTCTTAAGTCCTGATATTATCTCCTGATAAATATCTTCTGATATCTTAAGTTCTGATATCTTAAGTTCTGACTTCAGTATAAGTACCGATTTCCAGTTAAGTCCATATTTGTCCTGTTAGTCAAGATCTGAAACTAAACACAAATCATTATTAGACATGACATCATAAATATATCTAACATTTTAAATTTCAAAAATTATTTCTTTTATTATTTTCAAAAATCCATATTTATTTTAATTATTTATAATTTGTTGTAATTGATTAATTATTGATTTAATTAATTGGTTAATTCATTTAATCAATTAATTTTATTTATAAATAATTAAATAAAATACAATTATTTATAATTAATTAAATAAATCTTAAAAATTAATTTTAAGCTTCTATAAATTATATTTTAGTATTTAAAAATAAATTAATGTTATTATTAATTGATTTAATTCTATTTAATTCTTATTTTATTCGTAATAAATAAACTGTTCGTCCGTTTAATACGAAACGATCACCTCTAGACTCAGAAAAATATTCCGCTTTCATTAAAAATACTTTCGAGACCCAAATTCTTTCGTTTCGAAAGGTCGCTTGTTTTACAAGTCATTCTGAGTCGAGTGTTGATCGAAAATTCATATTTTAACCCGATTTCAGTTTAAACGTACCGAGTCGAACCTTTTGACGAACCGAGTCATATGTGATATGAATTATGTGATACATGACTTATGTGTTTACGTGCTATGTGAATTACATGCGTATGTGAGTCCATTGTCTTGTGTTCGACCGTTACAATTATATGCGGGTCATCGTATGGGTAGACGATAGGGTTTTGACGCGCAGCTCGTCGAAGTAATTATCAGTTTAGACAATTAAAGTATGATCTTTTAATTATAGATGCGGATCGTTTGAGTTGATAAGGACAAGATATTGGATAAAGAGTGCAATGGAATGGTATTGGATATCTGGCTTCTAGCAATCTGAGGAGCAGCATATCAGTAAAGTGTTGAAAAGGAAGACGGAGATGTTTTGAGACAGAATGTCAGAATAGATGCGTCTTTGCGAGTGTGACTAACTACTAAAAACCCAAAGGGAAGTATTTCTATCATCACTTATTGTTAAAGTGATATTTATTCTGAATCATATTATGCAAGTTTTCTACTGCTATTATAATTCTAGAATAGTTCCATGTTTTTCATGTCCAACTGCTTATGATTAAGCAAGTATTGCTTTCCTATTCTCACTTCAAAAAAGATAACTATTTTACATATTGCTGAATTAAATGCTTATTATGCAAATACTCTTCTGCTATTTTATGTTCAGAATTGCTAAGTGATTTTACTTATCAAATTACTAGTTTTATAAATGTTTTGGGTTTTGAGAAAAATGAGTTGGTTTTGCGAGTATTCCTTCCCAAGTAAATGGGGGAATAAAAGTTTATAAGGGTGTCGAGTATTATGACCCCTTTTAATAAAATGTTTTAAGATTGGATGGTTACGTAAGAGGCCGTGGCGGCGGTCCAGCGGAGATTTAGGTATTATACAGAATATAATACCTTTAGGCCGATATGTGCCTTGGGTGCCCCATTTGTTTATTTGGATATGCTTTGGCATACCGGTGTTGCTCCGTGGCTGATCACTGGGGGCAACACACCGTCGTTCAAGGATTTCAATCTAAATTATCATATTGTTTTTGATAATCATAGAATAAATGATTTATCAACTGATTCTGTTTTGGACTAATGGTAAAATGCGGTTTTGATTTAGTTTTTGATTTATGCTTATACTTACTTTGTTGTTAAATATCAAAGGTGGTATTAGTATAGATGAATGATGTTGACTTCATTATGGGATCCTGTGAGCATCAAATTTCATATTGATATCTAATTTTATATGACAACAAAATAAGTATTAATATCAAGAGTTCGGTTTTGAGTAAAGTTTTATGATTCATTCCATAATCATTATTTCTTGTTATTGTTGTTTACGATAATTCCGTAAACATTATTTTACGAGTTTTATTCTGGTCAAGATTCAAAGTATTGCTGAAGCATTTCGCTCAAAAATATCAAAATAATTTTTAACACGATTAAGGAACCAATTCTGGGGTTCCTCAACTAAAATTTTATGATTCAGCAATTATGATTTTAAATGTTCTGCTCTAATGCAGATGCCAGTTTAATATCAAAAAGACCCTATATATGTTATAACGATCTTGCTGAGTATTTCTTTCGCTCATACTTGCCTGTTTTCAAATTTAACCTCCAGTGAGGACTAACTTGCGCTGTTTAGCCACGTAATTCGAGGAAGCAAAGAAGAAGCTTTTGGAAGGTGGTTAGTCCAGGGTTGCGCACTAGTGTAAGTTTTATTGTATAAAGTGGTTTATATTGTATTATATTATAGTTGTATATTTTATTTGGGCCTAGTATACTACATTTCGAAGTTATACTAGTGGGTTTAGTTTTGAGTTGGAATTTGTTCAAAAGAGTTTTAAAAGGAAAAGAAAGTGAAAAAAATTATTTATGGAATTTGGATATCTTGTTTCTAGAACTGTAATCTTAAAAGATCTTGGATTAGTTTGGGGTCATAAATGATAAATATCTTCCTTTGGCATTTGCATTTTGATTTAACAAGTTAATTTGGATTGAGGTTTTATAGTGACAACCAAATCCTATGACCCCGGATTTGGGGGCCTTACAGGTTGGTATCAAAGCTGTGGTTATAGTAAACTAGAAACGAGAGTGTGTAGGAGTGTGTGTAGCTATGTGAGGACATTTGAGCTCATATCGAGTTCTGTTGGACTATTGGATATAGTACCAATGAGTAAGCTAAGATAGGTGCATTCGTTTGAGATGGTTGTGCTGAGCTGGACAGAACTCCTGGCGCTTGCAAACTTCTATTGTGAAATCTTCCGAGGCTACTACGATTCGACGATGATAAAGATTATCGATATCATTGGAATATGAAAAAGTGTCGAGAATCAGATGATGACTGAACATAAGAGTTCAAATAGAAGATAAATACTAAGACCTTGGCAATACCTTCTCTTTCTATAACTTCTTTTGACATCTCTAAAAAGGGGTATCAGTTAGAGGATATATTCCCTAACACCCGTTTATTCATTTTGTGCCAGAATTTTGTTCTCTGGATTTAATTTCCTTCATAAATATCAGCTTTGAAATCTTTTCAGTTTTATTCATTTAATTTTGGATTCCTTTGATATTCTTTTATTCTGACAGAGATGAACAACTCTAACTATAGGGGACACAAGGTATACCTTTCTGTGTGATAGGAGTTGGATGGGACGCCATCACTTGTGTGTGTTGTGAATACATGAAGGTTAACAACCTTTAGTAGTGTCTTAATTTGGACACGCAATACCAAGTTCATTTGATCATATTGATCTCTCAGTTATTCTCTTATTTCAACAACACTTTTTCACAAATTCAAATTTTGATCCTGTTATGACATGAAATTATTTTCTCTTTGAAATTCCATGATTTTATCATCTCAAATATTCGAAGGTATGCCAACCAAGTTAAGCTAAGTTATCCTGATCAAGTCAAAATAGGGTTATGTGATGAAATTACCAAAAGCATCAGTGGACTACGATACGGTTATAATATCAGTGGCGTATAGCGAAGTCAGTTTGTTTCTTTATTTTTCTCTCTATTTATCTCTATATCTCGTTCTCTTTCTCTCTATTCTTCTTTCTCGCGATCAGTAAAAGCGATTCTATTGAGGAATTGGTCAAATGCTATATAGATGGAACAATGGTGCATAGTGAAGCTTTCGTGATAACTGTGTGGCATAAGGAATTTCAGTGTTATTGGAAATTTTAAGAAAAGTTACATATGCAAGATTGGAAAGTTGGTAGCAAGACCTTTAGTGCTTTCTTCTGCTGATTCCGAGGACTAAATCTTTAAAAGGGGGTAGATTGTAATATCCCAAATTTATAATTATTTGGAATTGTTTATGTGATTTTTATGTGAGTTTTGGTGAATTATCTGGTAATTGGAGTTGATGTTTTGCATGTTTATATATGATATTATTTGAGTATTTTAATTTTTATATGTGCAGAATAAAATATAGATAGTTGTGATATTTTTCTGGTAATTTTTGGCTAGTTATATGATTTATAATGATTTATGGATTTAATAATTATTTTCTGAATAATTACAAAACTATTTTCATAAAGCCGGGAATCGTCCTACCTCAACCGTTTTTGCGTTTTTATAACCCGAAACTCTTCCGAAAACTCCTTCCTAACCTAATCTGGATATGCTGAACATTTTCCGTGTTTTAACTTTTTCAATCCGGATTATGGTTTGACCCTTACGCATCCCGGCGCAAAATTTTTGATACGATAAACATTTTAGTAGATCAACAAAACCCGTATTATTGAGAGACGGGATATATTATATTATTTTTGTATACAGTATTTTATAAGAAGCCCGGTTTTGATAATTATCCAAATTTGATATTATTTTGTATCATTTTTATCGTTACTTAGCGGCTAAGTAACCTATTTTCGGATCGGATATGATCTAATAGGATATTTGTTACGTGTTTAAGATGCATTTATATGAATCGATCCGTAATTTAGGCGTGTATTTATTTGCGTTATTCGTTTTATCTCGTTTTATGTGTGTTGAATGTATTTTATACGTCTTCTGGTTTTTCGGTTAATTTAAGTATCATTTTTGTTTTTGAAAATAGACGGACGGGGACCCACCGGGACGTCAAAGCCCACAAAATTTATGTTTTTATTTTTATAAAATTATTCGTATTTCAAATACCCAGTATTCTGCATTTTTGAATTATTCACAATTTTTAGGGAATTTTGATACAAATTTTATATTATACTGTTTTTAAAATTATTCCCCGTAATTATCATTTTGGGGCTTAATTATTTTAATTATGGGAATAGAAATACCCTAAATTGATTTTGGGTATTTATTGTTCAGATATTATAAATAGCTGATTATCTTATTTATTTTATTTTTTATTTTCATTTTATTTTCTGAAAAATCAAGAACACTTTTGGGGTAAAATTCTTGGGCAAAGCTTTGATTCATGATTTTGATTGATTCCGGGAACCAAATTAAACGTTCTATACACCAAAATGATCCTTGTTTCAAGCTTTTTCTGTTGATATCAACACCACAAATCGAGGTGCAGTGTTTTGTAAATTCAATTTTTCAAGTTATTGCTTAAATTCATTTTTGATTCTTGAGTACTGTTTGTTGTTTTGTTAGTTGATAAATGTTCCTGAGATCATAAAGAATGATTTGGTGTTTTATTTTGTTGATTTTGATCAAGAATTGATTGAGTTCGAATTTGTTAGTTTAGCATTTTTTGAATCGAATTTGTGGAGTGTTTTTGGTGTTCTTGATGTGTATAGGCACCTGAATAGATTACAGATGGTTTAAACTTTATTTTGGTAGTTAAATCAGTGTTTTGGTGTTGAAACTGTTGTGAATATGTTGTGCACTTGATGATTACCTAAACAAAACATCTAAGTAGATTTTACTTAGGTGAAATAATGTAGCACTCGACGGATAAGAATTATAGTCCCGACGGATAACTGAGTTTAAGTACCGACGGATGAGTAATTTATTATCCATCGAGTGAGTAGCTTATATAATGATAAGTTTGTAGCACAGTGTTGTATGCACCTTTGTATAGAATCTGTAGTAGCATATAAGTCATGTTGACTTTAACTAGATATGCAGAATAGGTTGATTAACTGTACATAAGCAATGTCTTGTAATTCTGTATAAGTGAAATGAAGTCAAGTGCCAAAATAGCTATCAACGGATGCTTAACAAAGCTTCGACGGATGATCAAATGACTTTCAACGGATGTTCAAAATAGCAGTCGATGGATGATCAAGTAAGTCATCGACGGATGATCTGAAAGTTGACGGATGATAATATCAAGATTCAAACATCAGTTGAACAGTGAAAGCTGACACACAACCGTCGAGATTGGATACAAACATTGTGGAAGCCCATTAACTGGGTAATAGAGGACGAAAAGCAGCAAAGATCAAGACTGTTAGATTTTATATTTATTCAGTTCTTTTGACTTTGTAATCTTGGTAATATATATAAACCAAGAGAGTAGCAAATAAAAATAACTAAGAAAACTAAGTGAGCTTAGAAACAAACACAGAGAAATCTTTGTAAGCACTATCTTTAGCATTTCCTGTGTTCTTAGTTGTTCTATCTTGTAAAAGCAGCTATGAGCATTTCTGAACACAGAGTTCTCTCGATATATTAATATATATCTCTAGTGGAATTGTTTAAATCCACCAGAAAGTTTTTAAAGACTCTTGTTTTTAATTACTCTTGTTTTGATTCATTAAAGTTTATATTCCGCATTATGCTAATCAAAACAGATATATCTATAATCGAGTTGAACATTTTTATTTCAAGAAAAAGATAAAGAATTCCATTCAACCCCCCCTTTTGTAATTCTTGCTATATTGTTAAGGGACTAACAATTGGTATCAGAGCAAGCTCTTAATCTACAAAGAGTTTAAAGATCAAAACAATTCAGCAAGATGAACAAGAAAGATGTTGGAATCAAGATTCCTTTTCTGGATAAAGATAATTACCATCATTGGAAGGTAAAGATGTATCTTCATATGCTTTCTCAAGATGAGGCCTATGTGGACTGCATAGAAAGAGGCCCTCATGTTCCAATGAGAGCTGCAACAGGAAATGAACCATCAGTTCCAAAGCCAAGGCATGAATGGTCTGATCCTGATCTTGAACAAGTCAGGAAAGATAAAAAGGCCATGAACATTCTGTTCAATGGTGTTGATGCAGATATGTTTGATAACATCATCAACTGCAAGACTGCCAAGGAAGTTTGGGACACAATACAGATAATCTGTGATGGTACTGAGCAAGTAAGAGAAAATAAAATGCAGCTCCTGATTCAGCAATATGAGCATTTTCACAATGAAGAAAGTGAGTCACTCACTGACATTTTTAGTAGATTTCAAAAGCTACTAAATGCTCTTAAATTGCATGGAAGAGTCTATCAGACTAAAGACTCCAATTTGAAATTTCTCAGATCTCTTCCAAAGGAATGGAAACCAATGACAGTCTCATTGAGAAACTCACAAGATTATAAGGAGTTTACTTTGGAGAGACTGTATGGCATTCTGAAGACCTATGAGCTTGAAATAGAGCAGGATGAAAGAATGGAGAGAGGAAAGAAGAAAGGAGGATCCATTGCACTAGTTGCTGAACTGGAAAAGGAGAAGGAAGTGAAGATGGAAGCTGTGGAATCAACTTCAAAGGCCTGTGAAAGCAAGGGTAAAGGGCTAGCTACAGAAAGTGAAGATTCTTTGAGTCAAGATGACATGGAGGACATTGATGAGCACCTAGCTTTCCTTTCAAGAAGATTTGCCAAGCTCAAGTTCAAGAAGAACTTTGGAGCTGCCAAGCCAAATAGAAACATGGTGGATAAGTCAAAATTCAAGTGTTTCAAATGTGGCTTGGCAGGGCATTTTGCAAATGAGTGTAGAAAGTCAGATTCTAGTAAGAAGAGATTTGAGTCTGTGGATTATAAGCAAAAATACTTTGATCTACTCAAACAGAAGGAAAGGGCTTTTATTACACAAGAGAATGACTGGGCAGCTGATGGTTTGGATGAAGATGAGGAGATCAGCTATGTCAATCTAGCCCTTATGGCCAAGTCTGATGAAACAGAGACAAGTTCCTCAAGCAATCAGGTAATTACTACAAACCTTGCACATTTATCTAAAGCTGAGTGTAATGATGCAATAAATGACATGTCTACAGAATTGTATCATTTGCGTGTTACACTTAAGTCCCTCACTAAAGAAAATGCTAAAATCAAAGAAAACAACTTGTTTTTGAGTGAGAGGAATAATGTGCTTGAGTCTCAGTTTGTTGAGTTTGAGAAACTAAAAATTGAGTGTAGAATTGCTAAGGAGGAATTAACTGAGTCCTTGAAAAAGGAAGAAATTTTAAAGAAGCAGCTCGATCGCGAACAGGAGGTGATTAAAGCATGGAAAACATCCAGAGATGTTCATGCTCAAATAACCAAGGTTCAAGGAATTGAGTCCTTTTGTGATGAAGCCTGGAAAAAGAATAAGGAGAAACTAGAACCTATTTTGGTAGATGGATTGCTGACATATGTAGACTCGACGGATGATGAGGACTATCCGTCAGATAACAAAATGTGTTATCCGTCGAATGATAAAAATCCTCATCCGTCGGCTGTGAACAAACCCATTAGTAAAGCCAAATTAACCAAACTAAATGAAAAGTATGGGTCTGTTTCCAAGAACTTTGTTTCAGGGGAGTCAAGTCAAGCCAAGAAAGGGAAAAAGGCTAATGTTGGTCACATGACTGTCAAACAGTTGAGTGACAGACTTGAGAAGATAGAGGTAAAAACAGAAACTAAAAGGAAAAACAATAGGAATGGTAAAGTAGGGATTAACAAACATAACAACTACACACCTGACAAATATGCTCCTAGAAACATCTGTGTCAAATGTGGTAGTGTAAATCATTTGTCTGTTAATTGCAAATCTGCCATGCCTACTCCCATGTCTGTTTAGCCTCAATTCTCTAACATGAATGCCATGCCTCCTATGCCTGTTAATGCTATGCCTACACAGAACGTGAATGCACAGTTTGCTAATATGCCATTTGCACCTAATACATATTATGCTGCATACAATATGCCTCAAATGCCATTTAGCATGCCTTACTGGAATAACATGTTTGCACCAAGCATGCCATTTCCTGTTAGCCATAACATGCATAATAATTCTGTAGCATCTAGTGGTTTCAAAGGCCCAACCCAAATGACTAAGGAAGAATCTGAAATTCCTAAGTCAAATGAGTTAAAACCTAAGAAACAGAAGAAGAAAGCTAACAAGGCAGGACCCAAGGAAACTTGGGTACCAAAATCAACTTGATTTGATTTTGATGTGTGCAGGGAAACAGAAGGAATCTTTGGTACTTGGATAGTGGTTGTTCAAGACACATGACTGGTGATTCTACCCTGCTCACAGAGTTTGAAGAGAGAGCTGGCCCAAGTATCACTTTTGGAGATGACAGCAAAGGTTATACTGTGGGATATGGCTTGATTTCAAAGGACAATGTCATCATTGAAGAGGTTGCCTTAGTGGATGGTCTCAAACACAATCTGTTGAGTATCAGCCAGCTTTGTGATAAAGGCAACTCAGTAACCTTCAACAAAGAAACCTGTGTTGTGATTAATAATCAAAACAACAAAGTGATTCTCACTGGTGTGAGAAGAGGAAATGTGTATCTAGATGACTTCAACTCAAATAAAGCAGAATCTGTAACTTGTCTTCTCAGTAAAGCAAGTCAAGATGAAAGTTGGCTATGGCACAAGAAGCTATCCCATTTGAACTTCAAGACCATGAATGAGCTAGTAAAGAAAGAGCTAGTTAGAGGCATTCCTCTGGTGGAGTTTACAAAGGATGGACTGTGTGATGCCTGCCAAAAAGGGAAGCAAATTAAAGCATCATTCAGGAAGAAACTTGATTCAGCAATTGAAGAACCTCTGCAACTGCTTCACATGGATTTGTTTGGACCAGTCAATGTTTTGTCAATCTCAAAGAAAAGATTTTGCCTAGTAATTGTAGATGATTTCTCAAAGTTCTCTTGGACCTATTTCCTAAAGTCCAAAGATGAAGCTAGTGAAATCATCATCAATCACATAAGGCAAGTTAACAATCATCCTGATTTCAAAGTTAGAAGAATCAGGAGTGACAATGGAACTGAGTTCAAGAACTATGTCATGAGAGCATTCTGTGAGGAAAATGGGATCCTGCATGAAATTTCAGCAGCATGAACTCCACAACAGAATGGAGTAGTGGAAAGAAAGAATAGATCTCTTATTGAAGTTGCAAGGATAATGCTTGAAGAATCAAAATTACCAACATATTTCTGGGCTGAAGCTGTCAACACTGCATGCTACACTCAGAACATCTCTCTGATTAATCAAGCAAAATGCAAGAAACCTTATCAATTGTTCAAGAACAAGAAGCCAACTCTGAACTTTCTTCATGTATTTGGCTGTAAATGCTATATTCTGAGAAATCAAACTGATCAAAATGGGAAGTTTGATGCTAAAGCAGATGAAGGAATTTTTGTTGGATATGCTGTTGGTAAAGCATATAGAGTCTACAATCTAAGAACCAACATTGTTGTTGAATCTATACATGTTGTGTTTGATGATAAAAAGATTGAAGGACTAAAAGATGGAGATTACCATGAGAGCCTCAAATTCGACAATGTTGAGATGGTCAGTGAAGAAAGTGATGATGAAAGTGATCAAAAAACAGTGTCTAAGGATAATGCAGACAAATTTACTACAAATGAAGCACAAAACTCAACATCCGTCGAGTTACATAATGCTTCATCCATCGGAAGGCAATCTGTATTATCCGTCGGAAGACAACCTGCCTCATCCGTCGGTACTCAAAATTCACCATCCGTCGGGTTATCAAAAGGAGCAGGAAGTCAAGGCAGATCACCCATAGAAAGCACCCCAATTTTGAATCAAAGATCCACAAACTCAGGGGGAATTTCTAGCAATCAAAACTCAATCACACATCAAGACAACATTGAGGTCACTTCATCTAGGGCTAATCTACCTCAACCAAGAAAATGGACAAAAGATCACCCCTTTGAACTGATTATTGGTGATGTTTCTTCCAGAGTTCAAATCAGGAGAGCAACTCAAGAAGAATGTCTATACAGCAGCTTCCTGTCTAAGGAAGAACCAAAGAAGGTAGAAGAAGCCTTATTAGATCCTGATTGGATTTTAGCTATGCAGGAGGAGCTAAACCAATTTGAAAGGAATAAAGTATGGAAGCTGGTACCCAAGCCTAAAGGAAAGAATCCAATAGACACCAAATGGGTATTCAGAAACAAGATGGATGAAAATGGCATAGTAGTAAGGAACAAAGCAAGATTGGTTGCTAAAGGCTATTGTCAGCAAGAAGGGATAGATTTTGATGAAACATTTGCTCCTGTTGCAAGACTTGAAGCCATCAGAATCTTCTTAGCCTATGCAGCCCATGCCAATTTCAAGGTCTATCAAATGGATTTCAAAAGTGCCTTTCTGAATGGAGATTTGGAGGAAGAAGTGTATGTAAGTCAACCTCCTGGCTTTGAAGATCCAAATTTCCCAGAGTATGTCTACTATCTATTGAAAGCACTTTATGGACTGAAGCAAGTACCTAGAGCCTGGTATGACACTTTATCAAAGTTCCTTTTGAAAAATCACTTCACAAGAGGTACTGTAGATAAAACTTTATTTTTCAGAAATGTGAATGGCTCTAGCATACTTGTTCAAATTTATGTAGATGATATTATTTTTGGCTCTACAGATGAGAAACTTTGTAAAAAGTTTGCCAAACTGATGCAAAGCAAGTATGAAATGAGTATGATGGGAGAACTAACTTACTTTCTTGGTTTACAAGTTAAGCCAGTTAGTGATGGAATATTCATTAGTCAAACTAAATATATTTTTGATCTTTTAAAGAAGTTTGATCTAATGGATTGCACATCTGCAAAAACTCCCATGGCCACTGCAACTAAGCTTGAACTAAACACTACTGAAAAGTCTGTGGATATTTCAAGTTATAGAGGCATGGTTGGCTCACTTCTGTACTTAATAGCCAGTAGGCCAGATATAATGTTTGCTACATGTTTGTGTGCTAGATTTCAGGCTGATCCTAGAGAGTCTCATTTGATAGCTATTAAAAGAATTTTCAGATATCTCAAAGGAACACCAAACCTTAGCATTTGGTATCCTAGAGATTCTGGTTTTGATCTAACTGGTTATTCAGATGCAGATTATGCAGGTTGCAGAATTGATAGAAAAAGCAAACAGGAACCTGTCAATTTTTAGGAGACAAGCTTGTGTCCTGGTTCAGTAAAAAGCAAAATTCAGTTTCTACTTCTACAGCTGAAGCTGAATATATTGCTGCTGGCAGTTGCTATGCACAGATTTTGTGGATGAAAAATCAATTGCTAGACTATGGTTTGCAAGTTGAAAGGATTCCTATTTTCTGTGACAACACAAGTGCAATTGCCATCACTGAAAATCCAGTGCACCATTCAAGGACAAAGCATATAGACATCAAGTACCATTTCATAAGGGAACATGTAATGAATAGTACTGTAGAGTTACATTTTGTTCCAAGTGAGAAGCAACTTACAGATATTTTTACCAAGCCACTGGATGAATCCACCTTTTCTAGGTTGGTAAGTGAGTTAGATATTCTTAATTACTCTTGAATTTATCTGAATTATTCTTGCAAGTTGAAAAGAAGCCAGAAATTTAGTTGATTTTTTAGTCTTGGATGAAATTTTGGCTAAGTCAAAATTTGTCTCTCGACGGATGACCATTATCCATCGGGTTGAGTCATCCGTCGATATACAAATTGTAAATAAAAATCAATTACTTTTCTGGAATATTTTAAAGTTCGACGGATAACATTTTATCCTCATCCGTCGAAGTGTCTAAATCTTAACCGTTAATTCCCTGAACATTATCCATCGAGTATACTTACAGTTTATAAGCATTACACGACGGATAATGGGTGGAATTTTTAAAGTTTATTTTAAAACGGTAATTTTAGGCAGTTTCTATTGGGTAATTTATTTTTCTTTATTATTTTTATCCATTGAGTTTGAGCAAAGTATAAAAGCCTATTTCATTCTAATCATTTTCTTTTATCATTCTCAAATTCAACTGTCTTATTTCATTCTCTCTCAAGCAAAAATCCTCTTTCTCTTCAAGCTTTTCTTCCCTAACAATGGCACCCGTAGTAAAGATCATGTCACACTCTGGGTTCATCTATGAGAAGAACAACTTCACCGCCTTGGTCAATAAGGGGATTCAGCAATCTGAAGACTATCATAAGATGATGGACTTCGTGAAGAACTGCAAATTAAGTTTTGCTATGCTGGAATCACCCATAATTTATTGTGAAGTTGTTGAGGAGATGTGGACAACAGCAATCTACAACTCTACTGACAAAACCATCACTCTGACCATCAAAGGTAATGTTTTCTGTATCAATAGTGATGTCATAAAAGCATGTTTCAAGATTCCTGATGACAATGTTACTGCACCACACACTGACACTGATATTGTCAGTATGCTAAATTCCATGCATTATGCACTTCCTACTGCAAAACTAAGTGAAATTAGAAGACTAGGTCTTAGGAAGGAATTGAGTTACTTGTGTGATGTAGTAACTAAGGTCTTTTCTGGAAAAATCAATAATTTTGATTCTGTGAACATTTCCATGCTTAACATGCTATACATGCTAGTTACAGACAAATATTACAACTTAAGTGATCTGGTTGTGTATGAGTTAGGTTACGAACTAGGTGACTTAGCCAAAAGAGGAAAGAATATTTACTATGCTAGATTTTTTATGCTTTTGGCTAACCATCTTTGTGAAGAGATTGTACTTGAGAACCCAACCAACAAATTAGCATGTTGGGTTCAAGAGAGAAGAATCATTGCAGATTTGAACAGAGCCAACCATCACAAGGATGTGCCAATGTTCTATTTTCCTGTAATACTGGCACCTCAGGTAAGTGAGGTAAGTTCATCTACACTCTTAACTATTCCAATCCCTTCTATTTCTTTGACTTCAGGCATAGCTATGGCAACTGTGACAATGACCAAACAGTTGCCTACCAAAGCTGCCAAAACAACTGCAATTCTTAAATCCAAATCAAAGAAAACCCCCTCTGGTATCTCTCAAAAGGTACCAGTTGAAAATTCTATCAAACACAAAGAGGGGAGTGTGAAGGAGGGTAAGATAGGTGAGGGAAAGGGTGAACATCAAAGAAACCCCAAGGATAAGGTTGGAGAGATAAGTGAGTCCTAGCCTAGCCACACTGCAGTTTCCCAACAAACTGCAGTGCTTAAAAAGGACAGAAGCTCACTTCTAGCTGCATCCTCCCAAAAGGATGTGGCTATTGAACAAAGCTCTCATCCAAGAGCACATGCCAAGAGGGTTAGGGACACAAGCCTACACCAAACTTACACTAGAAAGAAGAAATCCAAAACAACTGGGGATGCACAGGACACACACTTAGTGCAAACTGGTGCTAAAGACACAGTTCCTGCACCTTCTCAAATTCAGATTGATGTGGCTCCAATAAATGTGGAGTCACAGCCAAAATCTCTCTTGATAGAAGCCACTGAAACACAACACTCACCAACCAACTCACTGGACGTGGACATGATAAACACTTCAATTCCTGATTCCCCTTCTTTAACTCTGTTGGGGAAGCCAAAATCTAGTGTAAGTGAGCATCATCTTTTAGATGATTTGTTGGCTCACTTGCCAATTCTTTCTGATACTATTGTGACATCTGTGCCTCAAATAACTTCAATCAACACAGAGTCAACAATAGTTTCTCTTCCCACCTCATTCATTTCCACTCTCTCGATGGATATTGCTCATCCGTCGAGTAGTGATTGTATCCCGATGGATAAGCTTAACAGCAATTATCCGTCGGATAGCTTTACCACTCACCCGACGGATATCGTTTATCCGTCGAGTGTCTCTGCACAACTTCAAACTTCAATAATTTCAAGTGCAAAAGATTTGGTGGTAATACAATCACTCTTAGGACTGAGAGAGGAGAGTGTATTGAGTGAGAGGTTGGGTTGCTCCCAGGCAAAAGGAGAGGAAAAGAGTGAATCTCAGCAATCCATTCATTCAGGATTGGCAAAAGTAAGTGAGGGGGAGTCCCACCTTAGTAGGTGAAGGTGAGGGTGTGAGGGTGGGGAGCCAGGGTGAGACCCTGATGCAACAAAAGAGAGAAAATGAGAGAAAAGCAGGTACTGGAGCAATAAGGATGGAGCCAGCCATTGCTAGTGAGTCAATGATTGTGAATGATGCTGAAAAGGAAAGACAATTTCAGCAACATTACAAAGCTGTAATTGATAACATTTCCTTGGATGTTGACACTTTTACTCACCCTGTTTCAGCCTATCAACTGTTGGCTGCTCAGGGCAATATGGAGGCAGAGCAGACTTTACACTTAGTGCACACCACAGAATCTCTTCAAAGAGATAAAGCTGCTGTCAACAGGATGCCTCCTCAAGCTGGAGAGCCATCGAAAGAATTTGGAGTAAATTCTGATGATGATGACTCTAGTTCTTTGAATGGAAGCATGAACTTAGGGGGAGCTGAAGGCCAAAGTTCTGCTTTAAGTTTACCTGAATGGGCATGGGCAAAGGACTTTACACCAGGACAATTTGAGGTGTCTTTGGTAAGACAAGTAATAGCTATTCAGCAAGCCCTTCAGGAAGTTTCAGATGCTGGTACCAAGGCTGTTCTTAAAGCTCATCTAGACTCCTTGCACTTAATGAAGATCCAACACTCCAGACAGAATATCAGTGTGGATGAATTGAAAAAGGAGATAGCTGACTTAAAGACATACAACTCTAAGAAACTGGATTCAATAATGCCATATGGTACCATGCATGATTTATTACAAAGGTTGAGAAGAGAATCAGATTCTGAAAAGAAGATAGCCAAGCTGGAGACCAGAGTTCAGGTTATTGAGAATTCAGTGGCTCTACTTCTTCAAAATCAACAGACTCAGACAAATCTTCTCATGCAACTGGCTAAAGCACAAGGCCTAACTCCTTCACTTGATGATAACAAAAAGGGGGAGAGAGAATCAAGTAAGGGGGAGAAAGGACCAACTAAGGGGGAGAACATTGTAGTTCAAATCAGCAAAGTAATTGTACCTTCAATTACTATCTCCAAGCCACCAGTTGAAGATGGTATAGATCTTATAAATGCAGCAGCAGCAAGTTTGAAAGATGCTGATAAAGAAGAGTTGACTCTGATCAACTGGAAAAAGATTGATGAGGAAATACAGAGAAAGTTTCAATTAGTCAAGGAACCAGATCAGTCAGCAATCCATCACTCTCATGTCAAGCCAATCAATGTAAATGAGATGAGCATGAACTATCTGGAGAAAGGACAATCTTCCTGCATCAAGACTACAAAGGCTGAGATGATTCTTAAACCAAGGGCAAACTATCCAAAGTCATCTTTGAAGAACCCTATGGATACTGTGTATGAGTCACCCAAGCCTGATGAAAAGAAGCTTCTGTCAAGATCTATTCTTCTCTACAAAGATCCAGCTGATTCAGCCTCAAGAGAGAGAATTGCAAAGATATTCAGAAATGGGAAGGAAATTTGTGTGGTAGCTGGACATCCACAATTTGCTCAAGTAAAGGAAGAAGAAAAAGCCAGATTGAAACAGGAAAAGAGGCAAGCTGCTCTAGATGCAAAGAAGTCTAAACAAAAGAAAGAACAGTTTGCTATCTTGACCAAGCTACAGGCTGTGAACTCTTCTCAAAAAATTCCCTCTCAACCAACTCAAGCTACTGGATCAGAGAAGAAGATTGAAGAACAGAAGAAATCTCCAAGAAAGAAAAAATTGGCTAAAAGAACAAAAAGAAAGTTGGATATTGTTAACAAGGAATTGGAAGATCAATTTCCAATGGAATCCACTAAAGCTGAAACTCAAGCATCAAAGCCCTTTGTGGTATTTGAAGACATAAGGGTGGTAGACCCCTACAGGAACATACATGGAGAGCCTATTGTGCCAAAGGATGAGCCAATAGAGTGGGACAAAATTACCAATTCCTGACTTCAACTTGCCAATTCTCACCAAGCCAAGAAGGACAAAATCAAGGGCAGTCAAGAAAGTGAAGCTGTCACCTCTCAAATCCAAGGCAGAAGTCAAAGCTCAACCCAAGATCAACAAGGAAGACTACTTGTAGTTGTGTGACATCAAGGAATTTTCAGACCTAAACCTTTATCTGGAGGAGCTGGATGAGGTAAGGGCAATTGATGCATACAGAAACCTACCTGAAAGGTTGGTATTCAAGTACAAAGGAGGAAGGGAGATTCAGTGGCCTCTTCACAGGATACTTCAAGAAAGCCAAGCTGTGTTGATCAAAGTCTATTCATCCTCCAAGAAAAACTTTGGGTTTAATGTAACTGCAAGAAGATTAGTATTGAAGAAGATTGAAGAGCTAAGGAGTGTTAGAGCCAAAGATGCACTACCCAAAACTCTTATCATCCCATACACAGGGAGAAGAGTGCATCTAAGGCCCTACTGGCTGATGGAATTCATGGATGACTAGGGTGTGAGAAGATTCTTCAGACTAGAGGACCAATTGAGTATCTCTAGCAATGAGACTCTTTTGGAAATGCAAGAAATGTTAGATCTCTCAGAATCTGATGAATTAGAATTCCACAGACAGCTCCAGAATTAAATTGAAGAAAACAACAGAAAGCTTGGAAGAAGATCCAGACCTTCAAGAAACTAGAAAAATCTGCTCAGGCTAGAGGAGCATCTTGAATTGACTGTGAGCCAAACCTTGTATACCTTGTTTAAATTGAAGCACTTTCAGTTTTATCTACTTATCTTTAAAGATATATGTTTAGGATGTTTTGTTATCATCAAGTATCTCTTAATTTATGGCTACAATTCCAGTATACATAAATTGGGGGAGATTGTTGTGAATATGTTGTGCACTTGATGATTACCTAAACAAAACATCTAAGTAGATTTTACTTAGTGAAATAATGTAGCACTCGACGGATAAGAATTATAGTCCCGACGGATAACTCAGTTTAAGTCCCGACGGATGAGTAATTTATTATCCATCGAGTGAGTAGCTTATATAATGATAAGTTTGTAGCACAGTGTTGTATGCACCTTTGTATAGAATCTGTAGTAGCATATAAGTCATGTTGACTTTAACTAGATATGCAGAATAGGTTGATTAACTGTACATAAGCAATGTCTTGTAATTCTGTATAAGTGAAATGAAGTCAAGTTCCAAAATAGCTATCAACGGATGCTTAACAAAGCTTCGACGGATGATCAAATGACTTTCAACGGATGTTCAAAATAGCAGTCGACGGATGATCAAGTAAGTCATCGACGGATGATCTGAAAGTCGACGGATGATAATATCAAGATTCAAACATCAGTTGAACAGTGAAAGCTGACACACAGCCGTCGAGATTGGATACAAACATTGTGGAAGCCCATTAACTGGGTAATAGAGGACGAAAAGCAGCAAAGATCAAGACTGTTAGATTTTATATTTATTCAGTTCTTTTGACTTTGTAATCTTGGTAATATATATAAACCAAGAGAGTAGCAAATAAAAATAACTAAGAAAACTAAGTGAGCTTAGAAACAAACACAGAGAAATCTTTGTAAGCACTATCTTTAGCATTTCCTGTGTTCTTAGTTGTTCTATCTTGTAAAAGCAGCTGTGAGCATTTCTGCACACAGAGTTCTCTCGATATATTAATATATATCTCTGGTGGAATTGTTTAAATCCACCAGAAAGTTTTTAAAGACTCTTGTTTTTAATTACTCTTGTTTTGATTCATTAAAGTTTATATTCCGCATTGTGCTAATCAAAACATATATATCTATAATCGAGTTGAACATTTTTATTTCAAGAAAAAGATAAAGAATTCCAGTCAACCCCCCCTTCTGTAATTCTTGCTATATTGTTAAGAGACTAACAGAAACGGATGAAACCGGGGTCTGGCCGGATTCTGCTTGAGCTCGCCGGAAGTTATGGTGATTATGGTCGGAAATCACAATTATGGTGGTTATTGTCGAGTCTGGGTTGCTATAGTTGTTACAGGGAGAGTTTTGAATTGATCTGGGTGCTAAAACTCGTGAAAACGAGCTATTAGGAGGCCAGGGAAGGGCTGGCCGGAGTTTTATCCGGTGACCGGAACTGCCACCGGTTTCTGGGTTTCCCAGATTCTGGCGTACTTGTTCTTGGTCCAACCCGGTTTCAACCCGATGGGTTTTTTTAATAACCCGGGTTCAGTCCGTTTTTCCCAATTGCAAAATTCAAAAATCTATTTTTGCAGTTTTTCTTTTTAAAATAATTCAAAATTCATTTTGTTTTTCCAAATATCATTTATTTTATTTCCAAAAATCATTTATTTATTATTTTAAATTCTAAAAATTATTTGGAATTGTTTATGTGATTTTTATGTGAATTTTGGTAAATTATCTGGTAATTGGAGTTGATGTTTTGCATGTTTATATATGCATCCAGGGGATTTAAGCCTGGAGAAGTAGACACTGACCACCGATATATGGTTTTTGGATCAGTATCCTCTCCCAACACCTGTAATGGCAATTGGTCCATTAACGAACCTTGAACAATCGAATCTGACCTTAAAATGGTCGAAACTTTTGTTTCCGTCAACTCGTCCTTTGTGTGTATAACCTTTCCTTGTGCATCAAGAATTGTTTATATTTGAGGTGGTGACACTATATCGGATACCCTGGCCGACAGGCAAATTTCAATAGACACACCCTTTTGAGAGAATGAATCTAGTAAGTGTTTTTGAGCCTTTTCAGCCATTACATCTTTTTGAGAAGATGTATGGGGGCTAGCAGTTGTCTCGGTTTAAATACTACTCATCTATGTAGGAGACAGAGTTGCTGGGTTGACTTCAGAACCTTTCTTATGTGGTGCACTAAGGCACTATCTCCCTCACGCTCATTCATACTTCATTTTAGTGGTAAGAGAGTGTTGGTTGGTTCTATTTCTGTGTTTGTCTTTACAGTCTGGGATAGATGTTGTGGGTTTTCAACCTCATGACTGTCAATGAAAGAAATCCATTGGAGACTGAACCTGTATCACAGAACATATGGCAATATAGAGATAAAATGTACTTGAGATCTTTAAGGAATGAAAATTATACATTTAATCTTTTGAGAGAAATGATGTACACTAGTGATTTCAAAAGATTTTAATGAAATAAGAAATCACTAATGTAGAAAGAAGTTTGATTTTCTGCTAAAACTCACTGCACATATAAAACAATATGTTTGTACCTAGTAATAAGAGAGTTATTAATATGACGACTCTACTAGTTCATATTAAACTGAAACTTCAGTTAGAGTGTCATACCATGTTCTTGACGATTGCTTGAGTAGTACACTAGTTCATACCAACCTGAAGTGAGATTGTGAAGAAAAGATTGCATAGTCCAATAGATCTGCAGCTGCAAAGTCCATGAACTATGGTGCACTGACTTCCTCTTTTGACTCACCAACCAGGAGTACACTTGTACACATCTTACTAGAGTCCAATTCCAAGTGTAATGTGCATCAGGTGCGTGATATGTCGTAATATTCTCAAGTCTCGTCACTGGTGCTATATGTTAGATACTGCTTCCTGATAATAACCTAGCATAATATACAAATTTACAATGATAATATTTCCAGCTTGCAAACGGCCATATCCCTCAGATACACCTTTGTTGTTATCTCCAAAGGTAACCGGTGGGCCAGCTTTCTCAATCACATTTGATAGCAGGGCTCTATCTCCGGTCATATGTCTTGACGATCCACTGTCAAGAATCCACATTACCGGTTCCACCTGTTTACTGCCCTACACTTTAAATGGATTAGACCTTCTTCGGAACCCATACTTGGTTGGGCCCGACATACTTGTAGAATTGACCTTTGTCAGGCAAAACAATATTCTTAACTTTAATGGTCTCAACTTTCTCAATGACTGAACATTTGACCTTGTAAACAGCCTTAACAAATTTCTGTTTAGGCTTAGGCACAAATGTCTCCTTTCTAGCCTTAGAAGGACTAGCAGTCTTAGACCTATCATGCTTCTTATTATTCACATGCTGACGAGGAGTAGTCTTATCACTAGAAACATACTTACCATTAAAATAAGCATACATCAGATTAAAAGCACAAGACATACAATTAGAAACACCACATGCTTTATGAAAGAGATTAACAATAGGCAAATTATGCATGGTAGACATGGCAGTTTTGTTATCCAACTCATGTGTCTCTGAGTTAGTCTCAGTTGCTTTCACAACTTTGACTGGAACTTTCGACACACTTGACTTGGAAACAACCTTCTCATTAGCATGATCTTCAGCACGCATTTCTTCTTGAATAATAGAAGAGGTCGCATCAAATGGTTCAGCAATTGATGCTTTATAGAGGGGTTCATCAACACCCTCAAGCACATGTGGTACTTCCCCACCTTTAGCACACACATGAGGAGGGGAGTTCATGCCTAATTCTTCAATAGCAACATTGTAATCATAACCTATTCCAGATGTTTGATTAGCAGCTTGCTTACTGTAGAACTCTTTAGCCTTCGAACAAGAATTGAAGTAGGCTCTAACCTTAGTGTAATAACCCCAATTTTTGGAAAATTTTGAAACCCTTATGAATAGTGTTTTTGCTGAATGAGAAAACTTTTCATGCCACACTATGTAGGGGTTCTGTTATGGATATTCTGGGATATTATTAGTACTCTATGAAGTATATAAGTGTATGTAAAGATCGTCAGAATCCAATTCCGAACACTTTGGTTTTTCCCGGAAATCCACAAGATACGGAGAGAATTGAGTATAAGGTAACAGGATAAAAAGGATTTAAATTAAAGGAATATAATAGAGGATCATAAAAAGGAATATAATGTATTGAGAAAGGTTAAGGGAACCTAAGTAATAAGATCCCGGGTATGATCCTTCAAACGATAAACGAGAACGAAAGTTAAGCGAACCGTATAATAGATCAGCGGTCATTAGGCAAACGATTAGGAAGTTAATCAAAGGGATTAGTGGGAATGATGTCATCCAACCAATAGAAAGAGGACAAGGAAGGGAGGATGACATCATGAGGATGATATAAGCATGACATGGGAAGGAAGGAGGTGTGGTTGAATGAGAACCACACAAATTCAAGGACAAGAAGGTAATTGACTAAAGCAAGCACAAAAACCAAGCAACCAAGCCAAGCAAAAATCATTTTCATCAAAAATCAAAAGCAACCAAGGCTTTGTTCATGAAGCTCTCGGGTGGTTTTCTTAAAAAATGAAAGTCCAAGCTCCTCCACTTACTATTTAGCAAGGTAATTATCTAAGGTTCCCCATGGATAGTTACATACTTCCTATAAGTTTAAGCTTCTAATTCCAAGCCAATCTTTTTCTATAAATCATGAAAGAAGATGGTGAATAGTGTTTTCAAGAACTAAAATTTGTGTTCTTGAAGTTTTGTTTAGATTAAGCTTGGATAAGGGCTTTAAAGGTGATTCCAAGCCATTCTCTTGATTCTCCACTCTCCAAGGAAGGTATAAACTACAAACCCTAGCTTTAGTTTTGAGTAATTAGGATTGAATGTGTTTGATATAGCATATGTGAAGCATGATGCTTGAATGGTTGAAGTTTGGTTGAGTTTGTAGAGATTAGTTGGTTTTGTTGCATTGTTGGAGTTGTAAATCTTGGTAATTAGTTAAAGAACCTAAGTAAAGCTTTTAGTTCATGTGAGGAATAAGTATAAATGGTTAATGTGGATTTGTTGGGGTTGTTATGATGTGATAAGGATGGATGTTTGTTGTATGATGGATTTGAGGTTGGATTTGAGGTTGATTTGGAATGGGTTTGAATGGTTTAAACATTGGTAATCGCGTAAACATAGCCGTCGTAACGTCCGATTTTCTTTGGACTGTTTTTGTGCATAACATTAGGACCCGAGAACCCCCTGCTAGATTATGACCACTGCCATGTTTAGATAGCTCATGTTACGAGCTTCGTTTTGATATGTAGTTCGTTCGATTCCGATGCACGGTTTAGGAGAAACGACCGTTTCAAGTAACGGCGTTTCGCGAACGAAACTTTTCCCCTCGCCTTACTTTGAAACATAGGTTAAAGACCAAAAAGGGTTAATTAATGTATGAAACATTTATGGTAAGTGTTTTAGGCAGTTGGTAAGACACTCGCGAAGGAATCGCTTTAAAACTCGTAAAGGTTAAATTATTAAAAATGGTGGAGCCGAGGGTACCCGAGTGACTTAAGCGAATCAGTGAGCGCAAAACAAGCGATAGAGTCTAAGTTAGTTAAATTATAGATTTACAAGTGATTTTGGTTTAATTCCAACTTACTTGTTGTTTATAGGTTACCAGACTCGTCCCGAGCCTTTTATCACCCCAAGTCGCTCAGGCAAGTTTTCTACCCGTTATACTGTTGTTGTGATGTAAATATATGTATATGCATTATCTTGTGATAGTGCATGATTGTTATTAGCAAATTTTGCGATATATTGGAGCATGCTGTTATGGTATATATGCATGTCTGTTTCGTAATCTGGTTATCTATCTGTTGATTTCAATGCTTATAGTTGCATAATACCTATGCTAGAGAATAGCGGTAACTTGCATATACCCTTAGTATAGGGACCCAAAAGGTGGAAATATTTTCTAAACCGGGAGTCGAGGATCCGGAGTATAATATATATATTTATATAAATATATGGTTATAGTTTTCAAAACTATTAATCGAATAAGGTTTATTCGATAACTTTATTTTATTTAATGAATATTATCTTGAATATTCATTCGAGGACTTATGACTCCTTTATATTATTTATTGAATATTACTTGGATATTCATTTGAGGATGTATGACTCCTTTATTTTATTTAATGAATATTATTTATAATATTCATTCGAGGGCTTATGACTCAGCTTTATTTATTTATTTGAATATTATTTGAATATTCATTCGAGGGCTTATGACTTTTTTATATATTATTATTGAATATTATTTGAATATTCATTCGAGGGCTTATGACTCTTTTATATATTATTATTGAATATTATTTGAATATTCATTCGAGGACTTATGACTCAGTTTATATTATTTAATGAATATTATTTGAATATTCATTTGAGGATCTATGACTCCGATTATTTGCTGAAATATATTCTTTATTTTATTAAAGAATAAGGTGTTAATAATCAAACTTATTTTCGATTATTCAAATAAAGATAATACTTTCATATAAGTATATCTTTGGTTATTTAATACTCGTTTCAAGTATAAGTTTTAATACTTCTACTTCAATTATTTTTATAAAGATTATTATTTATGGGAATATTATTTAAATAATAATATTCAGTCATTTTCTAAATATTCTGGGGACTGATTTACTTCATTAAATCAGCTTTACTCCAAACACTCTTTAAAGTGTTTTCGAGTCTTCAAAATGATTTCTAAAGTCAGAGCGGATCCCAAAACTCATTTTTATATTTAAGATCTTCCTTTTTAAGGGGATTTAAATACTCGCTCAAAACCTGGGGAATCCGGCTCTGTGGTGTATTTTATATTCGCAACGAGGTTGCAGTTTTGGTAAATGAATTGATTACTTGCCCAATGTTCGGGAAGTAAGCCCATTTGATTGAGTCGACATAAGCGACAGGCCGGGGTACGGTCTATTATTGTGTAAGTGGCTGGGTGGCAGTCCATCAACGCGTGAGGGGCCGGGTAACGGTCTAGCGCGAGGTCCTAATGCGGCCAGGGTGATGACCGGTGAGGAATTCATCCATCTACAGTAGAAAAGGTTACTTATTGGTATCTTTGCCTGATCAGCAAGATATCTGGTTTTTGCCAAAATTCTTTTCCTTTCCAAAATTTATTGGATGTTCAAACTCTGTTCATACTTTACATAACAGAGGTTCCAGGAAATGTTTTAGAGATATATATATGTGGATATATATATATCGGGACTAAATAAAGTATCTCATAACTTTATTTCATTCAATAATATTTCAAAGATTGAATCTATTCAAATCTTGTCTTGTAGTCTCATCTATGTGATGAATTTTTGAAACTGATTATAACTTGAATGGTGGTAGTTCAAGTAGTATTGGGAAAGATATAAGTATAATGGGGTATTTGGTAACCTCATCTTTTAAACTTATATCTAATTAATAATTGTCGTATGAATGACAAAGATTTTCAGAAAAACGTTGAGACAAGGTTAGATATATGAGATCACCTTGCAACAATATTTTTTTTATACAGTTATACACTGGGACTTTGTGTATATTATGCATGGAAGAGGACTTCCAATATTTTGAAAAGTATATATGTATATATACTGAATATTTTGCGACTTCATCGCATTAAGATATCAAACTTGGTTCATTTCTTTTGACCAAGAATTTCATGAGTATTATGAGTAGGCTCATATATTGTAAATCATTATACATATTATTTTGGTGGGCTTGCTGCTCACCCTTGCTTTATTTCTTCATCACACAACAACAGTTAGGAAAGATGGCCAGACTCCAGCAGACCCAGCGCAAGCGCGTGGGAAGCGTCCCGCGTCTTCCCGTTGATGTTGTAGCTGCTATAGCTGCAGAGGTAGATCTATTGTAGATCAGACCATCTACTTTTGATTATCAATTATGTATAATTATAACTTGTGGCAGATAATGGCAATTAACTGTAAATTTATCAAGTAATCATTTTGGGTTGTAATAACTTTTAAATTGTGGATTCAAAGACTTGTACTTATTTAAATTTCATCTCTGAGACTATAACAGGTTGTGGTGTGTGTTAGTGTGGGGTCACAGTATAAGGTTATTTATTATTAATTAAGTGAAGTGATATTGTGGAAAGAAAGACCGTGACGACCTGGATCCCCGACCCCGGATCTGGGGGTGTTACAGAAATGGTATCAGAGCTAAGCGTTATAAAACTCAGAGATGATGGGACGTTAAGATAATAAGTTAACTAAGATAATAAGAACTCTTGCCAAGTTCATAGTCGGGCTACCTAACGTAGCACTGATAGTTAAAACCCTTATGGGAACCCTTATAAATATCGTGATAGGAGCGTAGTTCATTATCGTATATGGTAGCGGGATTCCGAACCCTGAGGTTGAGGAGCAACATCGTGATGATATTTTATTACTAATTGGAGATCGGATTGTGGATCCGATAGAGTGTCCTAATGCAGGACCGGATGATGTTGATATTGAGGATTTAGCGGTTGAGGATGTTGTCCTAGAAGGGATAGTTGTTGAGGAGGATCCCATAGAGGATCCTGACAAGATTGGATAAAGGACCACTGATGAATTGATGACCATGGTTAGGTCGACTACCAGAGGTAGGATTGGCCGGTCACTACCGGAGGTTCGTTCAAGTTTGTAAAGATAGTAACCCCTTTAACGCGGCTTACTCGTAAGACTGAGAAGTTCGAATGGACAGAGAAATGCGAGAACAGCTTTTAAGAACTGAAGCAAAGGTTGGTGACGGCCCCTATGCTGGCGTTGCCGGATGGAAAAAGGAGATTTTGTGATTTGTAAGTGACGCTTCGCATAAGGAATTAGGGTGCTTCTTAGCATAGCAAGATAATCGCGTCTGCGTCAAGACAATTAAGGTAATATGAAATTCGATATCCCCGCCCATGAGCTTAGGCTCGTGGCAATAGTTTTACCCTAAAGATTGGAGGCACTACTTGTATGGAGAGAAGTGCGAGAATTACCTAAGCCATAAGTGCTCTAGTACATTCTTACGTAGAAAGAGCTCAACATACGCCAGAGGAGGCGGTTAGAGCTAATCAAGAATTATGATTGGGAGATTCTTTATCATTCGGGGAAAGCCAATGTGGTGGCTGATGCCCTTAGTAAAAAGGGAGAGACTCAAGATGATAATGTCTTTGGGAGAGTTTATAAGAGATTTTGAGAAAATGGAAATAGTAGTGAAGGTAACCGGAGCCGGTACCGAAAAGCTGTTTGAGATAGCAATACAGCCCGAATTATTGGAAAAGATCATATTGTGCCAGAAAAAGTTATGAATGAAGGCAGAGAGCCAAAAAATAGATAAGAGGTTAATACCGAGAAAGATGAGAAGGGAATAATGAGGTATTCCTACAGAATTTGGGTTCCAAATGTTCAAGAGCTTAAGGATGAGATCTTAGATGACAGCTAGTTTGAGGAATAAGATTTAGAGCAAACCCTGAACGTGATAGTCAGGGAGGTCGCCATCAAGATAGAAAGAACCCATAACATAATGAAGTGAAAATGAGGATTTAAAATATGAAGGATGACCCCGATTATGGGGAGGAGGAGGAAATGTTCAGACTTAAGAAACAGAAGTTGAGTAAGGAAAGGAGACCCGAGACGGTACTCCTATATGATAATTTATGGCCCTTTCTAGACAGAACTTAGACTATTATTCCCACCCACCACCCTGAGGAAACAATGCGGTGAGAAATTCTTTCAGGACCTTTAAATCGCTAAGCTCTCAGAGTTCCAAGGAACAAGCTGACCCAGTCGAGGCAAGAGCCTGGCTAAAGGAAATGCAGGAATCATTTGAGATTTTAAATGATTGACGAATCACAAAAGACTGTTTTTGTCACTTACCCTCCTAAGGGAGAGACCACCCGCTGGTGAAAGACCAAGAAAGGCATGGAGCCAGAGATTATAATAAACTGATTAAAGTTTAGTCAATTGTTTTCGGGAAAGTAATTCCCAAGGTTATGGAGATAGTGTAAAAGCTTTAGAGCCAGAACAAAGGCGGACGAGTATGATGAATTATGAATCTAAGTTGTAAAGTTATCAAGATTCGTTCTGAGGACACGAATCCAGAATGACGGGATGTTTGAAATCAATGCTTATGTTGTGTTGGTTCATAAAATAACGATAAGAGAAAGGAAAATAAAAAGAAACTGAAGTGGAAAGGAATATAAAGGCAATAGAGTTTGAGGAAACCCTAAAGACTCATAGCAATAGAAATAGAAAAGTATGTAATCGTCAGGATGATGATCCACCATGAGTTAAAATTGATGGTTGAAGGCATAAGAGATACATATATTGTACCCCCTTTAAGTGGGGAGGATTCGAGGAAACCTTGAGATAGTTCGAAGGATAAATATTGAGACACGGATAGACTGAGGAGACAAGAAAGTAAGAAATCAGGAAAAATTGGATGAAGGAAGTGACCTTCAATAATGTGAAATGTAAGACCGGTGGCTCGATACCCAGAAAGGGAGACGCCAGGTATGGGAGGTATCCCAACATTGAGGTGACTGTTGAGATAAACAACAAAAGTAAATAAGGAATTATTAAGAAGAAGTTCACGTTGAACACGACCAATATCTTCCAGAACATCCTTGTTATCGTTACCAAATTAGGCAAGGCAAGCGGATAATCGTTATTATCTTTTGGAGGCCATATGGATTGACCTCAATTTGAATAAGGATGCTATTATGAAGTTAGGTATAGACTATCGAGGTGGGAATGATGAATATGATAATCTATCAAGGAAATATGACTTGATTTATTCGTGGAAGGATGCAGGTACCTTTTAAAGGTGGAATTAAGGATAGAACATCGGTAACTTAAAATGAATCCTAGGGGAATGCATAAAGGTTGGCATTTCACCCTTAATAGGGATAGTATGAGTTTTGACAGTATGAATTGGAAAGGATTAAGGTAATAACAACCTTTAAGAATCAGTGGAGAAATTTTGCAGAAGTATATAGACAATGGTTCTACTATTAGTAAATGGTATTGTGATATGCCCTGTATCTAGGGAATACAGGAGGAACGATTGAAGGATAATCTTAGAGGTTTTATAAGGAAAAAGGTAATATTCAAAATTCTCAAGAATAGAAATGTGGATAAAGGAAATATGACGTAATTATAATGATGCCAAGTGGGGCACGTGTTAAACCACGAGAAAGTATGGATCGAACCAGTAATGGTCGAAATTATTCAGGGCAATTAGGACTTAAGATAAAAGATGTTCTAATTTTGATTGAGAGTCAGTCATGACAGTGATTAATCTCTAAAAGACTGAGGCAATAACTTATGGAAAAATAGTGATTTTTTTTTTTACTCATCAGATTTTAAGGAAAGCATTTTCACATAAGCTGTGATTGAAATAAGGTAGAAATTTATTTGGAGGTGGTTAATGTGACATTGACTGTAAGGAAATTTTATTATCAGGAAAGGCCAAAGAGGTGGCCGACACTTTAAAGGTAAGTGGATAATTATAGGCGCGTGTGCCAAAAGAATACAGTGTTGATGGTTAAAAATGTGAAGGTTGAATTATGGTTTGGAAGATTGACATTCCTTCTGATGACTGTGCAATACCCAACTGTAATAGTAGTTGGTAAAGGTTTAATTCGTGTAATCGCCATAAACGGGCTATCTATCTTAGAAGATCCTATCTTGAGAATGAGCCTGGACCATGTTTCAAAAGGACTAAATGAACCTTTGAGTTAAGTCTTTAATTGAAGGCATATGATTAAGAATGGTATTAACCTGCTATCGTTGCTTTGAGCGAAACTCTTTTGCAATTTTATCTGCTTCATGTCATGTATGTATGTTAGGATCAGGAGTGTTCTTCATGAATCAGGAATGGTGATTATGTTACCTCCTTAGAATGATTTGATACGACATGTATGGACTCCGTATGGTTAGATATTAAGATTTTATGGAAAAGTGAATAACGACAATAGGTCAGTGGTGGACCATAGTAAGGCAGTAATGATTCTGCGAGTAGTGAGCTGATTACAACCGTGAGAGTTGTATTGGAATGGGTATTGAGATTGAGTACCACTAATCAGGTCGTGGTAGTGTATAAGTTATCATTGATAGACTAATTAAGTAGAGTATCTACCTAGTGAATATTTATTCTTTCTTATCAATAGAGAGTCGTATTATTATACGAGGAAGGTTGCGGTACAAGCATAGAATCCTAGTAACGGTGATATATAGAATGAGATCCCAGATTCGATTTTCGATGTCGAGGGAGTTTCAAAGGTGATTATGTATAAGCTCGAGGAAGAGTGTGGGTCCATAGAATGATGGACGGGATAGCGAAAATATTTAGGCACGTGAAATGCGAGGCTATAATGCTTGATGCTGATATAAATACGTATATGTTTTGTTCTCCTATGACAAACCTCTATAGTTCAGAGGTAGGTTCCAAGCCAGATATTTTGTGGCAATATATTTTTTTTTCATATATACAATTCTCTTCAGTTCGTTCTTTTCTCTTCTTTTCATTTCATGTAAGCTGAGAAGAACAACCCTTCCAGAAGGGGAGGTATTGCCGAATGACTATCTATCTTTGTGATAGAAGCCTAGTAGGATACCACATGTTGTTTAATTGCTTGTCAAGTACTAAAGGCTGGCCACCTTCTGTACTAACTATGCAATATAACAAGTGTTCATGATCATAGTGATCTCTCAACAAATTCCTTTACTTCTATTTGATTGATCAAATTTTGGAAAATAGAAACAACTGAAAAAGGAGTAATAAAGTAGTGGTAGTATGCGGAATGGAAACACATTCGTGATACTAAGATTGACGGGGTTATTAAAAAGTTATAGAACGCTAGCGAGCAAAAGTATAACTATTATAATATTAGGAACGGAAGGTAGTAGCGATTACGAACTGGAAAAGAATGGGTATTGAGAAGCAGAAGCTCTAATGCTAAAAGCAATAATGAGAGTCTGTGCAATAGACTTGAAAGAATTTGGAATGATCACTTAACACGGATTGAGTTTTCTTACGATAATAGATCATATGTCAGTATTGAGATCCTTGAGGGAAGACAATGTCGATCTCCCTTATGTTAGGATGAAGTTGTAGAGCGTAAGATGCTCGGAACCGCAGTAGTCCAAAGGACCACGGATATAATAGATCTAATCAGAGGACGGCTGGTAGTAGCCCAAGATGGACATAAGAAGTATGTTGATTTGACAAGGAAGGATGAGGTTCGGAAAGAAAGGGAAGCTAAGTCCACGAATTGTTGGACCCTTGGATATATTAAGACATATTGGGAAGATAGCATATGAGCTAGCCCTACCCCTGAACATGTAGCAGGTCGTAACGTGTTTCACGTATCAATGTTAAGGAAGTGTAATTCAGATGCCAGATAAATAGAGGCATATGAGCGCATAGATATGCAACCCGACGTAACCTATATGGAGCAACCAGGAAGGGTTATAGAGTGAAAAGGAGCAAGTGCTTAGGAGAAGGATTATCAAACTAGGCAGAGTTTGGTGGTAGAACCATAATGTGGGAAAATTACTTGAGAGTTAGAAAGTGCAATGCTAAGAGAGTATCCCTAGTCATTTTCTATCTGATTCCGGGACAGAATCCTTTTAAGGAGGGGAGACTGTAATAACCCCAATTTTTGGAAAATTTTGAAACCCTTATGAATAGTGTTTTTGCTGAATGAGAAAACTTTTCATGCCACACTATGTAGGGGTTCTGTTATGGATATTCTGGGATATTATTAGTACTCTATGAAGTATATAAGTGTATGTAAAGATCGTCAGAATCCAATTCCGAACACTTTGGTTTTTCCCGGAAATCCACAAGATACGGAGAGAATTGAGTATAAGGTAACAGGATAAAAAGGATTTAAATTAAAGGAATATAATAGAGGATCATAAAAAGGAATATAATGTATTGAGAAAGGTTAAGGGAACCTAAGTAATAAGATCCCGGGTATGATCCTTCAAACGATAAACGAGAACGAAAGTTAAGCGAACCGTATAACAGATCAGCGGTCATTAGGTAAACGATTAGGAAGTTAATCAAAGGGATTAGTGGGAATGATGTCATCCAACCAATAGAAAGAGGACAAGGAAGGGAGGATGACATCATGAGGATGATATAAGCATGACATGGGAAGGAAGGAGGTGTGGTTGAATGAGAACCACACAAATTCAAGGGCAAGAAGGTAATTGACTAAAGCAAGCACAAAAACCAAGCAACCAAGCCAAGCAAAAATCATTTTCATCAAAAATCAAAAGCAACCAAGGCTTTGTTCATGAAGCTCTCGGGTGGTTTTCTTAAAAAATGAAAGTCCAAGCTCCTCCACTTACTATTTAGCAAGGTAATTATCTAAGCTTCCCCATGGATAGTTACATACTTCCTATAAGTTTAAGCTTCTAATTCCAAGCCAATCTTTTTCTATAAATCATGAAAGAAGATGGTGAATAGTGTTTTCAAGAACTAAAATTTTTGTTCTTGAAGTTTTGTTTAGATTAAGCTTGGATAAGGGCTTTAAAGGTGATTCCAAGCCATTCTCTTGATTCTCCACTCTCCAAGGAAGGTATAAACTACAAACCCTAGCTTTAGTTTTGAGTAATTAGGATTGAATGTGTTTGATATAGCATATGTGAAGCATGATGCTTGAATAGTTGAAGTTTGGTTGAGTTTGTAGAGATTAGTTGGTTTTGTTGCATTGTTGGAGTTGTAAATCTTGGTAATTAGTTAAAGAACCTAAGTAAAGCTTTTAGTTCATGTGAGGAATAAGTATAAATGGTTAATGTGGATTTGTTGGGGTTGTTATGATGTGATAAGGATGGATGTTTGTTGTATGATGGATTTGAGGTTGGATTTGAGGTTGATTTGGAATGGGTTTGAATGGTTTAAACATTGGTAATCGCGTAAACATAGCCGTCGTAACGTCCGATTTTCTTTGGACTGTTTTTGTGCATAACATTAGGACCCGAGAACCCCCTGCTATATTATGACCACTGCCATGTTTAGATAGCTCATGTTACGAGCTTCTTTTTGATATGTAGTTCGTTCGATTCCGATGCACGGTTTAGGAGAAACGACCGTTTCAAGTAACGGCGTTTCGCGAACGAAACTTTTCCCCTCGCCTTACTTTGAAACATAGGTTAAAGACCAAAAAGGGTTAATTAATGTATGAAACATTTATGGTAAGTGTGTTAGGCAGTTGGTAAGACACTCGCGAAGGAATCGCTTTAAAACTCGTAAAGGTTAAATTATTAAAAATGGTGGAGCCGAGGGTACCCGAGTGACTTAAGCGAATCAGTGAGCGCAAAACAAGCGATAGAGTCTAAGTTAGTTAAATTATAGATTTACAAGTGATTTTGGTTTAATTCCAACTTACTTGTTGTTTATAGGTTACCAGACTCGTCCCGAGCCTTTTATCACCCCAAGTCGCTCAGGCAAGTTTTCTACCCGTTATACTGTTGTTGTGATGTAAATATATGTATATGCATTATCTTGTGATAGTGCATGATTGTTATTAGCAAATTTTGCGATATATTGGAGCATGCTGTTATGGTATATATGCATGTCTGTTTCGTAATCTGGTTATCTATCTGTTGATTTCAATGCTTATAGTTGCATAATACCTATGCTAGAGAATAGCGGTAACTTGCATATACCCTTAGTATAGGGACCCAAAAGGTGGAAATATTTTCTAAACCGGGAGTCGAGGATCCCGAGTATAATATATATATTTATATAAATATATGGTTATAGTTTTCAAAACTATTAATCGAATAAGGTTTATTCGATAACTTTATTTTATTTAATGAATATTATCTTGAATATTCATTCGAGGACTTATGACTCCTTTATATTATTTATTGAATATTACTTGGATATTCATTTGAGGATGTATGACTCCTTTATTTTATTTAATGAATATTATTTATAATATTCATTCGAGGGCTTATGACTCAGCTTTATTTATTTATTTGAATATTATTTGAATATTCATTCGAGGGCTTATGACTTTTTTATATATTATTATTGAATATTATTTGAATATTCATTCGAGGGCTTATGACTCTTTTATATATTATTATTGAATATTATTTGAATATTCATTCGAGGACTTATGACTCAGTTTATATTATTTAATGAATATTATTTGAATATTCATTTGAGGATCTATGACTCCGATTATTTGCTGAAATATATTCTTTATTTTATTAAAGAATAAGGTGTTAATAATCAAACTTATTTTCGATTATTCAAATAAAGATAATACTTTCATATAAGTATATCTTTGGTTATTTAATACTCGTTTCAAGTATAAGTTTTAATACTTCTACTTCAATTATTTTTATAAAGATTATTCTTTATGGGAATATTATTTAAATAATAATATTCAGTCATTTTCTAAATATTCTGGGGACTGATTTACTTCATTAAATCAGCTTTACTCCAAACACTCTTTAAAGTGTTTTCGAGTCTTCAAAATGATTTTTAAAGTCAGAGCGGATCCCAAAACTCATTTTTATATTTAAGATCTTCCTTTTTAAGGGGATTTAAATACTCGCTCAAAACCTGGGGAATCCGGCTCTGTGGTGTATTTTATATTCGCAACGAGGTTGCAGTTTTGGTAAATGAATTGATTACTTGCCCAATGTTCGGGAAGTAAGCCCATTTGATTGAGTCGGCATAAGCGACAGGCCGGGGTACGGTCTATTATTGTGTAAGTGGCTGGGTGGCAGTCCATCAACGCGTGAGGGGCCGGGTAACGGTCTAGCGCGAGGTCCTAATGCGGCCAGGGTGATGACCGGTGAGGAATTCATCCATCTACAGTAGAAAAGGTTACTTATTGGTATCTTTGCCTGATCATCAAGATATCTGGTTTATGCCAAAATTCTTTTCCTTTCCAAAATTCATTGGATGTTCAAACTCTGTTCATACTTTACATAACAGAGGTTCCAGGAAATGTTTTAGAGATATATATATGTGGATATATATATATCGGGACTAAATAAAGTATCTCATAACTTTATTTCATTCAATAATATTTCAAAGATTGAATCTATTCAAATCTTGTCTTGTAGTCTCATCTATGTGATGAACTTTTGAAACTGATTATAACTTGAATGGTGGTAGTTCAAGTAGTATTGGGAAATATATAAGTATATTGGGGTATTTGGTAACCTCATCTTTTAAACTTATATCTAATTAATAATTGTCGTATGAATGACAAAGATTTTCAGAAAAACGTTGAGACAAGGTTAGATATATGAGATCACCTTGCAACGATATTTTTTTTATACAGTTATACACTGGGACTTTGTGTATATTATGCATGGAAGAGGACTTCCAATATTTTGAAAAGTATATATGTATATATACTGAATATTTTGCGAATTCATCGCATTAAGATATCAAACTTGGTTCATTTCTTTTGACCAAGACTTTCATGAGTATTATGAGTAGGCTCATATATTGTAAATCATTATACATATTATTTTGGTGGGCTTGCTGCTCACCCTTGCTTTATTTCTTCATCACACAACAACAGTTAGGAAAGATGGCCAGACTCCAGCAGACCCAGCGCAAGCGCGTGGGAAGCGTCCCGCGTCTTCCCGTTGATGTTGTAGCTGCTATAGCTGCAGAGGTAGATCTATTGTAGATCAGACCATCTACTTTTGAGAATCAATTATGTATAATTATAACTTGTGGCAGATAATGGCAATTAACTGTAAATTTATCAAGTAATCATTTTGGGTTGTAATAACTTTTAAATTATGGATTCAAAGACTTGTACTTATTTAAATTTCATCTCTGAGACTATAACAGGTTGTGGTATGTGTTAGTGTGGGGTCACAGTATAAGGTTATTTATTATTAATTAAGTGAAGTGATATTGTGGAAAGAAAGACCGTGACGACCTGGATCCCCGACCCCGGATCTGGGGGTGTTACATTTAGTCTCAAGACCGGTGATCTTGTCTTTGAGAATAGTTTCGAGTTGTCTATAACAGTCAACTCTATTCTCTAGAAAAGATACTTGTTCTTTTAACTTGTCTTGATTAATGTGCACAAGTCTTAATTCATTGACCTCTTTCTCAAGGTCTTTGATCTGCTGACTTAACAGTTCATTATCATGACGAGCACAATCTAAGGAACCTCCTAGATGATAAACTAATTCAGCATCAGTAAATTTTACCTCCTTTCTTGACGATGAAGCTTTTCCATCAATAGCCATAAGAGCAAGATTCTCATCTTCTTCATCTTCACTATCAGTATCATCGCAGCTTCTTCCCTTTTCCAGGTAAGCCCTTTCAGAGTTACTCTTCTGATTTGAATCATAAGAGTTCTTCCTTACTTGCTTTGGCTTCCTGCATTCTTTGGCAAAGTGTCCCAACTCATTGCAGTTATAGCATCTAATGGTGCTCCGATCAACCATCCCTGTTTTGTATCCACCACTACTGGTGTTAGAGGATGAAGATCCACCTGTCTGGAATCTGTTGTAGTTGGACTTGTACTTGAACTTGGGATTTCTCTTGAATCTGACATTGGAGAATCTCTTGACAAATTGGGCCATTGACTCATCTTCCAATTGCTCCAGCTCTTCCAAGGAATAAAAATCATCACTGGATTGATTTGTAGTAGGAGGATCATATTCTACTACTATCACATTTTCCTCAGCCTTGGAAAAATTTACCATTCTCTCCGACTGTTGAGATTGTTGTTGTTGTTGACCTTCAGCTACAAGAGCAGTAGATGTGCTGACCACTCTATCTTTCCTGTAGACTTCCTTCTGCTGAATCTGCTCCAACTCATAGGTTTTTAACACACCATAGAGTCTATCCAAAGAAATCTCACTCAGATCTCTAGCTTCTCTTATGGCAGTGATTCTATGTTCAAGATAAGTTGGCAATGTTAAAAGGAACTTTTTGTTGACCTCCCTGATTGAATAATATTTTCCATTTATTTTCAGGTTGTTGATCAACGCATTGTACCTCTCAAACACTTCAGTAATTCCATCTCCTGGATTGAATTTAAAATGTTCATACTCAGAGGTTAGGATCTCCAACTTGTTCTCCCTAACTTCCTTTGTGCCTTCATTAATCACCTCAATAGTTTCCCACATGTGTTTGGAATTTTTACAGTTCATCACATGTCTGTTCATCAAGGGATCAACGGAATCAATTAATATTAATTGAAGGCTGGCATCCAAGGAGGCTTCTTCTTTTTCAGCAGGAGACAAATCCCCAGGCTCTTTTGGATAGGTTCTAGCTTTGGTAATCACAACATCATCTACTATCTCCTCTGGTTCAATAACCATTGGAGTTGTTGGACCCTTCTTTAACAAGTTCAGATATTTGGAATTTGCAACTTATAAAAACAAGAGCATCTTCTTCTTCCACATGATATAATTTTCTTTATCAAATAGTGGAATTTTAACGGTTCCAAAAGTCAAGGAGTTGAAAAATCACAAAAGTCTAGGATCTTGATTTGTTCGTTAATCAGAAGGCTCTGATACCAATTGTTAGGTCCCAATGTGTTTGTAGAAGGGGGGGTTGAATACAAACAATACCGAATAATCGAATTTAGTGCGGAATAAAAATGTGAAACAAAATTCAAGTTAAATAAAAATATTATTAAACTTGAAAGGTGTTATAACAACGGTATCGATTACAAGGGATTAATCTCAAATTAATTATCACAAATCTAGAATAAATTCGACATGAACTTTTTCTATTTTTGCAATAAAAAGAATCAAATGCTAAACGCAATTTGAGATTAAGTTCTAGGGATTTTGATCCGCTATATAGTTACATAAGAACAAGAGAATAATTTCTAGTTATTTGGATTTAACTTTAATAACTAGAAATGTGATCTCGAATTTAGCAGATGAAAAAAAAATGTTTTCTGCGGCTGCTTTTCTTTCTGTGTTCTTGGTTGTTGAATTCTGTTGGATGATTAAGAATGACTTCTGCTGCTTCTTTCTTTATAATTCAATTAATAGACCTACTTGAACTGGCAAGACAATCCATTGAGCTAGCAAGACTTTCGGTGAGACTATTGAATGAACTAGCAAGACTATCAGAATGAACTGGCAAGACAATCCTCCTCCCAGTGTAACTTTCGGTGAGACTATTGAAAATGGCCTGGCATGACAATCGGTATAACAATCCAGATTGTCATGCTAGTTCATTTTCAATTGTCTTGCTGATTTAAAACAAATTTTAATCCAATTAAAATTCTGAAAATCCTTAATATTAATTTAGAATTAATTAATCAATTAATTCAATTAATCAATAAATAAATCTTTGCAGATATAATTTATTTTCTTAATTAAATTATATGACTTAATTAATTAATAGAGAATTAATACTAATCTTGAGCAGCAACCATTCTTCTGAAAATCTTCTGAAAATCACCGAGAATTATGAATCAATTCCACCACTTCAATGTTGACACTCGATGTACTGTCTGGTTCATGAGTGACTAACTTCCGTGACGTTTCTTCATGTCTTGACTTTGACAACTTGATTTTCTTCAGATTAAATCCTTGTAATTCTCTGATACCCTGACGAGATCTCTATCACTTGATTAAATCCACATTCTTGTTTTGTATCACTGAGGCTTGATCAATTTCTTGAGCTTCTTCCAGTGAAGTAATTCCTCAAGTCTGTAGATGAACATTGTTTCTGAATCCTTTGATAGATGTTACTTTGTGAGATCTCTCTGATGGTAGATCCACTATTTACTTGTTACATTCTTATTTGAGTTGAGTTAAATCCTCGAATAAACAAATAGGTTATGACATATGCCTTTCAACATTACAATTTGAATTGAAACACAAAAAGAATAAGAAGCCTGATGATATTTAAATGATAAAAATCTTGGATAGGTATCTCTTGAATCCTAACAGCATGTTGCCAAATACTCAGTACAATCTAAGGAAAGATGAGGATGATGATGAGCAGAAGGGTGACAAGAAAAATCCTTCTGGCTCAAATCAAAGTCAACCTTCTAAAGCAACTAGCAGTAAGGATGAGCAGAAGAAAGGAAAAGACAAAAAGGATAAGGAGATGGCAGTAAGAATCAAGATGGCTCAGGACCACACCAAACCCTAAAAATCCAAACACAATCAGCTCAAACCTCATCTCAACCTTCAACATCAACTATCTCAAACATCAAACCACCTCAAACTTCAAAGACTAGATTTTTATTCAAGCAAACAGCTAACTCCTTCCTAAAAATTCCAATCACCACAAGCCAGACAAGTCTCAAAAAAATCAAAACCTTACCTTTAGCCAAACATTTACTAAAAGTCAATCTCAAATCTGTTGGGAGAAAGTCTAAGAAAGCCAAGCTTGCAGAAAAGGAGAAGTCACTGAAAGGGTCATTTGGAACTGTTTCAAGCAATCTGACTTTCTGCCTTTGAATTGGTGCATCTTGGATGAAGATCATTTCTAACAACTTGATGAGGAAATAGTCAAAGTCTGGGTTGTATCTCTTAGAGAAGTTAGAATTTTCTATGAAGATGGGTCTTTCACCTTCCTTGGCAGTGATTTAATGGATTCTCTTTCTCTCACAAAAATTAAGAGAATAATAAGTTTGCTAAAAGACAAGGATATTGCTACAAGGGTGTGTAGATCAGTTATAGTTGAATGGTTGATTACAAGGGAGGAAACAAGAAAAAGAAATAAGGCTGAATCTGAAGAAAGAATGAGGAAGTATGATGAGGAAATAGAGATGTTCATTAAAAGATCAGAAGAGCTCAAGGCCATAGGAATGAGAAGAATCTCTAAAGATGGGAAATTTATAAACATCAAAGCTGATGGATTCTCAATATTTATGATTGATTTACTAGACAATGATTATCCAAAGGTAACAAGACAAAAACTTGTAGAAGCTCTAAGTGGGACACCTATAACAGAAGAACTTGAAATTCTTGATCACTTAAAGGATGTTCTTAGAGAAGAAGCAGATAAAAAATAGTCTTTACCTGAGACTTGTAACCATTAAACTTTATAAATCTCCCAATGTATAGAAGTAATTATATCAAGCTTTGTGTATTAATTTTATTTTCCATCATTTTAAACTTGGGGTTAGTCTTATTAACAGGCATGAATTTGTGTTAAACAATCTTCTCACAAATTGGGGGAGATTGTTGTGCAAGACATGCCTGTACTTTAACAAGTCTAAGTCAATTTGACAACCCTAAGTAAGTTGTATTGTTATCTTGATTTTTATTTTGTACTTGTAATATTTAAAGTCTGTAAAAATGTCAAAGGAGCAGACTGGAGTCTTTTTCTCTAAATAGTGTCAAGCCTAAGAACTCTATCTGGAAGAAGATCAAGAAGATCATGGATCAGAAGAATTTTGAAGAAGCTTGGAGTTAAATAAATCTGTTTTAGGAAAAATATTCTAAGTCAAGTTCTCTACAAGTCACAGATTTAGTGTTGTAGAGAAGTCATTCGAGAACTCCAGAATGACTTATAGAGAACTCAGAAAAGCTACTAGAGAACTCAGAGATATCGACAAGCCAAATTGAAGACATGAAAATTGGAGATATCGATAGGTCATTTCTTCACTAGAGAACTCAGAGTTATCGACAAGTAAACATTTATTAGAGAACTATGAGTTATCGATAAGTCAAATTTCACTAGAGAACTCAGAGATATCGATAAGCCAAAATTCACTAGAGAACTATGAGTTGTCGATAAGTCAAATTTGACTAGAGAACTCTGAGTTATCGATAAGTCAGTAAACCATTAGAGAACTCAGAGATATCGATAAGTCAAAGTGAAGATATGAATACTAGAGATCTCTACAAGCCAAATTCTCTTATAGAGAACTAAGAGACCTCTACAAGTCAAATTAACTATAGAGCACTAGAGATCTCGATAAGCCATTATACTTATCAAGATATCAAGTTCTATATAGACCAAACTGGAGATCTCGAGGTAAAATCTCAAAGTACAGCATTGCAGATCAGTTCAATATCCAAGATTAACAATCAACAAATAATCCAACCACGTGGATCGACAAGTCTACAAAAAGCAGCCTGAAGAGTGTGCAAGATCAATGGTGAAGATTAACTGACAAAGGAAGATCAAAGTTAACACAGTGTGCAAAGATATGCTAAGCCAGAAATGGAAGATATAATTTTCCTAAAATGGAAATGATAAGTGACAGTTTACTAAAGTAAAAAGTGTGTCTTATTATACACTGTGTAAACCAGAAGTTAACTGAGTTATAAAGTTAACACTGGTCCTTTTTTTAGAAGTAACTATTTAGATAAAAAATCTTGTAACACTCTCAAGAAGAAACTAAGCTCTTTATCAACAAAGAACCTAAAAATTTTATAGCAAAATAGTCTTAATTTTAATATAAATTAAGTGAGTTTTGAAAGACCCGTGTTCATTATTATTGCATGTTTAATTTCAGCAAGTAACATATTTCACTACAAGATTGAATTTACTTTGTTCAACCATAAAAGGTTTAAGAAAAGCATAAAAAATAGTAAAACATATTTACCCCCCCCCCTCTGTGTGTTATTCATTTCCTAACAAGTGGTATTAGAGCAAATTCCGAAAGTAAACAGATTCAAGATCTTGGAAGAATGAATACACAGAAAATCAGTAGCATCAAAATTCCTATCTTTGATAAAGCTAACTACACTCTTTGGAAAAAGAAAATGTTGTTGTTTATCAGGATGGCCAATCCACTATATATTCAGATTCTCAAAAATGGGCCCTTCACTCCTATGGTTAGAGTTGAAGAATCAAAAGATGGTGATATGGTCATTCCAGCTTATTATGCTCCAAAAGACCCTATTGAGTACTTTGAGCCTGAGAAAGGGAAAGTTTCCCTGGATAGTGGCTTGCAACTGATATTGATAGATTCACTTGACAATGTAATGTACAACAACATTGTCAACTATGACAGTGCTCAGAAAATCTGGGAAAAGATTGAGATACTCTGTGAGGGAACTGAGGAAGTTAGATCTAATGAAAGAAGGATACTGATTTCACAATATGTGGGTTTCATGGCCAAGCCAAAAGAAAGTATAATAGATGTGTTTGAAAGGTTTAATAAGCTGATAAATGACTTGCAGCTCCATGACAAATATTATGAAGTTGAAGAAGTGAACTTGAAGTTCTTACTTACTCTCCCTGACCATTTGGAACAGAAAATTTCAGCAATCAAAGAAGGGAAAGACTTGAGCAGAATAACACTGGAAGTTTTATATGGAATTCTCAAAACATATGAACTAGAAATGATTCAAAGGAAATTATTGAGATCTGGTCAAGGTCATGTTGTAGATTGCTCAAGTGCTTTAATTGTCAATGAAAGCCAAACATCTAATGATGAGCCAAGATCTCAAACTCCAGTTGCATCAACAAGTGAGCAAAGAACAAATGATTCATAGGAACAAGTCATTCTGGAAATGGAAGAAGATGAGTTCTACACTCTTGATGAACTGGATGAGCTAGATCAGTCAATGGCCTATTTGGCTAGAAAATTCTCTAACATTAGAGTAAAGAAGCCAAGATAATTCAAGGGTAAAGGACAGTCTTTCAACAAAGACAGCAGCTGGAAAGGAAAGGGGAAGTACACCTCTGATAGCAAGAATGGTTACAAAACTGGATCTGTTGACAAATCTAAGATAAGGTGCTACAACTGTGATGAACTAGGCCATTTTGCTACAGAATGCAGGAAACCAAAGAAAGCAAAGAAAGACAAAGCTTATCTTGAACTCAAAGCAAAGTATGACGCTCTTCTGGAGAAATAGCAAAGTAAAGCTTATATTGCAGAGGGAAAAAGTTGGGATGATTCTGTTAATAATGAAGATGAGGAAGTTGGAAATTATGCTTTAATGGCCTTGGAGCAAGGAGAATCATCCTCATCAAAATCACAGGTACCAACTCTCACTACCATTGGTTTAAATGTGTCAATATAAGGAAACTGTAGAAAAAATGAGCACAGAAATATTTCACATTCATACAAGTATGGTTGCTGCTAATGAAGAAGTTAGCAGATTAACAAAGATAAATGATAAGCTTGAAAGTGAGAAACAAGAAACTGAATTGTTGTTGGTAGAGCTTGAAACTATAAGACAAGAAAATGCATATCTTAAGAATAAGCTCAAGTGTGCAAGTGAAATAGAAGCAGTGCTAAGGAGAAGCTGGAAAAGAATGAAGTTAAATTGAAATTCTTCAAGAATGCATCTGAGTTAATTGGACAATACCATGAGAAAAACAAGCCATGTGCAAACATTGCCATTGGTCTTAATTATGATGCTTTGAACAACAAGAAGAAGAATATAGGTGACAAAAGAAAAGCAACAGAAGTTATGTTAGTCCCTAACAATACAACAAGAATTACAGAAGGAGGGTTGAATGTAATTCTGGCTACTTTTTGAGATTAATGAAAAATGGTTCTAACTTAATAATATATAAGTGTTTGATTTTAGAAGTGCGGAATGAAGAGTTAGATAAATCAAAACACAAGTAATAAAAACACAAGTTTTTAAAAACTTTTTGGTGGATTTGAATGTATCCACCAGATATATATATATATATATATCAAGAGAACCCTGTGAAGCTTGAATAGCTCACAGCTGCTTACAAATATGAACAACTAAACTTACAGAGAAATGATATAGGATTCAGCTTACAATTGTTTCTCTGAGAATGTATTTGCTTAGTCTCTTTTTTTTGCTCTACTTGCTACTCTTGGTTTATATATCACCAAGATTACATAGTAATAGGACAAGATAATAAAAAAAACTTATCAAGTCTAATACCATGCTGCTTCACTACTCTATTTCAGCATCTTTGAATATCTTTATAATAGCATGGAAATGGTAATACTTCTTTGTTCTAAAAAATTCAATTGAATAGGCTGCCACATTCCTTTTGCAAACACTAGACGCATGTGACTGTGTTGTCACTGTCAACAGATGTTTGAATTGATCATCCATCGGGTACATGATTATCATCCATCGGGTTGCCTTGTAGATCATCCGTCGGGTAGCTTTGTTGATCATCCGTCGGGTTTCCTTGTTGATCATCCATCGGGTAGCTTTGTTGATCATCTGTCGGGTAGCTTTGTTGATCATCCGTCGGGTAGCTATTTGACACTTGACTTCATTTCATTTATGCAGAATTATAAGACATCTTATATTTACAATTAATCAACCTATTCTGCATATCTAATTAAAGTCAACATGACTTATATGCTACTACAGAATCTGTAACGCCCCCAAATCCAGGGTCAGAGGATTTGGTCGTCACGAAGAAACCTCAATCCAAAACAACCTATTTAATCGATAAATAAATGCCAGCGGAAGATATTTGACATAAATGACCTAAATTAATCCAAGATCTTTTAAGGTTACAGTTCTAGAAACAAGAATTCCAAATTCCATCAATAAATTTTTTCATTTTCTTTTAAAACTCTTTTCAATAAATTCCAACTCAAAACTAAACCCACTAGTATAATTCGAAATGAAGTATACTAGGCCCAAATAAAACACACAACTATAATTTAATATAATATAAACAACTTTACACAATAAAACTTACACTAGTCCGCAAACCCTGGACCAACCACCTTCCAAAAGCTTCTTCTTTGCTTCCTCGAATTACGCAGCTAACTAGCGCAAACTAATCCTCACTGGAGGTTAAATTTGAAAACAGACAAGTATGAGCGAAAGAAATGCTCAACAAGATCATTATAGCATATATAGGGTCATTTTGATATAAAACCGACATCTGCATCAGCGCAGAACATTTAAAATCATAATTGCTGAATCATAAAATTTTAGTTGAGGAATCCTAGAATTGATTCCTTGATTGTATTCAAAACCATTTTGATATTTTTGAGCGAAATGCTTCAGCAATACTTTGAATCTTGACGAGAATCAAACTCGTAAAACAGTGTTTACGGAAATATCGTAAACAACAATAACATGAAACAATGATTATAGAGTGGATCATAAACTCATTAAAAACCGAACTCTTCAAGTTAATACTTACTTTGCTGTCATATCAAATTAGATATCAATACGAACTTTGATGCTCACAACACCTATACTAAAGTCAACATCAATCATCTATACTAATACCACCTTTGATATTTAACAACAACGTAAGTATAAGCATAAATCAGAATCTGAATCAAAACTGCATTTTACCATTATTCCAAAACAGAAACAGTTGATAAATCATTTATTCTATGAATATCAAAAACGATATGATAATTAGATTAGGATCATCCTCCGACGGATGTACTATCACATGTTGATCAGCCCGTGTGATAGCACAAGGTCAGTATTCATATAAACGTGACCCCAAAACACGAGTACTCAAACAAAGGCAATATACCTGCCTGTGGCAAAAGTTATGTCATAATATTCCATATGGCACTTAGAAATAGCTCTCCGCTGCACCGTCCGTCCCGGTCACTTACGCAATTATGATCAAATCTTAAAACCTTTTATTGAAATGGGGTCATAATAATTGACACCCGAAATAATTTTATTTCCCCCAATTCTTGGGTAGAAATATTCGCAACCAAATCACTTTTCTCAAAATCCAAAACATTTATAAATCCGATAATTGGATAAGTAAAATCACTTGACTATTCTGAACATAGAATAGCAGAGGGTACTTGCGTAAACAGAATCATTTAATTCAGCGATATGTAAAACATTTATCGATTCTAAACTGAGAATAGGGAAAGCAATACTTGCATGATACGATTCAAAATAAATATCACTTGAACAATAAGTGATGATAGAAATACTTGCCTTTGGGTTTTAGCAGTTAGTCACACTCGCAAAACCGCATCTATTCTGACATTCTGTCTCAAAATATCACCGTCTTTATTTTCAACATTTTACTGATATGTTGCTCCTGCGATTGCTAGAAGCCAGATACCCAATACCATTCCATCTCATTCTTTATCCAACATCTTGTCCTGATCAACTCGAAAGATCCGCATTTATAATTAAAATGTAGAACTTTAATCGCCCAAATGATAATCACTCAACGAACTGCGTGTCAAAAGCCTATCGTCTACCCATACGATAGCCCACACATAAAGAAGATAGTCAAACACAAGACTCTTGACCCACGTACACACATAATTCACATAGCACATAAGCACATAACTCATGTATCACATAATTCATATAACACAGGACTCGGTTCATCAGAAGGGTCGACTCGATACGTTTAAAACGGAAATCTGGTCAAAAATATGATTTTATCGATCAATAATTGACTTAGAATCATTCGTAAAACAAGCGACCTTTCAAAACAAAAGTATTTGGGTCTCGAAAGTATTTTTAAATGAAATCGGAATATTTTTCTGAGTCTGTACGCGTTTGTTTCGTATTAAACGGATGAACAGTTTATTTATTATGAATTTTTGAACATTTTTCGGAATTAAATCGGGTCTCCGAATCATTTTATAACTAAATAATAGGGCTCGAAAACTCGAAAATAATTTTATAAGAATTATTGAGCTTGAAAAATAATTAAAAATAATATTTTAAAGCTCGAACTATTTTTCGGAATTTTTAAATCATAAGAAATAATTAACTCGAATTAAATAATCAATTAAAATTCATTAACTAAATTATTTGGATTTTTTTTCGAATAAGAATAAAAATAATAATCTTCAGAACTAAAAATAATATTTTCTTGGAAATCGGACAGCACCTCCTCTATTTCTCGGACTGTCAGTTGATATCATATCGACACAACCAACAACAATCAATACAATAATTTATATTTACGCGTATAAACACAAATAACACGGCTACCTTAACCAAAACTCGGACCAAAAGTGACTTCTCCAATAATTTCTAAAAATTATGAAATAAATATATAAACACTAACATGCTATAATATACACAAGTACGAAAGCGGAATTTCGGAATCGTTACCCAAAATAAATTTTGATCACCCCGAAGAGAATATCTGATGTCCGGAAAATATCTTCAGAAAAATCAGAAATTAATGGTCATAGACATATACACGCTGAGATGCCATGTGGAGTAATCAACGCCTTCAAACTCCTTTTCTATGTCCCGAAAATAAATTAAAACGGAAATATAACGGAAATATGCCCCGTAAATTTTCTTCTCAAAACCTCGCAATATATATACTTATGCGTAGGTATCGAAGCGCTGATCGTTTATATATATACCAATTGAAATTTGGATGAACGGTTTGTAAGATATGAATTTTTGAAAATTAAAAGTATATAAATATACGATAGAGAGGAGAGAGAGGAGGGGATGGAGTAATTTATTTTGTCCCGCATTTCTCAACTTATCGAATAAACGCGCCGGTAAATAAAATCAGAAAAATTATCAAACAAATTCTAAAATTCTCAGAATAATTAGAAAACTAGTAAAACAAAATTTTCATAATTTTTAAAATATTTTTGACTTGCGCTCTATACCCGCATTATACGATTTAACGATCCGAGCTGCACTTAAAACAAATTCAGAAAATCACTAAAATAGTCTTAAAATGTTACAAATATCCCGAAGTTTATAAAAACATAAATTTCGAAATTTTAAAATAATTTTTGAAACACAGTATATACCCGCTTTTAGCAATTAAACGATTCAACGCGCGAGTAAAATTAATCCTAAAAATTCCCAAAATAATTTTAAAATTCTCAGAATATTCCAAACTTAGATAAATATGAGTTTCGTAATTTTTGAAGAATTTTGAAATTAAATACGGATTTTACAAATAAATGAAATCAGAAAATCATACAGGGCTAAATAATTGATGAAATATTGATTTCTAAATTTTATAAAATCCCAAATATAATTATTGTAATTATAAAACCATAAAAACAATTTTAGAGACAATCCAAGTATTTATGCAAATAAATATCCGAAAATAGATTACTTAGATGCTAAGTAACTATAAAAATGATACAATTTAATACCATATCTGGATAATCATCAAAACCGAGCTTTTTATAAAACACCATATACGAAAATAATGTAAAAATATCCCGTCTCTCGAGAATACGGATTTTGTTGATTACCGAATAACTATCGTATCGAAAATCTTGCGTCGGGCCGCGCACGGGTCAAACCGTAATCCGGATTGAAAAAGTCAAAACACGGAAAATGTCCGGAATTACCAGATTAGGTTAGGAAGGAGTTTTCGGAAGAGTTTCGGGTTGTAAAACCGTAAAAACGGTTGAAGTTGGACGATCCCCGGCTTTATAAAATAATTTTGGTAATTACTCAGAAAATAATTAATAATTCATAACTCAATATAAAATCATCTAACAGTCCAAAAATTACCAGAAAAATATCACAATTATCTATATTTTATTCTGGACATATAAAAATTCAAATACTCAAATAATATCACATCTAAACACCCAAACATCAATTCCACTTATCAGATAATTCACTAAAATTCACCTAAAATCACATAAATAATTCCAAATAATTATAATAATAATATTTGAAAATATGGGATATTACAGAATCCATACAAAGGTGTTTGTAGAAATGTGCTACATGACTTATTGTTATATAAGCTACTCACTCGATGGATGTCAAATCATCATCCGTCAGGACTATATTGAGTAATCCGTCGGGACTATATTTGATCATCCATCGAGTGCTATATTTTTCGCTAAGTTGAATTTACTAAGGTGTTTTGTTAATGTAATCATCAAGTGCACAACATATTCCCAACAATCTCCCCTAATTTATGTCTACTAGAATTGTAGCCATAAATTAAGAGAAACTTGATGATAACAAAACACTCTAAAAATACAGATTTAAAAAGTAGTAGAAAAACTAAAAAGTGCTGCATTAGTTACTGAAAAAATTACAAGACAAAGGGTACAAATATTTGCTCACAATCATTTTCAAGGTGCTCCTCTAGTCTGAGCAGATTGATCTATTTCCTTGATTGTCTAGATTTCTTCCCAAGCCTCCTGTTGTTTTCTTCTATCTGATTTTGGAGCTATCTGTGGAATTCAAGTTCATCAGATTCTGAAAGATATAGCATTCCTTGCATTTCCAGAAGAGTCTCATTGCTAGAGATGCTCAAATGGTCCTCTAATATGAAGAATCTTCTAACTCCCTTATCATCCATGAATTCCATCAGCCATTAGGGCCTTAGATGCACTCTACTCCTTGTGTAAGTGTAACACCCCCAAATCCGGGGTCAGAAGATTTGGTCATCACAATGAAACCTCAATCCAAAATAACCTGTTAAATCAAAATACAAATGCCAGTGGAAGATATTTATCATTTATGACCCCAAACTAATCCAAGATCTTTTAAGGTTACAGTTCTAGAAACAAGAATTCCAAATTCCATAAATAATTTTCACTTCCTTTTAAAAACTCTTTTCAACAAATTCCAATTCAATACTAACCAGCTAGTATAACTTCGAAAAGAAATATACTAGGCCCAACTATAAAATAAAAAAATTATTATATAATATAATATAAACAACTTTGTACAATAAAACTTATACTAGTTCGCAAACCCTGGACCAAGCACCTTTCAAAAGCTTCTTCTTTGCTTCCTCGATTTACGCGGCTAAACAACGCAAGCTAATCCTCACTGGAGGTTAATTTAAAAACAGGCAAGTATGAGCGGAAGAAATGCTCAGCAAGTTCATTATAGCATATATATAGGGTTGTTTTGATATAAAACCGACATCTGCATTAGAGTAGAACATTTAAAATCATAATTGCTGAATCATAAAATTTTAGTTGAGGAACCCCAAAAATTGATTCCTTAATTGTATTCAAAATCATTTTGATATTTTTGAGCGAAATGCTTCAGCAATACTTTGAATCTTGAAGAGAATAAAACTCGTAAAACAGTGTTTACGGAAATATCGTACACCACAGTAACATGAAACAATGATTATGGATTGAATCATAAACTTTACTCAAAACCGAACTCTTGAAATTAATACTTATTTTGCTGTCATATCAAATTAGATATCAATACGAACTTTGATGCTCACAACATCCCATACTGAAGTCAACATCAATCATCTATACTAATACCACCTTTGATATTTAACAACAACGTAAGTATCAGCATAAATCAGAATCTGAATCAAAACTGCATTTTACCATTATTCCAAAACAAAAATAGTTGATAAATCATTTATTCTATGAATATCAAAAACGATATGATAATTTAGATTGGGATCATTCTGCGACGGACGTACTATGTCACGCCCCCAACTTAAGCGGCAAATTAAATATAACTATTACAACATTTTAAAAAGAAGTAAACATAACCAACTCCAAGATCTTACAGTTTAGGGTTTGGAACAGCCCAACACTACCATCTATTACAACTGATTTTAAATAGCGAGTCCTCACACAAAACTACTATCTCTTATTCTACCTGAGCTCGAACATAAGCATCAGCATCACAGGTCTTACTGGTAGTCTGCTTGAATCTAACCATAGCTGTTAGCTGTAATATCAGGGTAAAGCAAGGAGTGAGCCAAATGCTCAACAAGTGCTAAACTGTACGATACAAAACATAAATCGAGATATACATTAAAGAATGACAATGGAAAGACGTAACCAATGATAACGAAAGATAAAACTATGGGTGATGGCATCATTTTGCTTGTATCAAACAATTTTAAAATCATATCTTAATCAAAATCATTTTATGACGCTACGGATTACAGCCGGTGATCAGCCGTGAAGTAATCCCGAACCTCGCTGGGTTCTAAAACATTACTGGGATCCCTAGGCAACTTTTAAGCCTAAAATAAGTGTGGAAAGGACTCGCGTCTCAGTCCAGATCCACTATTCAAAGAAAACATTTATCCCCCTTTGGGACTGAAAATCCACATTTTATTTATTTCAAAAACTGATGCCGATTTATGACCAAAATCTCTTTTAACAGTAAACATTTTTATCAAGGGATTATAGTTCAACTCGAAACACAGGAAATATGGTACTAAATCTCAGGGCCATGATCCACTAAACTTTACTTTATTAGGGTAACTGAAAGGATTTCATATATAAAACTTGGACACGGAAGTTTAGTGAGGCTATTGGATATTATGAAGGGGTAGTGCCAAACTGGGCTTAAAGCAATGGTTTCTCGTCAAGGTGCAAGTGCTAGATCATCAAGAAGATAAGCTTCATGAATACTAAGGGTGTTAAGGTATGAAGAATGATCTTTAACTCAGGATATATCAGAATTGTCAAGCTTTAGGATAAGAAAGAGGGGTATCAATCAATTAGGGACAACTTTGATAAATATTTGGCTTTCAGGTATCAAGGTAAGGTTCTATAGGGGTTCAAGTATCAGGATGAGATATCAATACTTAGGAATCATTAACATATTAATCAAGAGGATCAATCAAGTATTATAACAACTCTTTATTTTATCATGGCATTCAACTATCATGAAAAAGACTTTTGAACTACTTGCAATACGTACTCGAGGGTTCATGGCATTTCTATATGATTCAAAGATGAACATAAGATATGTTGATTTAAATATATTAAAATGACTCAGGATAGTTGCGTCAATATATATGAACTATTTATTACACAATTGCAGTGAATACGAAGATAGGTTGAATCACTTGCCTTGAGAAAGGCTGGTCTGGTCTGACTGGTAGGAGCAACTGGAAGCTTCACTCGACCTTTATGGCAAGTTTACCCTCGTCTCGAGATCCTACATAAATAATAACAATCCTCATTATAATATATTCTCACCAACTTAACCTATCTACAACCCAAAATTAAACACGGATGGCACTTAGGCCTATATGCACTTAATTTATATTCACCTTATAAATATAATTGCACACACATAGCCACATATACTCACATATCATATATTAATACCAAATAACACCATATACACCATAATGCAACACTAGGCTTGGATGATCTCGATCCCCCAACTTAAGTCACTTGGTCGCTAAACTAGACAAAGTCTTCTAATTTTGGCTTCCTAACTCGAGGTGCCTTTACTAAAATATCCAAGACCTATTGACCCTCACTTGGGCCTTTTTCTCTACTGACCTTATACTATCTTACAACTATGGTGGTCAACCTAGATCTCACTCCTAAGTGTTCTAAAACTATGTGTTAAGTGAAGGTGTTCACTGGTGTAAATTTCAGAATGACAACTATGGTTTTTTGAGTGCATTAGACACTCTTAATCTACAAGTTTTCCTTCAAAACTCTTACACAAGACTCTCCTGACCTTAGGGCATCTCCCAAACTTGATGTGGCTCAAGGGCCTAGCTTGAGCCTTCTTGGGCCTAAGCTTAAAGTCCAAGGCTCCCCTCTCTTCCTGGGCAGAAAACGCCCTGACTTGAATTAACTTGTGACACATAGTTCTAACTCATATCCTATGAACTATGACTGGAACAACATCTCTGACACTCCCTCTAACTAAGGCCCAACAGGGACTAATGAGGGCATACCCATGACATGGTCAAATCTCCCTATTTCTAAGTTGCAATAAAACTGTCCCCTGCTGGACAGATTTTGTGATTCTACTTGTGCACCTAACCAAACGACATGCAAACCTCCAACCAACTCCTAAAACCTTTTATATACTCCCAATACTAACTTCTGGTGGCTTGGGCCTCAAAGTGCACAATAAATGCTCATTCAAAACTTCCCCATAAACTAGTGCATCAAATCTGGAAAAAATGAAAACACCAACTAATCCCTTTCCACCTTAACTCCCACTTAAAAACCAAGCACCCAACTCTTTCCAAAGCAAACCTAGTGTCTTAATGTCCTAAAATAGTGTCTCAACAGAAGGGGAGATCATCCATTCCCAAAAACAACAACATGCAACTAAATATATAACATGCAACTCATGGAAAACACATAACAAGATTTCGGCTAGGCATAAAGTTTTAAATGCTTGCAAAATCGACTTGCACCTATTACTCATCCTTAATAATCATGAAATATAACTTATTTTAACTATTAATAAGAAATTTATCATGGAAACAATCTATTTTAAGCACACATATTTCGAATTTATAGATTTTAAAACATAACAACATGATTTCGAAAAGAGTAGCATGCAAAACATGGTTGATCATCATTTTAATGTCTTAAGACTAGCATGCATGGCTAAACATAAATATATAATGAAATTTCAGTAGCATGCAAAGGATTTTAAAGCATGATATCTCCATAAAACACTTAGTTAGCACATATACATAATATATCTCATAGAGAGCTCTTGAATTCACAAGAATCAAGAGTTTCTCTTTGGAGATCACATAAGAACTACACATGCATCCATGGAACTTCAACTTCCAAGTCACAAAACACTTGGAAAGTATATAAGATGAATGTAAGTAGAAGATTTACACTTGGGAAGATGAAGAATGAATTGAAAAATGGAAGGGGATGAGGAATTTGGCCTTCGGCCGAGAGCAAGGGTGGGAGGGGGAGGAGAAAAATTTGTGGGGTGTTGGAGTGTGGAATGAGGGGAATGACTTCTCCAACTTAAACTTTTGTTTTATGCTTTTTGGTTGACAAATAACGAGTGGAAGTGAGAACTTACAAAAATATCCTTTAGCTAAAGTTAGGCCATTTTGCATGCAAGGCTAATGTAGTAATTTGGTAATAATCAAATGAGTTAGTGGGGTTGGAAAAGTCTTATTTGCCTTTTGAGAGAATAGAAGGGTGATTTGCATGCAAGGTCTCTTATGTAATTTGATAATTATAACCAATAAAATTTGTAAAGATTTATTTTTATAAAATAAAATACAAGTTCAAAAATTATAAAATTTATACCATAAAATAACTTGGATTTTTAGAAATTTTATAAAATCACTTTTGAAATTTGTTAATAAAATAACTTTTAAAAGAAAATTTCTCCAAAGTTTAGAATATTCCTTATAAATTAAAAATAGGGGAAATAAATAAACTCTCGCTTTGAAAAATCATATACTACATAAAGCAAATTTAAAATGCAGAAATTTTTCATTCACACAAGGTACAACCATTAAGTATATTCACTTACGGCTTTAATATCACACAAAATCCACAGATAATATTACATAAAATGTCGGTCGTAACATACTATCACATGCTGATCAGCCCGTGTGATAGTACTTAGTCATGATTCGTAGAAACATGACCCCAAAAACACGAGTACTCAAACAAAAGGCAATATACCTGCCTGTGACAAAAATTGTGTCATAATATTCCATATGACACTTAGAAATTTCCCTCCGCTGGACCGTCCGTCCCGGTCACTTACGCAATTATGATCCAATCTTAAAACCTTTTATTGAGAAGGGGTCATAATAATCGACACCCGAAATAATTTTATTCCCCCACTTACTTGGGTAGGAATATTCGCAACCAAATCATCTTTTCCCAAAGTCCAAAACATTTATAAAACCAATAATTTGATAAGTAAAATCACTTAGCTATTCTGAACATAGAATAGAAGAAGAATACTTGCATAAACAGAATCATTTAATTCAGCGATATGTAAAATATTTATCTATTCTGAACTGAGAATAGGGAAAGCAATATTTGTGTAATAGGATTCAAAATATATATCACTTGAACAATAAGTGATGATAGAAATACTTGCCTTTGGGTTTTTAGCAGTTAGTCACACTCGCAACGACACATCTATCTTAGTCTGGCATCTCAAGGCATCAACGTCTTTTACTTCACTAAATCTCTAGTCTGCTGCTCATGCAGTTCTGCAACCCAAGATTCCATACTATTCAACTCTACTCTTCATCCATTCCATCTGGTCCTGATCGTCTTGAAAGACTCGTATCTATAGTTAAAATATACAACTTTAATCGTTTAAACGATAATTACTCGACGAATTGCGAGTCAAAACCCTATTGTTTACCCATACGATAGCCCACACATAATTACAACAGTCAAACACAAGAATTCTGGCTCTCATACGCACGTAATTCACATAACATATAAACACGTATCCACGTATCACATAATTCATATCACATATGACTCGATTCGTCAAAACATTCTACTCGATGTGTTTAAAACTCAAATCGGGTCAAAAATATGATTTATCGATCAAAAATTGACTCAGAATGATTCGTAAAACAAGCAACCTTTAGAAACAAAAAGGATTTGGGTCTCGAAACTATTTTTATTGAAAGTGGAATATTTTTCTGAATCGGTACGTGTTCGTTTCGTATTAAACGGATGAACGATTTATTTGGAAAATATCTTGTCCCAACAACACGTAATTAGGTTTCGTAAAATTTAATTACATATCCTCATTCGACGTCTCCGATAATTATAGGTTACGTCCCGTATTTTCGGAATTAATTTCCCGAAAATAGGGCAGCGTCTCCTTTGTTTATCGGCCTACCCGTCGAACAATTCGACGTCAAATCAATCACAACCGGAAACAATCGCAATCATCCAATTCACAACCAATTTCACCACTCCCAACCACCAATACGACCTCAATTTATTAATTATTATTTGTTTTCGTTTCGTAATTAATACCACGAACTAATTTATTTAATTTATAAATGTAGGACTCAGATTAAAATCATCATGGTCCACCGTCGGCTCGCCGAAACTTATCGTCGACGACAATAAAATTTGCGGGTTTCCATTTATTACGGACGTCCGACACGAATTCCATCGATTAATTCTTATAATTTTTTTCAGCACGAAATTATTTATTTCACAAACATTATTCAAACGATTCCCTGCAAAAATAAATAAATAAAATAAAAATTCCGTCCAAAGTAACCAAGTTAACAACAACAACAGAGTCGAGTATAGCACAGACACACGCGCAAAGGCACGCGGCCCACGCGCCGGTCACCTCGCCAGAAAACCGGCGGTAACCGGAAAATGCAACACAGTCATATTACCACACAACAATCCAACTGTACATACATATGCGTGTATATATACGCGCATATACACGAAAATCAGAAGAAAGAGACAAGCATCAACTAATACCGGTAAAGGAAGAAGACAACGGCGGCGATGGCTGAAAGAACAGGCGGCACCGGAACAGGGGAGAAGCACCGGCGATAGGAAGAAAAAGAAGAGAGAAAAAGAGGAAAACAAGAGAAGAAAGAGATAGGAGAGAGATCGATTGAAGAGAGAGACAGGAGAGGTCGAAGAGAGATGCGAGAGAGGAGAGAACAGAGTCGGCTAGGAGAGAATCAAAATAGAGATAAAATTGAGTATATTTATCGGGTTGTGTACCCCGAAAATCTAAATTGGCCGTAAAGCTTTAATATTTTAACGAATAATTTGCAGGTAAAAGTAACCCAAAAATTCACAAAAGCAGTTTTAAAAATCTCGGGTTAATTTATAACTATTAATGTAAAATTGTCAAAAAAATTTAAATCATTTTTAAAACGCGCACCCGACCCGTGCTCTGCAAATTAACGAAAAGATGGGCGGTTAAATAAAATCCAGAAAATTTCTGAAATAATTTTGAAATTCTTTAAATATTCCAAACTTAATAAAAAAATTCATGATTTTTGAAGCATTCTCAATTAAATACTGATTGTATAATTTAATGAAGTTAGAAAATCATTTAACGATAAATAATCAATAAAATATTGATTTATATATTGTATAAACTCCTAACAAAATACTAAATAAAATTATAAATCAACCAAAATAATTTTTAAAATAATTTTAGTATTTATAAAAATAAATATTCAATAAAATCATTTAAAACCAAATAATGTCATACAGCTCAAAAATTAATTATAAAATTAATCTTCACATTCAACAAATCACAAAATTAATAATACAGCAACACATAGCTGACAGAACCATCACCTAATTTTATTTATTTAATAATTTTATAATTACACTTACATATCGGATCCATAAATAGATTACTTAGCCGCTAAGTAACTATAAAAACGATACAATTTAATATCAGATTTGGATAATTACCAAAACAGAACCTCTTATAAAACACTTTATACAAAAATAAGGTAATATTATCTCGCCTTCCGAGAATACGGGTTTTATTGATCTACTGAAATGATTATCGTATCGAAAATTGTACGCCGAGACGCGTACGGGTCAAACCGTAATCCGAATCGAAAAAGTTAAAACACGGAAAATGTCCGGAATTACCAGATTAGGTTAAGAAGGAGTTTTCAGAAGAGTTTCGGGTTATAAAAACGCAAAAGCAGTTGAAGTTGGACGATTCCCGGCTTTATAAAAATAGTTTTATAATTACTCAGAAAATAATTAATAATCTATAAATCATTATAAAATCATATAACAATCCAAAAATTACCAGAAAAATACCATAATTATCTATAATTTATTCTGCACATATAAAAATTAAAATACTCAAATAATATCACATATAAACATCCCAACATCAATTCCAATTATCATATAATTTACTAAAATTCACATAAAATCACATAAAATAATTCCAAATAATAATAATAATAATATTTGAAAATATGGGATATTACAATCTACCCCCCTTATAAGGATTCCGTCCTCAGAATCAGTAGAAGAAAACACTAAAGGTCTTCTAACTAACTTCCCAATATTGCATACACAATTTTTCTCAAAATTTCCAATAACACTGCAATTCCTTATACCACACAGTTATCACAGAAGCTTCACTTTGCAACATTGTTCCATCCACACCCTTTGACCAATTTCTCAATGGAATCACCTTTACTGATTGCGAGAAAGAAGAATAGAGTGGAAGACAGAGAGAAAGAAAAAAAAAGAGATAGAGATAAATAGAGAGAGAGAGAGAGAAATAAAGAAACAGACCGACTTCGTTGTACGCCACTGATGACTTAATTGCATCGCAGTCCAGTGTTGCTATTGGTAATCCCATCAAATAACCCTGCTTTGACTTGATCAGGAGAACTCATCTTAACTTGATTGGTATACCTTCGAATGTTTGGGATGATAAAATCATGGAATTTCAAAAAGAAAAGAATTTGATACCATAACGGGACCAAAATTTGAATTTGAGAAAAAGTATTGTTGAAATAAAAGAATAACTGAGAGATCAATATGATCAAACGAACTTGGTGTTGCGTGCCAAATCAAGACACTACTAAAGGTTGTAGCCTTCATGTATTCACAACACACACACAAGTGATGGCGTCCCATACAACTCCTATCACACAGACAGGTATACCTTATGTCCCCTAAAGTTAGGGTTTGTTCATCTCAGTCTGAACAAAACAATATGAAATGAATTCAAAATCAAATGAATAAAACTGAAAATATTTCAAAGCTGATATTTCTGAAGGAAATGAAATCCAGAGAACAAAATTATGGCATAAAATGACTAAACGAGTGTTAGGGAATATATCCTCTAACAAATACCCTTTTTTTTAGAGATGACAAAAGAATTTTTAAATAGAGAAGGTATTGCCAAGGTCTTAATACTTATCTTCTATTTGAACTCTTTTATTGCCTCGCTATCCGATTGTAGACACTTCTTCATGTTCCAAGGATATCGATAATCTTCATCGTCGTCGAATCATAGTCTCGGAAGATTCCACAATAGAAGTTTATAGCTTCCCGGAGTTCCATCCAGCTGAACACAACCATCTCGAACGAATGCGCCTATCCTAACTTACTCGTTGGTACTATATACAATAGTCCAACAGGAACTCGATATGAGCTCAAACATCCTCACATAGCTATACACACTCCTACACACTCTCGTTTCTAGTTTACTATAACCTCAGCTCTGATACCAACCTGTAACGCCCCCAAATCCGGGGTCAGAGAATTTGGTCGTCACAATGAAACCTCAATCCAAAATAACCTGTTAAATCAAAATACAAATGCCAGCAGAAGATATTTATCATTTATGACCCAAACTAATCCAAGATCTTTTAAGGTTATAGTTCTAGAAACAAGAAATTCCAATACCATAAATAATTTCCACTTCCTTTTAAAACACTTTTCAACAAATTCCAATTCAATACTAACCCGCTAGTATAACTTCGAAAAGAAGTATACTAGGCCCAACTATAAAATAACAAAATTATTATATAATATAATATAAACAACTTTATACAATAAAACTTATACTAGTTCGCAAACCCTGGATCAACCACCTTTCAAAAGCTTCTTCTTTGCTTCCTCGAATTACGCGGCTAAAGAGCGCAAGCCAATCCTCACTGGAGGTTAAATTTAAAAACAGGCAAGTATGAGCGGAAGAAATGCTCAGCAAGTTGATTATAGCATATATATAGGGTTTTTTTGATATAAAACCGACATCTGTATTAGAGCAGAACATCATTTAAAATCTTAATTGCTGAATCATAAAACTTTAGTTGAGGAACCCCATAATTGATTCTTTAAGTGTATTCAAAATCATTTGATATTTTTGAGCGAAATGCTTCAGCAATACTTGAATCTTGAAGAGAATAAAGCTCGTAAATAGTGTTTACGGAAATATCGTAAACCACAGTAACATGAAACAATGATTATGGATTGAATCATAAACTTTACTCAAAACTGAACTCTTGAAATTAATACTTATTTTGATGTCATGTCAAATTAGATATCAATACGAACTTTGATGCTCAAAACTCCCATACTGAAGTCAACATCAATCATCTATACTAATACCACCTGTGATATTTAACAACAACGTTAGTATCAACATAAATCAGAATATGATTCAAAACTGCATTTTACCATTATTCCAAAACAGAAATAGTTGATAAATCATTTATTCTATGAATATAAAAAATGATATGATAATTTAGATTAGGATCATTCTCCGACGGACGTACTATCACATGCTGATCAGCCCATATGATAGCACTGAGTCATGATTCATAGAAATGAAAGGCATATGTCATAGCCTATTTGTTTATTCGAGGATTTAACTCAATTCAAATAAGGATGTAACAAGTAAATAGTGGTTCTATCATCAGAGAGATCTCTCAAACTAACATATGTCAAAGGATTAAGTAACATTGCTCATATACAGACTTGAGGACTTAATTCACTGGAAGAAGCTCAAGAAATTGATCAAGCCTCAGTGATATAATCAAGATTGTGGAGTTAATCAAGTGACAGAGATCTCGTTAGGGTATCAATTATTACAGGGATTTAATCGAAGAAAATCAAGACATGAAGAAACATCACAGATGTTAGTCATTCATGAACCAGACAGTACATCGAGTGTCAACATTGAAGTGGTGAAATGGATTATAAGTTTCAGTGATTTCAGTAGATTGTCAGAAGAGTGGTTGCTGTTCAAGATTAGTATTAATTCTCTATTAATTAATTAAGTCATATAATTTAATTAAGAAAATAAATTAAATCTGCAAAGATTAATTTATTGATTAATTGAATTAATTGGTTAATTAATTCTGAATTAATATTATGCATTTTTCAGAAATGATTTTGAATTAATATTCAAAATTAAATTAAATCAGTAAGACAAATATTTGAACTGGTATGACAATTGGATTGTCATACCGAAAGTCTTTCCAAGCCTTTTAGATAGTCCTACCAGTTCAATCGATTGTCCTACCGAAAGTTCTACCAGTTCAATCGATTGTCCAACCGAAAGTTCTACCAGTTAAAAAGATTGTCTTGCTAAGCTAAAAGGATTGTCTTGCCAGTTAAATCAAGGATTGATTTAATATAAAAGAGCAGCAGCTGATTTTCAACAGACAGTGCATGAATATCAAATATACAGAAGACACAGAACCAAGAAACAGCAGATAACTTATTGCAATTTCTCAGATCATTAATTTCTAGTATTCATTGTTAAATCTAAACCACTAGAAAATCATTTTCTTGTTCTTGTGTAACTATCTAGCGGATCAAAAGCCCTAGAACTTAATCTCAAATTGCTTTTAGCATTTGATCCTTTTTATTTCAAAATAGAAAAAGTTCATGTCGAATTTATTCTAGATTTGGAATAATTTATTTGAGATTAATCCCATGTAAATGATACCGTTGTTGTAACACCTTTCAAGTTTAATAATAGTTTTATTTAACTTGAATTTTGTTTCATTTTTTTATTCTACATTTATTCGATTAAACGGTATAGTTTGTATTCAACCCCCCTTTTACAAAGATATTGAGACCTAACAATTGGTATCAGAGCCTTCTGATTAACGAGCAAATCAAGATCCTAGACTTTTGTGATTCTTCCACTCCTTGAATTTTTATTTACTCAAAAATTCATAATGACTACACAAAAAGTTGGAACCGTTAAAATTCCACTATTCGATAAAGAAAATTATGTTATGTGGAAGAAGAAGATGCTATTGTTTTTACAAGTTACAAATCCCAAATATCTGGAAGTGTTAAAGAAGGGTCCAAAAATTCCGATGGTTATTGAACCAGAAGTGATAGAAACTGATGTTGTGATTACCAAAGCTAGAACTTATGTAAAGAATCCTGAGGATTTCTCTCCTGCTGAAAAAGAAGAAGCCTCCCTGGATTGCTAGCCTTCAATTAATTTTAGTTGATTCCCTTGATCCCTTGATAAATAGACATGTGATGAACTATAAAGATTCCAAACACATCTGGAAAACTATTGAGGTGATTAATGAAGGCACAGAGGAAGTTAGGGAGAACAAGGTTAGAGATCCTAACCTCTGAGTATGAATACTTTAACTCCAATCCAGGAGAAAGAATCACTTGAAGTGTTTGAGAGGTACAATGCATTGATCAACAACCTGAAACATGAATGGTAAATACTATTCAATCCGGGAGGTCAACAAAAAGTTCCTTTTAACACTGCCAACTCATCTCGAACATAGAATTACTGTCATAAGAGAAGCAAGAGATCTGAGTGAGCATTTCTTTGGAAAAAGCTCTATGGTGTGTTAAAACCTATGAGTTGGAGCAGATTCAGCAGAAGGAAGTCTACGGGAAAGGAAGAGGTGGTCAGCACATCTACTGCTCTAGTAGCTGAAGAACAACAACAACAACAACAATCTCAACAGTCAGAGAGAATGGTACAGTCTTCCAAGGCTGAAGAAAATGTGATAGTAACAGAATTTGATCCTCCTACTACAAATCAATTAGGAGATAATTTTTATTCCTTGGAAGAACTGGAGCAATTGGAAGATGAGTCAATGGCCCTGATTGTCAAGAGATTCGCTCAATGTCAGATTCAGAGGAATCCCAAGTTCAAGTACAAGTCCAACTACAACAGATTCCAGAAGGTGGATCTTCATCCTCTAACACCAGTAGTGGTGGGTACAACACAGGGTATGGTTGATCGAAGCACCATTCGATGCTTAACTGCAATGAGTTGGGACACTTTGCCACCGAATGCAGGAAACCAAAACAAGTTAGGAAGAACTCTTATGATTCTAATCAGAAGAGTAAATCTGAAAGGGATTACCTGGAAAAGGGAAGAAGCTGGGATGATACTGACAGTGAAGATGAAGAAGTTGGGAATCTTTCTCTCATGGCTAGTGATGCAAACACCTCATCGTCAAGAAAAGAGGTAAAATTTACTGATACTGAATTAGTTTATCATCTAGGAGGCTTCTTAGATTGTGCTCGTCGTGATAATGAAATATTAACACAACAAATCAAAGACCTTGAGAAAGAGGTCAATGAATTAAGACTTGTGCACATTAATCAAGATAAATTAAAAGAACAAGTATCTATTCTAGAGAATAGAGTTGACTGTTATAGACAACTCGAAACTATTCTCAAAGACAAGATCACCGGTCTTGAGAATAAGGTCAAAGCTTACTTTAATTCTTGCTCTAAGGCTAAAGAGTTCTACAATAAGCAAGCTATTAATCAAAGATCTGGAGTAGGTTATGATTATAATATTGCTATTGGAGAATTAGGCATAAACTCCCCTCCTCATGTCTGTGCTAAAGGTAGGGAAGTACCACATGTGCTTAAGGGTGTTGATGAACCCCTCTATAAAAAATCAATTGCTGAACCATTTGATGAGACCTCATTTATTATTCAAGAAGAAATCCGTGCTGAAGATCTTCCTAATGAGAAAGTTATTTCCAAGTCAAGTGTGTCAAAGGTTCCAGTCAAAGTTGTGAAAGCAACTGAGACTAACTCAGACACATGAGTTGGATAACAAAAATGTCATATCTACCATGCATAAATTGCCTGTTGTTAATCCCTCTCATAAAGCATGTGGTGTTCCTGATTGTATGTCTTGTGCTTTTAATTTGATGTATGCTTATTTTAATGGTAAGCATGTTTCTAATG